>NC_087242.1:4162912-4477763 GCF_034640455.1 Diachasmimorpha longicaudata
ATAAAACACTTTTCAAACGCGTCCGAAAAAGGATTTTTCACCTCGCGCAGTTCCCTCCCCCGTTAAAAATTTCTACGAATTTATTACCCATTAATGACCCCTCAAGACCTTCCTCCCAATCCCCATCAACACTATCACAACCCCCACCGATTAAATCCCGATTTATTATAAACATTCGGGGGAACCGATCGCCGATTACCCCCGAACGGCGAATAACCACAAAAAATGGATTTTTCCGGGGTAATTTTTACGCAAATAATTTTTTTTGCATTATGACTTTACGAATAAATACCACGAATGCACGTGCACACACCGACTACACACATATAACCGCAAACACATAAAAAGATACACACGGCCATGAGCACAAGCCGGCGATACGGAACCTCCTTTGTTCGTCAACTCAGCGGGTAGCTCTCATGCAAAATGCGCATGTGTGAATATTTTTCTGCATCGCACGTGCTTGTGTGTGTTTCATGCGTACTAACAAAAAAAAAAAAATGCAACGTGTCCGCCATCCTACGTGCGTATGCGAATATAAATATAAATAGGCGCGCAAAGGTAGCTCACTCTCCCCCTCAGCGGGGTGGGAGGGAGGGAGGGTTGGGTGGGGCGGTTGGGTGCGTAAATGCACCGATATGGAACCCACTCCTTTGTTCGCGAATATATCGGTGAACTGCATGTGGCCAACGTCACGTTTTCAAGTGCTTTTAATGCAGTGGAATGAGATTACACACTCGGTTCAACCGAAGGGAAGAAAAGTTCTTTGTTGACAGGGAAGACCAGTGGCTTAACGGGGTCTTAATTTAAGACCCCGGGGAAAGATTAAATGTCTCAGTTTCGATTGATTAATTTTTTAAATATTTTTTTTTATTTATTTGAGAAAGAGGATCTCAGGAGGAACCGTGAGAAGGGGTTGAAATCGGGGGTAGGAGAGATGAGGGAGGGGATGTATGACGGGGGGGGATTCATCGTGGAATTGGGGGGTGGGGCCGAAGGGGAGAGGGACTTGAAAGGGTCAGAGAGCCTCAGTTAATGGGACTGAAGGGTGAGGTAATTCCAGGGGATCTCCTTAAGTCAGATTTTATTAGTCTGGGCCTTCTGGGGGTGCGAGATCCGGGGAAAAATAGAGAAGTCTTTCATGGATAAAAGGGGACTGACTATCATCTCCAGGTCTTCCTAAGGCCCAAAAAATATTTCTCGATGCCCAGATCTCAATAGCCTCACGGGCCTCTCGTTGGAGCTCAGTTGGAGGCCCCATCGAAGACAAATATGTTACGTCGACTTCGCTACCCAATTCATGAGACAACACCCGCACTCCATCAGGAGCGTCATCAATATCCGATCTACGAGACAACTCGGGCACTCGTCTTCGAATATTTACGATAAAATACTGTAACTGGTTGCCCTCGGGTTGACTCTGAAGTCACGTATATTCCGCATTTAACCGCTCACGAATAAATAGTTGTCGAGGCTGTGGACTTATAAAGCTGCTGCCCGTCACCGTCTAGGTGTTGGCTTTAATGGGTTACGATTATAGAAAAGGGTATCCACGATGACGAGGAGGGGGAAAATTTGTTACCACTCCAGTGCGTGACAGTGAATCGAGTTTCTCCCGGAAGTATTTTTGTGTAACTGATGCTGATCATTAAAAAATTAATGTCTGGTGGTAAAAAATTGATAAGTCAGAGTGAAATATTTCTGGGTCAATGTTTTGGTGAATAATTGTGACAGAGTATGTCGGGCGATCTTCGGGCTGTGATTAATGAAAAATTAGTGACTTTCTCGATAATCGTGTGCCTGGGAGGGGTCGTAATTGTCCAAAGATTCGGAACTAATTTTTTAATTTTTTTTCAACTCAGATTAGCCCTTTTTCTGGCCCTACACGACCTTTCCAATGCCCTGAAACACCGCGAAAATTTATAGCTCAGCAGCGCTAACTGGCAGCAAAAATTCCGATTTACGCTCTTTTAATAATAATTATTCAACAAATTCTATGCTTCAAAAATAATTACAGATCATTGTTAAGCAGTGGCCAGAGGTGCGGAAGCCTTCGGTGGTAGACCAACCCTAGACTGGATAATTAACCTGAGACCTGTAAATCAATTGTAATATTTTCACCGAAACAATTTACATCTCGGCATAAAATTCAACGACCAAGAACAGTTACGAATCATTTATTTTAATAGTAGGGTAATAAAACACGAACTTTTTCATTCAAAAAGTAAAAAACCCTCGGACTGAAATAAAGGCCCATTTCTTCTAATCCCCAATTTCGTATACTTTCCAATAATTATTCGGTAGCGCGAAGCGCCCAATCACCGCGCAACAAAAATTTTTTATTCACATCTCATTTTTTTTTTATTCATATTCCTCAGCCGATGACGTCATCCTGGCAAACCGCATATCGACGGAGGCAGAATGCGTAAACACACAATCTCGCCCCCTCACGTTCACAATGCTCCTTCCCTCCCACCCCCTCGTTTCCCATTATTCTCGGAATTTTTCTTTTCAAAAATCCCGCGTAATGCATGCAATCGTATGCACGTGATGTACATGACGCAAACGCGAATCAATCGCATAATGCACCGTAGATTAAGTCCGAGAGAATGGAGAGAATTGTCGGGATAAAGAAAAGGAAACTGAATTAAAAATGGTGGAATTGTATTTGTGAGTGGGTAAATGATCGATTGGGACTTCCAATTTTCTTGATTGCATGACGGTGCCATTTTCATTCGCAATTTGTCGGCAAATTATCGGTGGAATTGGTCGCGTGATCCCTATATAAGACACCCCGTGAATTGCGTTTAATTTTCGTTCATAGAACGCGAGTCGACGTATTTTTTATGCGATTGGGCCCTGACTGAGTCCCACCGAGAGGCCTGTGAGGCTATTGTGAGATCTGGGGATCGAAGAAATAATTTTTGGGCCTCAAAAAGACCCAAAGCTCCAATCGCTTGGCACTCAGGGAGCCCTCATAGGTCCCAAACTTCATTATCCGGATAGTCCTTAATTGATCCTCACCAATCGGGACTATTGCAGGGAAAAGTCGGCCAAAATGGACCGAGGGGGCAAGATGGAACAATGAAAATTGTTGATCCTATTGATTTATTGTCTTGTTCATTTATTCTATTTTGCCATTTACAATAAAATTTATTATAATTGACCTTTATTGTGGCTGTGAGTCCCATGCCCCTAGCAGAGTATTTTTCAGTACCCGAAGGGTGAAATCGAGGGTCTAATGGATTAAGGGCTCATTTAATCCTCGTATTGGGGCCCAAATCGATTCTGAGACCTGAACGAGGGCTAAACGAGAGACCTGAGCCCTAGCAAATGGGCCCAAAGGAGGACTTGGAGTGAGGTTAGGTCCACCAGGTTGAGAACACCACCGAAACGCCCTCTTATCCGCTACATAAGAGAGAAGTCACGAAAGCCTGTGGTAACCAGCGAGAAAAAATAATATATATTCCGAGTAATAAAAACAACCCAAGAAAGGAGCTAAAATGCTCTGCTCTGTTCTGTTTGAGTAGGATCCCGTCGAGTGGAAAGAAGAAAACTCGTAGACAGTAAAACCGGTGGGAATAAGAATAATAAAAAAAAAGGAATAACAACCGACGTAGGAAACGACGTCGGAAGCACGGCCAATGCAATCCGGGTTCCTCCCTCTCTCTTTGTTACCGAGTTTCGGTCGAGTCGCTCTCTTCACTTGGCAAAAATCGACGAGCATAACGAGGATGAGGGAGGCAGAATGTGATTTCACCAGGTGAACAGCGAAAGCCTTTTATATAAGTTGTTTTGCATAAAATATTCGTAAAATTTGTTCGTCACAGGGCCTTTAACCCCCGCACCGAGTCACCTTTAACGTTCAATGTCAAGGATTGATCGACCTGAGGGATTGGAAATCGCCAATTTTGAATTTGAAAATCGATCCGATTGAGGGGAACATTTTTTTTCGGTGAAATCACTCGCCGGGAGGACCGGTGCGGCCTTCGAGGGGTGAGTCGGGCGTCAAAATGACGGAAATTTTGGAAAAGTCCGGCACTCGATCGGTGACTCGGTCTCGGAATTTTTGATTTTGAAAATATCCAGTTTTTGACCTGGCGAAAACAAACGCACGTTCCAGACCTCCCTCTCCCATCGCGAGGCCAATTCTATCCCCAAAAATACATCCGTCTCTCTTCCGCCCTCGGTCCCCCACCCCCCCTAGATTCTAAAACTGGCGGGAACCCCCAACTGTGCCGATGGTCCCTTGCCAAGCTGCGCACATGCGTCAGTGTTTTGGCTCATGCAACAGTAAAACAAAAACACTGGGAGCAACGAAAATGACCAAACTGTCTCGAATAATCTTCTTTGTTCGTTGACTGACATTTGACTGTTTTTTTCCCACCCCCTCAGGTGCACCACTCAAGCTCACATCCCTATCGGATTCGAATCTAGAAATCCCCGGGGTAAACTACTCGAAAAATCTCGGAGTTATTTTGTTGGCTGAGTGGATAGAAAAAAAAATCCTCAACGGAGATGTCAGTTCTGGGGTTTTAGAGTCTGGCCCTCCAACCCCTCGGCCAATTAAAATTCCGCCCCCTCTTCGGGTCACATGATTGCGTGATCCCGGAATGGGATATTGTTTCTCATCGGGAACAGCTGGCAGAGGACCACAAATTTCTCTATTACCCAATCAAATTCATTCCACCCCTCGACCCCCTCCAATAACCGTAAACTAAAAAAAAATTTCATGTAGATTTGTTCCAAAAATTTTTTTTTTCACTCCTACGAGACATAAAGTTCCAAAAATATAATAATATTATTTTCCACACATATACATCAATTAATTTACTTCGGAAATAGACTAATGCCCATTAATACTCGAGTGTTCTCCCAAAAATTATTAACAGTGTAAACAAGCTCCTCTCGAACCGAAAAACAACGAAATATTATCTGATTGTTGATAAAGCCTCATCACAATTGCGATAAAAAAAATTTTGATACTGACAACTCCTATCTCACGTCCAATCTTATCACAATTTTTGTCTCTTATCTTCGATGAGAGTACGAAAAATAAATAAGCGTGATACATCAGGAACCGATAAAAATGAATATTTTTGTGTGGAGATTCAGAACGACCTCCCAAGTGTCAGAAGCAACACTCGCATCCATTTTCATCTTAAAATGAAGAAGTCTGGTGGCTCGCAGATGGAAACATGTGCTGCACTTGTCCTCTTAGCATGGGGGCAACTAAGCCTCCAGGCTCTTTTTCTCCCAATTTCCCCCCCTAACCCCCTCACCCCCTTCGGTGTAAAACTTTTTACAATCGCCAGTTTTATCTTCTCTTTATCTTCGCCCTCCTCGGCTCTCCATATATACATTGAACGACGGTTCTCTTGCTTCTTACTGAGCTGTATATTACATACATACTACATATATGTACAGTAAATCCATCACATCATTTCGTAAAATATTGAAGTATTTTTCAATTAATTTTATCGACTGAAATTTTAAATTGGAAGGAACAATTGAAAGTGGTCTTTGGTTCATTACTAGAATAATCCGCGAAATCTGCGAGGAAAATTAACGCGTGGGTTGTTCTAATTAAAAAAAAACTCCGAACTACCCTCAACGTCCCCAACAGACGTGGAACGACACAAATAATCCCTTCAAGACATCACAGATCCCAGTAATTCCCAAGAATCCCATAATTTTCGAATAACTTCCCACGAACAAAGAATCCAACTCGAACGAATCAATGACCCATTGGTCCTCCCTCCCCCCTCTGCCCCCTCAATCCAAAAATAAAAATGAACGGAAATTTGAGTCGATACGCAGGTGTAATATTATTTACACGAAGAGGTCGCGCGTATATAATTTACTTTTGAAAGGGAGAACAGTGAAGGAGAAGAAAACCTGTCGTATGCGACACACTGTGACCCCTCGTGGTACCTTTTTTTTTTTCCACTCGTTTGTTTGATGAAGAAAAAAAAAAGGAAAAAATTGAGGAGACGGTGGGGATAACCCTGAGGTCGAGACACCCATAGAGGAACAATGGGGCACCTTGCGAATTTACTTTGGGGGATATATATTTCTTGGCCATTGTGCCCCACCCCGCACTTGAACAAAAACCTTTTGCCTCTTTTCAACAGGTGAAAAGGGAAAAATGTTTTCTCGATGGTTGTGACAATAGGGGGGAAATGACGAGGTTCTATTGAAGGTACCACCAAGATGGGATATCTCCAGAGTATTGTCCCCTCTCATCTCTTTCAGATGGCCCCCTTTACCTTTTTACCATCATTTTTTTTTTCTCTCAAAACCTTTGACGATGAATTACGATAATTTTCGTCTCATTTTCATCTTCTTTGTTGATTCGTTTCGGTCTGTAGACAGAAGTGGCTAAAAATACTGTTCGACTTTCACATGTGGCGGGCGTATTTTCAGGGGCGAAGTGGAAGTGTTGTAAAAGACCGGAAAACTACCGAAGCAGACATTTTCCTATTTTAAAAATCCCTCGTGAAATGTGATTTTCATCTACTTCCGAAGGGGTGAAGAGTTACGATGACAGCGTTGGATGAAGTGGGATATTGTGGGTGAGCTATTTTAATCCAGAAGCTTCACCCTGACATTGAACACGATGATGTTGAAATCGTTTGCTTCCACGAGTTCTCATTTGGATCCCTTGAAAGGACAACTCCACTTCCTCATAGAGAGGAATGAATTTTCAGGATCGAAGGAATTGATGTCTGGAGACATCCGAAAGTCTCTCTCCAAGTCTCCTCATCAAGTCCCAAAGTTGGATGCACTTAAGCCGAAGGCTAATGGTGAAAGGGATCTTTGAAGTGGGATGTTGGTGAGTTATTAAAACCCGATGTCTTCCCAGTGACATTGAAAATGAATACGTTGGATGACGCTCACTTTGATCCTCCTAATTCGAGCCCATCGTCTTACGCATGAGAACACTGTGGGAATAATTAAATCTGGAAGAGCCAGATGAACAAACGATAACCTCATCCTTCCCCCATATCCACCGATCCAGATTAAATTGGAAAAAAAAAACGAAAATTAAATAAACGAATGAAAAAATAACGGAGAAATCCCTCCAGACCGATGAGACCAAAATGCTTTCACCTTCGACGCCAGCACTCGGTGAGAGGGTCTCCAATATTATTTTTCTCCTCATGTATCTCAGCCATAATCTGGGAAGACGAAAATTTATCCAAGATAGGGAATTATAATATTTACAGTGATAAAAACCGAAGATACCAGGAAGGACTGTTTTATCTGAAAATTCTCTTATGTTCATGTTTGAACAAGGTATCAATCACTGAGAATATAAAAATCTACGATAGTGCAATCGTACGGACTAATCTGGTAAGTTACGTATAAAATAATTTGCGCAGATATAATTTTCCTGAGTGACTTTGCAGACGAAAAAATTAACAATTTTTAAATCACAGTCGTTTACGATATGATCAATCGTACGGTGGGCAGTTGCATCAGGCGACAGACACCAATCGCCGATGAGCGATCAATAAAAGGAGTCAGGCAGGCGTAACGCTCTTCAATGGAAGGACATGTCTGCAGGAACTTGGGTTTACGTAGACAATGAATAAAAAAAAAGGAATTGCAATCAAGATTTATGCATTTACTGGAAAAAAAAAAACGGAGCAGCGAATGGAAGGGGAATGACGAGATTGGCGCCAGTATGTGGACGCCATTTCTTATGGAATTCCTGTGGGTATTAAGGATTTTTCAGGAGGGAATTCCTGTCTGGAGATAAATTCTTTTTGGATTAATATGAGGCCATTATCGGACAGGAATTCCTGCTGACGTTTGTTGGTTTCGAAGGAAATCAATGACTCGATGGAAATATATTTTTGGATGAAATGATATCTGAACTGAAATTCATGAACGATAAACACTGATATCTAGACAGGAAATTATTTTTAGATATGAATTTATGACTGAACAAGTTTATGGAAAACTATAAAATCGGTTTTTTACTGAACTGAACAAACTATTCATTCTATAACACAAACAACAATTTTCGAAACGGAAAAAAAATTTAATTATGCACTTATTGTGTTTTTATTCACATAAGAGCACTTCGTGTCCTGTTCACCCATTTCTGAAGGACCCTACCCAACCATGACCGTTGTCTGACCACAGCTATTGTGACTGGTCTGCCCATACGCAGTCTTATCTACCTCCTGAATTCCATCGTTTCATTTATGCCTGAAAACGTCGGACTATGTAATTTGCGTTGCGTCTCGATTCGATTTCTAAAACTGCGAGACGTCATTACGTGCGAATGTCCTTTTTTTAGTGATAAATTAATCGGTCTGATCTGCTGAATATTCGAGGCTTTCTCGGAATTCAGGGGAACGAGAAGGGGGAACCGGATACGATAAGGGCTTATCTCCCTCGGGAGTGACCCGGAATGGTGGTCACTGCTTGTCACGAGACTTTTATTTTTCGTCTGTGATTTTTTTTCATTAATCGACGGGGCTCGGAGGCAAATGATTTCTGGAAACGTTATGACTAATGAGCCCTTTGAAATGCATTAGCCAGGATTCCTCGAATGATAATCTCAAATTTTTTCTATCGCTATCCAACGATTTTTTCAATCCCAGCGAAAACTTCCCCCATTAACTGCCTTTATTTCGCCCTCGTCAGTTTTACTTCCTTTGACTGATGCTCTTCAACGGAAAAATAAACGAATCTGCGAGTTCTCGTTAAGGACCGGTAATCAATCAAACGAGACAACGGCTCGAGATATGAGACTTTGAAATACAACAGAACAATTTTTCTCGTAAAACTTGTTAGAGCTTTCTCACATACGTCACCTCGAAGTTCATTTATCGTCGAACAAAATTAACAGTATTTTGATTGGCCATTTTTTTAATTGATTATCAGAATATTCTTTCGCAACGCGATCATTCAGAATTTCACGTCAGCCAATGAATTAATTAAATATTATTTTTTGACGGATGCGTCACCCGATTTTAATGAATGACTGATATACAGTCGCGTCACCGCACTCGGGACAGCAACAGGTTCCCAGACGTGGCAACACCGCAACCGGTTGATTGTAAACAACCGGCTCTTAAGTACAGCTCCAGCCAAAAATATTGCCTTTGAGGTCTGGATTTTTTCGTATGTTTGTTTTCAATTTTTACCGATCGCATGAACGTACGACGAACAACTGTCAGTAAATAAAATTTTTTTTCAAATATTTCTTTTCCTTTCACTCTCGACAAATATTCAAATTTTGTCGCACATCCATCATGTAAATTCAACTTTATATGATGGAAGGGTTGAGTGGCGGAGGGGGGGGGGGGGAGGGGGCTACCGTGAACGATTACGAAGCAATTTTCGTTGGCCCCCAAGTGGTGGGCGTGTTTTTGACGGTGCGATTTTTTGCTCCATCGTGATTCAAGATGATGAGGCACCATGTAAGGGGTAGCCATATACAAAAAACAAAGTATATATATACATCAACTACATAGGAAGATAATATAATTTTTGCGAGAAACTTGAAAAAGAATTATTCCTCCGCAGAACATTTTTTTTAAAATCGAGAAGAATCGGAATATTTCGAAGAAAATTGTAGATTTTTTCAACATTCGTTTTTTCTTTGTTTCTCCGGAATAAATAATAAAAAATTTATAACCAACGAGTCGTAAAAGGGAACGACGACGGGAATAGCAATTCAGAGGGGACAGACACGTGAGTCGTTCAAATTTTTGGAAAAGTAATGGAAGTCCCCTTCCCCTCCCTGGACCAGAGAATTTATTATCCTTTTTTTTTTCTCCTGCTGAGATCGGATGTCTCACATAGGGGCTAACCGGGGTGGATGGAGGGTGCGGGGGGAGGGGCGAGAGGGTACGATTGTTGTGACTACGGAAGGAGGCCCCATGTGTGTAGGAGAAACGAATCCTTAATATAAGATCCCTTGAAAAATGAATCCCAGCCCGGCTTCTCAGGGAGGCTGAGACCTTTTGGGCTTCACCCCCCCTTCTCGCCCCTCAGCATCACCACTATTTTTCTTATTTCAACTGCTGTAGCTTTTGGTTCTGTAATACGAGAGCTCGACTGCATCGTCAAAATTTAAGGGGGTGAAATAAATGTCGAAGCAAATGGGTAAAAAAAAGTAATGAGTGACTTTTGACAATAATAATTGAGGAATTGGAAAGTTCGACTTTGTGAGAAATTGAGAGAAGTGATTTATATAAGAGGAGGGTTTTTATATTATTTAAATAAAATAATGGAACACGAGTATTTCAGAATATGGGTTAGAATCGTTAGAACGTCGATGCTCGAGCTGAAGATACCGCAATCACGATCTATTTTCAGTGTTCGATAAAGATACTTGAGAGCACTTGAATTTTAAAATGAAAAGGAAAATAAGCGCGATGGGTTATATTTATTCCTAAACGCAATTCACCATCGGGAATGTTCTAAATATAATTATTCCACTTCCCCCGCAGTGAGAAAATTTTTTAAAAATTGAATAATTCACGTGTCCGCCCCTGGAAAATAATGTTCGATTACGGGTACCGTAAAATCAACATTTTTCTAACATGACTAACACCAATCGTTTAATTTTCACTGACACCTCATGTGCTGGGTGAACATATCGCACGAACCTTGAACACAACTCCGCTGTAAAGATCTCTCACGTCAGTTGTGACAATGACAGATAAAAGGAGGAGCTTCTGATACTTCAGTGTAAGAAAAATTCAATGGAAAATTACCAGCTGACGAATCCAGTCCCGATACCACGCAAGAATATTTGTAAATTCAAATGATGTGAAATTTTCTTTTTATAAAAAATACAAATAACGATTTGGCACGCATCGAAAAAGAGGCTATTCCTCACAGCGAGAATGTTTATTGCGTCAATATTGAATTTGATAAATAAATCTGAATGTTTGTTCTGTTGTTATGAAGAAACAACGAATTAAATAAGAACAAAGGCTGTTCATGTCGCACGGAAAATTTGTAATTCGAATTTTCAACGGCATTTCCGTTCTAATTTCAAATCAATTGAATTTCTAATATTTTTTCTTGGAAAGTTTATTTGGAGACCGTGTTTTGTGGAACCTCCACATAAAAAATCAATGAATAATAAACAGGAACGTTCTATCGGATGTCTGCACGAGCATAAATTGCATTTTCCCATGAAAATATTTATTTAAAATGAATAGGTCTCCCGAAGACTATTCCGAAGAGCTTTTGGCTCACCCAGAACCACCTCGAGGAGACCCTCCCCTTTTTGATCTCCGGCAGACCGATTATTTTGTTAAAAACCCTAAACTTTTGGGCCCCCCAATTTTTTCCCCCCAAAAGTCCTTTTCTCCCAATCATTCGGGCCTCAACCCTCTCCCAACCCCCCGAATCCCAAAAAGCTCTTCGGAATAACCTTCGACTTCCACCGATTTCCGTCCAGAGACAGATATTTTTCCAGGCGAAGGCACCGCGACTCCAGCAGTTCTCGTGCGGATAAAAATATTTACAAGAAATCCAGAGAGGCGTGGATGAGGAGATGGCGGGTGAAGAGAGGATAAAAATGGAGAACTAAGGATGTTGTTGTGGGAAAAGGCACGAGAGAGAGAGAGGGTGAGCAGAAAGCCTTTAGGTATCTCCAGCCATTTTTTTATCCCTTCAAGGTCGGGCCGCCGATATGGCTGGGTAGACTGGACCTGACTCGGCACTCTAACTCGAAGACTCATCGTGAGTCTCGAGAGTTTAAGAGGCCCATAAACACACAACTACACTTCACCAAAACCGTTTCACCAGTGAATATTCAGCCTCTGTGCCACCAACGGCCTCTTCCTTATCTCCGTCTTCCAACATCAGACGAAATTTGACGTTCACTTTTGTTTTTATATCATATCACCGATGATCTTGAGTTTTTACTTGAGCCTCCAGTCAGGTACAATCTGGAGCTGAATCAGGACTATTTTCCCTGTTCAGTTGACCTTCTCCGCGTCTCATTGTACCCGTCAAGGTCACATTTGTTTACGAAAAAGGTACAGGGAATTTACCTAACAGGCGAGAGACCCTTGAATTGAAATAGAAGAGGGGAAGGGGGTGAGTACTATCGGCTGGAGCTGCCTCAAGTTCCTCCTGTTATTTTCATAGTTAAATTTGAGACGGAAAAAAATAGAAAGTGAAGAGACAACTTGGGACAAAATTAGAAACTCGACCGATCTCAAACTTCCTCAGGAAACTTTCGTCTGTTCGTTTACGAGTGGGAAGGATACCGACTTGGAGAAAGTACTTTTGCCCGTTGCGATGTGATAGAGTGGACCAATGAATTGAAGAAATGAAGAGAAGGCAAAGGAGCAACACAAAGGTCTGGAAAAAAAAAAAACATGACAGCGAAAAATTCCCTCAACTTTCTGACGTAGTCAACCGGTTTGATTAAAAATCCCCCAAAAAATCTCGAATGGAATTCACAATGATAACCACAAGAACAAGTTTCTGGGTGAAAAAAGAACGAGTGTTACTCATTCCCACCCATTTCTCAGCGAGTCAAAACACAAACAAATATCCCTGGAGATGCTGAGGACGTCTCAGGCCCTCCAGAAATAGACCTATGACTCGTCCTGAAGACTCAAAAAACAGCAAGTGTTGGTCAGAAGTAAATTGTCCAGAAAAAATGACGATTCGCAATAAACCCAGAGGATTCCGGTGATAAAACAGTAAAAATTAATAACAATTATCAACGAAAGGTGAACTGTCTCGAGCAGCAGACCATTTCCTCATAAATTTCACAAATACCCTCCCCTCTCCCCCAGCGGTCCCACAATCCACTTGATTGTCCACCCCCTCTCCATCAATAAAATCCCCCTATTTATAAATTTCATTGTACAAGTCCCCTCTGTCCCATCGCTCGAATTTTCACGCACACAAGGTGAAGGGCCCCTGCAGGTGCCTCATAGAATTTTCCCACATACGTGAAAAGGAAAATATCATAAAAAAAAATACTGAAAACTCACATGGGTATGTGTACACTAGCAGTGTACACATCAAAGAGAGGGGGGGGAAGACGAGGGAGATGCGGTCATGCCCAATTCCACCCTCGAAGGGCCCAAATAGGGCCCCTCGTTTTGCCTCACCGAGTCCCCTCTCGCGATGCGGTCCTTACACCATTTTTTTCTCCCTCCTCTCCTCTTTTTTCGAACCTGTACGCGACGTGGGCAGGGGTGGGGGAGAGAAGCCCCTTATATGACCAAAGGGGGCCCGAGGGGTCCGCCTCGGATGGCTGGATATATATCTTTTTATCTTCCTTTTCGTTGGGCCATCGTTTTTTTCCCTCCTCTGACTCGCTTTACAAGTTGGAGAGGCTTCATGTGTATTCTCCATCTTTTTTTTTTCGTTTTTTGGTCGAGGGAAAGGATCACGTGTTGGTCCCACTCACTCGCACATTCGTGACCCAACACCCCTCCCTCATCTATTTTTTTATTTATGTTTTTTTTTCTCTCTGACTGGGGTTTCGAGGGCCCGGGGATGAAAGCCGCAGGTGCTGCCGCCTACGAGAAAAAAATCAGGATTTTCGGGGCCCGTGGAGGGGGAGGGGGATGTCAAGGACGGAGAGGAGAGGCGGAGATTATCTGGGACTTGTTTTTTTTTTTATTCTCGGTTTTATCGTTTTCGGGGAGGTGATTTAGAGACGTGATTCGAAGGCTGAAAAATACAGAACCGGAAGTTTGTTTTATTGGAGATCGAATGCTGATTGTGAGACGAGGAAAAACGAGAATTTATCGATAATTTCTGCATCGATTAGCGAGCGGTCGGATGAGTTTTGAGTGAATGGATGATTGGAGAGTTGGGGGCGAGTTGTTTATTGTTGTTTTCAACGTTGGAGAACGAAGGGACAGCAATAAATATGGCGGCAGACGGTGAGAAGGCGGATAAGGGACGCGCTTGAATCGAATGGTACCTTTTACTTGAATTTTTTCGATTCGCCTCGAGAATCTAATTCATCGCTGAATTGAACCGAACAATTTATGATTTTCAAATAGGACATACGTTATTTTTATTTAATATTTTCCTCCCTATTTATTTTTATTTTTTTGGAATAGGTTAGAGTTACAGCCAAGGGGGTGCCACCTGATGGCCATTATTCATCGAGATTTGATTCAAAAGATGGTACCGTCCATTGAATAATATTTTTACCCGTCTTTCCCACGACCGCAATTCACCCCAGAGACCGTTGGGCCACCATAAGACGTCTTGCGAGGGTGAACACTCCTTCTTACGACTGAGCATGTGAGGGTGCTCTGTGTCGTGCAAAATAGGGGGAGAGATCGAGGGGGAGATGAAAAAAAAAATGAAGGAAGAAGTTGAAAGAGGCCTGGGAGCTCGGGGGAGGAAAAAAATGGATAACCGTTTGGAAAAACTGATGGCAATGAAGGGAAGAAGGGACACGAGGGTTGGGGGTTGAGGCGTGTCAGATGACTTATGAAATATACGTAAAACGGGATCGATGCGATCGTATTTCAGTCTCAGTGGGGGATATGAAAACATCTCTGTTTCGGGGGACACGATGACTATTTTCTTTTTATTTTCTCTTAATTAGGAGCTGGAGGTCAATGGGGGTGGAGTGATTGACTTCCTAATTTGGAAGAATTTGGGGGCTGGGTTCATTTGTCGAGTCTGGCTTTACTCAGACCTCATCAGTTGGAATTTTTTTTCAACGAGAAATCGGTGAAAATTGGGGGGCCGGATTGTGGGGGATGAAAATAGAAAAATTGTAATTTTAATTTAGGGGAAAGACAGTTGAAAAAAAATTTAATTTCTCATTTAAAAAAAACATGGAGACGTTTCTGGTTCGATAGGATTTTTTAAAATTATAATACAGCCAATTTTCCACCCCATTCTACCCCCCTGCGAGCGACCGGACCCACTTTTCTCGGTGATAAATGGAACAAAATATTGTTTTCATCCGGACATTATTATTAGCCATTAATTATCCAGTTTTTCCTCGAAATTGATTTATTAGGATTTTCCACAAACTCAAAAAATAGAAATGCGGTATCATATTTCAAAACAGCGGTAGAAATTAGAAACGAAGCGGCAACTTGTCTCCCCTGAAACACAAAACACATGTACCAATTCCCCTGAAAAATCCTCACGGGGGGTAAAACGGCCCATGTGTTTTCCACGTGTTGTAATGCGAAAAATTCAGGCCCAACAAAGACCACCGTCAAGATATAACTGGAGTGGGGGTAAAAAAATGGTTGAATGTTGAAGAAGATGCTGAAGGGAAATGGATACTTGAGAAAACGTGCACCAGACATGTTTTGAGAGGCTTCAAGTGCCACCGAAAAATTCACGTGCAGAATCATCAATGACTTTTTTCAAATATCACGAGATCAAAAAAAAATTCAGGGACTAACTCAATGTGGGGGTAGATTTCCCCTATTTTTAGTATAATATTTTCTTCAATTTACCATAACAATAAATACCTGAGTCCCAAATATTTTTTTATTATAATTATTTCTCTTATTTTGAAATGAAAAATTATAATTGTTCCCAACAACTCCCTGTACCTGAACCAAAAATTAAAATGATAATTCATAAATAATCTGTCTCATACAATTACACCGATGTTATAATTCAGTCCCATTTCCCCATAACTCTCCCACCCCAATCCCATAAATCAAAAATATTTACTATCCCTCGTTCATCAGCTGTCAGTCCATACGATTATGAAACCCCGCACAATCTAATTTAGCAACTTCGCTCAATCCCTCGATTTTTTGTTCGCATCCGCACGTAAAAAAAAAAACATTCAAAATGAACAAAAAATAAATAAAACAGCACCAAGAACGTGAGGTAAAACAGATGATACGTTTGAAAGGTGGAACTAATGTTCTGAACGGCTTGGGCCTTACGCAATCGAACATAACGAGTACAACACGAATGGCCGTGTACCATTAATTGCCCCAGCTATTTCCCGTGATTTGTCCCAGTGCAATATATTTTTACCCTTTTTTTCTATTTCCTCAACGTCAAACCGCACAGCTCATCCATTTTCCTCACGTACCTGGAATCATATGCAACTGACAGTGGCGTCAGTCCCATTCGTGTGAAGAAAGAGTTGAAAAAATTACTCAAATATGCAATGAATATTTCAATATTTACAAGAATTTTCAACGATAATTGATGAATAATAAGAGTGACTCACATATTAACGGGCCTTTTTCCCGCACCTGATATGGAAATAATCGATGTTGTCTTCTGCGATAATTAATCACAGTTAATAAATACTCTGAGCTGAAGAACAAAAACACGTGGAAATAACTCAAACGACGTTAACGTCAGCTCAATAAAAAAAACATTGGAAAAATAAAAAATAAAATTATTTGAAAATCGCAAGAGGAAAATTGTTGATGAATAATTATCATTAATCATTCTGGAATTGTTGATAGTCCCCATCAATTATCCTCGCACCAGAATTTGTTTATCTATTTTCATTCCATTTTTAATTACTCGATAACACAGAACTGCTAAATAATTTTTAAAATGTGCGATTGTTTATGTCTATTGATTTTTGGAGTCCCGGACAACTGATCAATTGAACAATGACATACTTGACATTTCCATTCGGAGAAAGTGCCTCCAATGAGAGGAATGACATTTGTCGTCCGAAATGACTTTGAGACAATCGATTCGTCTTTTTAAATATTTTCAAATGGGGACTTGCCGAGTCAATTTACGACAGATCAATTATATTTACAGTTGGACTCATAAATTGACCACTTGGGCAGACGCTGCGGTTCAATTCAGGGGCTAGAGTTCAGAGTTGGACTCGTTGAGTTCATCTTCATGCAGAGGAGACGATGTCATTGGAAAAACGAAATGCAGTTGGCATCACGTTACCTCATGACAAGTCAAGAAGCCCGGAAGCTTCATGACAGCTCTCACGTTCGCATGCAAAAGTCTAAGAGCACACGGTTGCATAATTCAATCAGAAAAACCGATCGAAGGTAATTAAATAAATTTATCGCAGGGGAAAATTCCAAAACCTATTTTTTTCCATATCAGGAAGTTCGTTCGTTCCATTTGTTAAATTATTGGAGCTGAATTCCATAAATTTATTAATTAAAAAATTAATAAAAAATGGGGGGATTTTTTTCCACTTTTTTATTTCAGTTTTACCTTTTCACTTCTCAATATCTCAAACGAAAGTGCGACCCTTACGCCCTCAGAAAGACGAAAATAAATGTTATATTTTTCTCTTCCTTTGTTTGCTTCCGTCGTAAAAGTCATTTGCATAGACTAAGACACAGCTGTGTTTGCATCGAAACGCATGTCACCTCATACCCGACACAAATATTCAACCACAATTTCATTAAAAAAAAAAGACCCCCACCCCCTTCCTCAAATAAAAAAAGTCACTTAAAAATTCCGAAGATCCGATCAATTTTCCTTTTTCCCTTTCACCCACCACAAAAGGATATTAAAATTTTTCACGGTCAATATCGAACGGACCCATTGGTACTGGACCTGCCCCAAGTCCACTCCATTCCCTCGTCTATCCTCTTCGTTTATATTTTTTTTTTATTTCCCGTTGTAATTAGAAACAAAAATTACACGAATTGCCTTGAAAACGCGCACAACGGTCAACTATTTTGATCACGAGGGGGCTGGGGTATATGGGTTTTTGCCGGTGGCTTTTTGGTACGGCCACTTCCGGCGGTGTATACCCGAAATTAGAAGCCTCTCCCCCCCCCCCTCCCGCCGGTGCCCCTCTCCCCCCGCTCCAACTAGACGGTTAAGCGCGGCTCTTGCGATAAAGATGGAGACGAAAAAGGGGGGAGAGAAATGTTTTTTGGGGATATAGAGATTTCGTTGTTTGACCAAGTGCGTCTGCGGGTTCAGTTGGAAGACCCTTTTTCGGGTGTGAAATACGAGGAATTTTCGAAATAAGAGAACTATACGAATAGAAAAATTCAGGAGAAATTATCGTACCATTTGATGATTCGTGGAAAATTACTGTAGATTTTAGTAAAAAATTTTAATTGTTGGTAACCGTTGTCAATACGTTCGATAAAAATTTATAAACTACCGGGTAATGTTACCACGTGGTGGGGTAATATCCTCCGAAGGGTGAAAATATAACTGGATTTTTTGTTCAGTGAAAAGATAATTGAAAGAGGGAAGAAATTGATGAATTTTTGGGAGGATATTCTTGAGGGTTTTCAAAAACGACGTAACGGTTTCTCAAAAAATATATTTTTCATCTCTATATTCATCAGTTCTTATTTGTTCATCTCAAACAAGAAGCAACAAGAGCAATTCCATATCATTAAACTCAAGATTACCGTTATCATTTCATTTTTCCCCTTTTTCTTTGTATTTATCACAAGATACATTGTAGTAGGTGAAGAGAGGTTATCACCAGCGGAAACGTAAAAATAGGGAATCGAGTTGGGGCAAAAACACAATTGGAAAGACACCGCGAACCAGAAAAAAAAATAAAAAAAGTTCAATGCCATGAAATAAAAATTAATTAATTTTAACCAATCAGCCCATTGCATACAACGAGCTCCTCCTGCCCTTATCATTATTTATTCCAATAAATACCCTATTTATATTCATTTAAAAACCCATAGACTCGATGTCAATGAATTGCAAATCAAGGCCAAGTCTGACTTTAATAAAATATTTATCAACTTATTCCCTCAACCTCATTAATTTACCTCAAAACCTCTCAATTCCGCGAAATAAACAATTACTCTCCGTTACTAAACTCATTCTTCTCGCTCTTCAAATAACCATTTAATTCGCCATTAACAATAAAATTTAATTTACATTAAGACAATATTATTTTTAACTTCAACAACTGTTGACTTTATGTTAATAAAAAAAGACGAGATCAAACGTATGAATAAAATCATCTTTACGAGCCTTTTAAATAACGTCATTCATTCAATTTAAATAAATTTTATTCAATCCAATTAAACCATTTCTCTATCCTAGGTACGATCCCCCTCCCCCTATCCTCCCCCTTTAGAGTGCAGCAATAGCATTGCAGCAATGATTTCTTTCACGGTTTAATGTTTACGAGCATACGAATGGCGGTTGGGAAGGAATCGAGTCTTTACCCACCACGATATTGCCAAGTGGGGGCAAAACGGCCCAGGAATCGTTGATGCGTTTGCTCGACGATAAGCGACAGGTATAGTACGACACGCTGGTGATATCATTGGAAAATTCCATCGCATCGTTCGTCACGCGCTCCGAAAAATAAAATCAGATTTTTTTTTTTTTTTTTTTGAAAAAATTATGGCGGGAGGAAATGTTGAAAATCGTGACACTTAACACGTCTGACGTGATTCGAATTCAAATAATTTATCGCGATTGATTTTTCGTTTTGGGAGATTTAATGAGAGGGGGTGACGTAACGAGCGAATTTTTTTTTTGGGAAATTAGGTTGAAGGGAAGAGGGGAGGAGGGGGACCCTCAAGATCCTGAAATTAATTTTCACGAGGATAATTATGTAGTTATGGTTAATGACAACAGTCGGTTGATTATTTTGAACGTTTCTAGAACACAATAAAATTTATTTAATTGTTTAATCAACGGAATTTAATTATTCACTGAATTTTCTATTGACAAATTGTTTCTGCGAATCGATGCAATAAATTCAGGGAAATATAATTATTCAACTTCATAAAACTCATGTTTATGAAAACTACATAATCACAAGGCTCGTTAAAATTTCTCTAATAAATATTTGATCGATAACTGAAAGTTGTTTAGTACTAAATTATTGATAAGGCATACCACTTAATGCATTTGTCTATTAACTCAATAGATGTACGATAATGTAATGCACGAGTCACGATTTTCAGTCAGGGGAGTGAGGAGGATTGCCCTTCGGAGAAAGGGAAAGTGTCCGTTGGTGGAGAGGTGAAAGTCTCATATGCGTATTGCAAACGAGTGTTAAGTGTACGATCATTACCATCGCCAATCAAACTCTTGGAGGTTGATACGATGGATCGATTACGTCGGCGAGGGGCCGTTTGCCTGTCTATAATTGTCAACGCACTTCCGCAATGTGCCCTCACCATTTCATTCCGCGTTTTTTTTTCTGCGCGATGAAAGGGGAGGGAAATTGACCTTTTCACCAGGAGAACTTGACTAATTACGATTTTTAAATAATAAGCTTCAGTTGCATCGAACAAAAATTAATTGGAAATCAATATTCCCTCACAAAACTCCGGCATTATACATTTGTATATTTATATTATTTTATTTAATAATTATTTAATAACATTTGAAATGACAGAATAATTTTAAAAATATTTCGATTCATTTCGGGGATTTTTTTTCTCTACTTCATCCCCTCCCTGAACGAGGGCAGGACGGGATCAACTTAGGTGTTGGTTCACCCTCGTTCCTTTTGACAGACCGGGAGGGATGGAACTGAGATGTTCCGAGGGGTTGTGTCAATCCGAAGACAGGGGAATTACCGAGAAAGTTGTACGCAAAATCGGAGGGATCTGGCTTCCAATAAAAACGTGTCCTCGAGGGGGAGATGGGGTTTTAGGGGAGGGTGGGCTTTCCCCCCTCAGCCTATCCTATCTCAGGGGGTTGTAACTCCACCTATTTTTTTATTGCCCGGAGATCGTTTTGGGGCAACTAATGAGGGAAGAATTTGACGACTGGAGAAATGCGAGAGCGATTTAAAAAAAAATTATTTAATGACAAACAATTTAGAAGGAAAAATAATATTTAAAATTGGCAATAATTTATAGAAAAAAAGTCAGTGAATAATCCCACAATTTCCCCCTCACAACCGATGGAAAAAACCGAGATACATCAGCTCCCTCGTTCAACCACTTACGCAACCACAATTTATTATTTATTCGAAATTACTCACGAATGTGAAAGTCCCCGAGGTGTCGGTGTTGAAGTGTTTTAACGTGTCGAACGTCAGAGTTAACGTTTACCCGATGAATAAAAAAAAACGCGTATTGCAAAGCAGGTGTCATTGCAAAAGTTATAACAAACGATCCACTTCGGGTGAATTATTTAAAAAAAAAATCACCAGCTTCGCAAACACGTCCGGTTGGGGCCCAAAAAATGGAAAATTAATTAGTTTTCAGGAATTGGGGGTAAAAATGTTGAAGGACTCACAATTACCGTGTCAATTTTTTTTTTCTATTAATAAAAACTAACTAATGCGCGAAATTTACAATTAAAATAGCTCATTCGGTTCGTTTCTTTCTCATTCGACCTCTCTGATTAATCTTCCCGAATAATCTTGTTTGCCCAATTTTAATCATGTCCCAATCACCAATCGCGACGATCGATAATAATCGATAAAAAATTGCCAGATTATTCGAGACCCGTATCGATAACTGATTGCATAAATATTCCACAGACGATCGGTGAAAAAGTTGAGTAATAAATCCACCAAATTTTTCATAAAAAAATTAATTGTCTACTTGCACTTGATCCAGTCAATCACTTGTGCAATATGGAAATTTATTAACCAAATGATTTTTCATATTTTGATATTTCTCATAATAAAATCATCCGCAAATGAAAAAATTCCGTCTCCTCTTACTTCATTCAAACCTAACATCTCTTCGTTAAACAAAACGACCCCAACTCGACATAAACAATTACCATTCTCAGGAGTGTAACAAAACCCACAATTTATCACCGAGTGTTTCACAATAACACGTTCTTATATGAATTGTAATTTATAACGAAATGTAAAATGAGGATCACAGATGTTTCAATTAAATATCATACCGATAACGTGATACTTGTATGGATTTATTTCTTTTATCACTCGCTGCTATCTAATCGTCATACGCCGATTTCAGGTGATAACGTAACTCCGTCTTAGCTACGAGACTTTAGATATTCTTACGCCTCGATAATTCTCGGGAATCAGTTATTTTCCGATGAATAAAATTGTAAATATAGAAATCCGTGAGGAAGGATTATTTCATGAATCATAACATCCAAAAATACAACGAATATTCACGACAAAGAAATTAACCAGAGAATTGACACATCAGTATTCCCTCGAATTTTCCCAACCGCCCAAGATTTCGAATTAATTTGCAACAGAATCGACACAAAATAAACTTTGACAAAGTTATAACTATCGAGAGTCAATGACTTGTCGCTGTTCTCAACAATAAAAAATTTAAAAAATTATTTCCGGGCGATTTTTCCCATTTTTTTCCAATCAAAATTAATTGTCAACGAAGTAACACATTTTTAACGTCTTTTTTCGTCTCCGTATCATCTCCACTTTTTCCTCCTCATCTTTTCTCATCCCTTTCCCCCAACTCAACGTCGGGACGTCTGGATGACACATGCAGAATTCCAAATGGCGAGAATACGTGTGAATGCATCCTCAAGTGTCTCACAGATGTGCACAACTGATACACAAAAGTACTCTACCCACAAAATCGAGTAAATAAATTGTTAATAAAAATATCCCACCCTTGAGCAGTATATAAAAAAAAAATCCTGCCAATGTCGAGAGATACGGTTGAGCGGTACAGGTACCAGCCACCCTAGAGCATTTTCGATTCAAGGGTAAGGCCCCCCTCCTGGCCCCCTTGGAAAAACAGTTCTCAAGGTTTTTAGTGACACCGGAAGTGATAATGACAAGGATAACTGGAGGCCTCGTAGAGACTCCGTTGAACTCGTTATCACATGGATCCTCTTACGGTTAGTGTTGCCTACTTGAGTTTCGTCCATTCAGAGTATTTAGCCCCTCCCCCCACCCCCCCTTTGAAGAACTGGCGCCCCTTTTATCGTCGAATAATGGAAGAAGATGAGCTGTTGATAGAGAAACTCCAAAAGAAATTTTTAAGACGAAAAAAAATTTGTAAAACGCATCGAACAGTAAATCCATCGATTTTCCTCATAATCGATCATTAAAATAATGAAATAAAGGAGATCGTTGAGTAGCAGGTGATAGATAAATGATTTTAATGACCTGGAGTAATTGATTAATTAATTAATTTATATCTAAGAAATTATTCACGGAACAAACCATCGATTGGACTCATTCAATCAAAATTAAATTAAAATTCGATTGGGTAAAATTGGGAATTATTTCATGTCGGTAGATTCTTTCACTCTAAACCAATTATTCAATAACCCACTAATGAAGTCTCTATGTAGATCAAGGAAAAATTCATTTACATAAAAAAAAGCTATTCATTTAACGCTAACAAATGCGCTGATAAAATTGAGCTCAAGTTCTGAGTAACTATAGTGTTATTACCGTAGTAAACCCGTTGTTTAAAGGTAAAATCTTTTTAAACAATATATTTCCGAAGTCCCCAAGTATTGAAAAACATGTATTCCAATAAACCTATATTTTTTACTGAATAATAAATTTTCCTGTGAGAAAAATATTGAATATGCAGTGACGAGAATAATTTTACGTTCGCTCTCCACTTAAGGACAATCGCGGCCATTTTTGTTTTGATAAAGGAAAGAATTTAATGGCCCGGTGACTCCACCCGAAGAGCAGTACTGATTTTCTTATAAATCGTCATGTGGAATAATTTATCGAACCGTTAGAAACCGGACGGATTCGAATTACAAGTCCGGCTGGGCCAAGTTTTATCGAGCAAGACGAGCCCCCCTCCCCCTCTCCCTGGCCCATCGAGCCCCCGCGGGCCCCTCGAGTCCCTCCCCCACGGGCCCCCCGCCTGGCCCCTCGGATCCCTAACCACATACAATTATAAATTTTCATAGTTCCTCATCGTCTGATGATAATTGCGAATTGTTGAAGGTGAATGATCGATGTCTCGAAGAAACACCGGGAAGTGATATTTCGCTGGGCCTGGGGGGGGGGGCCAACGAGGGAAAGCCGGAAATCAGGGGCAGACCTCGAAGAGGTCGTAACACACGTCTTTGTGTATTTACCAGGAAATGGAATCAAAACGTGCGCGTCGTAGGTTCAATGTCAGTCGTTTTGTGCTGTTGGCTTCGAGGTTACGAGAGATATAAATTAAACTGAATAGCGCAGATGAGGATTTGAATTTCAAATGGATGCGAGTGAGGAAGGGAACAACGAATTTAATTTCAGTGGGAGTAAATGGGACTGATGGACTTCGAAATATTTAACTGATTCATTTATTTTTGGAGATTGAACATGCGGTGGATGTGCGGTGTGACTCCCTGCGACAACTAAAGCCCATCTAACTAATATCGGAATTAATTAATATTGATAATTAGCCCTTTGCCCGAGGAATAAATAATTAACTTGACTGGGTACCAATAAAACCGAAAATTCCATACTCTTCCCCTGAAATTTGCCACCAGTCCCAAAAATCAGGGCTCACAAGTGACCACCGTTTTGTGAAGGGTGAGAAGGGCCTGTCGAAAAAAGATACCGGGGGATCGTGGCACACGTGGCCGAACGTGGGCCCAATTAGGTGTGTCACGGTATTTCCCATGACATCGGGACAGATGGGGGTCGCTCCGTTGTCCACAGGGTGTGGGTGACTTCATCCCCCTTTGACATGAAGCCCAACTGGGCATAGGGGTTTTCTTTCAAATCCCGCGGAGATTCTCATGCCACTAAAAATATCCCCAAAAAATAATCCATGTCTCTCCCTCTCCTTTCCCCGAGGGCTTCAACCGTGAAACGATTATGCGGGTGAATTTCTGCCCTAAGCCCTCCCCTCCAGGCCCACAATAAAAATATTAATAATTAAATTCATTCGAGAGAAAATATCCAGTTTGAAATGATCCTACGGTCGATTAGACTCGTCTCAATTAACCGAAAACAAGACGATTATGACCGATGACAGTCAGGAGCGGCTACCCTGACAGTAAGGCCCTCTCCCCCTCCCCCCTTCCCGGCCAGTAGAAGTCCCCAACGAAAATAACCCGGGCCCCCGGTGCAACCGGAGTAATAACAAGAGTTTAAAAAAGGGCCCGAGACGAAGACTATTAGAAGTCACTCGGTTGTGGCTGGCCAATGTTATTACTCCTCTCTCTGGCTTTGGTTGCACTCGCATGAATAGAAGGCTAGTCTTTCATTCATACGAGTGAGCGCCATGTTCAACAAACACGGTTATATGTAACTGCATACAAATGGTGGAGGTTCTGGGCCTCCTCGAGTACCGAGAAAAGAGAGTATTGTGCTGGCACAAGGGGAACTCTGCGTGAAATTCAGTACGATACGTTCACCGAGTGGGAGATATTATTCAACCGTAGGCTGTTAAATAAAAAATTTTACACATAATCTTGCTGTGAGAGACGTGGAGATCCGTGATAAGGCCCACAACACGATTACGGAGGATTTTCCACGAGGAAATTGGAGGTTTATTACTCTGGGGAAAAATTAACTCAGTTGCAATCAATTTCATAGTCAAAAAGCAACGATTTCCCCTCTTCAGGCCCATATCGTTACACCCCGGGACTTTCCCCAAATTTTCCAAGTCCCTTCCACCCTCCCCCCTCCATGTATCAATCAAGAATCATCGTCTGCACCTGAAAATCGACTTTTCTCATTCCTCGCGTCGAAAAACCTCGCGAAAATCCCGATTCACAACCGGCAACAGAGGCTGCGCCGTTGCCAAGTTGCCAGCGGAGACGCGATTCCAGAAGGGGTTGCTCTGGGACTCGAAGAAAGAGCCAGTATCACCACACAACACACACACACACACACACATACCCACACCCAGCTCCTTCACAACTTCGAGTAAAAAAAAAAATAATAATAATCCCGTCGGTTCTCGGCGATGGACGAGGGGCAAAGGAGGGGAGGGGAGGCTATCACGCAGGTCGTACACAGTTCGTGGTGCCTCGGCTACCGTCGCCGATTGGTCGAACGCGTTGGCGCCGCCCCCTTCCCCCCTCGTTGCCCCGGTGAGCGTCGGGCAACGAAAACTCCGGAGCGTCTTAACGCCGGTCTCTCTTCCATAGCATCAGTCAGCTCTCGGGCGCTTAGCGAGTAACGTCTTGCTTTCCGTGGAGGGATAAAAAAATATTTCATCGTTAAAATAAAATATTTAAACAATATATATATATCACTCCAACATCATCCAATTGCGATTAATATCGTGAGCTTCAAACTGACGGCCATTCACTAACGAGAGTAACGTTAATCGAAATTTGTGTCGTTTTATCGTCACGTCGACGATTAAAAAAAAAACTGTGGCTTTTAGTTAATTCAACGAACAAATTCTCATTCTTGAGAGTGAGAATAGGATTGAAACGTGATATTGTTTCTGGTTAATTGTGATTTAATGACAAATGGTAACCGCACGACAATACTCAACGGTAGTGGCAGTTCTGTACCAGTTTGTGAACAAATAGGTGATTAACAACAATTCCGAAATCGACGTTTATTTTAACCTTTGATCTTCTCTGTGAGTCAAGCCATCAACGTCACGTATTACGAGTGTTATTGCTGTCGGGACAAAGGAAGTGAGACGAACTTTTGTTGGAGTTTTTTTTTTTTCCATTGGAAAATCAAGTGCCTGTGGGTTTTATTTTGTTGATTTTTTTTTTATTGGAGCCAACATGTCCACCGCAGTCATGAGCACGCCCATGTTCGAGTGCAGTGAACATTTGTTCAAGGTAATTATGAATTTTTTAATTTTCTCTGTTCTAAAATTGATTTTAACATCGATTCGATGGATTTGGCGATTGGGGAGGGGGGTATTCGCCCTGAAGGGGTGGAAATTAATTTTGACGGATACGAGGATAAATAAATTCGGATGAAACTAACACCACCAATTTTTCTATTGAATTATTTTCAGCGATAGAATTCCTCGAAATTCCTGAGGAAATTGCGACGTCACTCGTCTTCACAAATGAATCAACTCTCCTGTCAGTCGACATTTTTTAACAATATCTCCGTATGTGAGGGAGATAGAGAAATTTTTGTTGATACATTTTTTGTAGAACTCAATTCGCTTTACAAAAAATGTTCTGATGAAAATTTTTGTATCTTCCTTAGATTCTGAGATACTCATCGACTGGTCGACAGTGAAAGATAAATTATCTCGTTTTGCCCTTTTGCTACTGACTTTTTAATGTAATTTCGGTTACACGTTTTGTATGGGGGGGGGGGGGGGTGGGGAGTTAAATTGTCGTGGTGAGAGTGAGATGAATCATACTCTCACCATTGGAAAACTCAAACATTCGCCTTTCTTCAGTCGGTTTCACTCAGGCGATGGTGAAATCAAAGAGAGCGATGGGTTTTAGGGGGTTCGAGGGGAATTTTACGAGGGGTTTGTTTGGATTCACATGCGGGAACTTGTTGCTCCCTGATTCATCCCCACTCCCAACTTCTCGGAAACAAGATGGCGAGGGTTTGAATTAAAAAAAAAAAAAAAACGTTTGAAGAATCGAAGGAAGACGAGACGATTTAAAAGATGAAATGATGCGTTTTATTGATCAATTGAGAGGGTTTATGTCGGTTGTTGAGGAGATGATGGTTTTTGTTATTGTTTTAAGAATTTTGTTATAGGATATTTCGCTTGAATGACGCCAGCGTGAAAATCAAAAGTCAAGGGAGCCTTTGGAAATGAGTTTTTTTTTAATGTTTGCGCAACTGAAGCGAAATGAGTCGATTAATCGATTATTTTATTGGTAATAGTTTGAGAATTTAGATTGGAAAATTACAGGAGGCATTTAAATCGATGGAAACTCTTGGAATTTTGTTTTCATTCACTCGAAGTAAATCCGCTTTCACGATAAAATAGATATAGTGAATGGATATACTGATAATTTGACCATTTGATAACGCGCGTAATTAGTAATTGATGAGTTCCGTGACCCCCGTATTTTTCATAATCACAAAATCATTTTGAAAAATTCAAGGCGTTATTCCGTCACTAATGACTCAAGTCTCTTGATTATTCCAGCAATCAGTCGATTAACCATAAAAATATAGTTTCCTACCGAGAAAATCAACGATTCACTTTCCATTTCTTGTGAATTTTCCAACGTCACATCTGAGTATTCAATTTTTATTTATAAGTTCGCGTGAATTCTTCATTAGCATTGCGCCCAGTAAAATTACCGGTGAATGAAAAAAACTTGATTAATTTAATTCGACTCGAGAAATCGGCAAAAAAAAAAATGATTCGCCATTCTCACGAGTTTCGCAAAGTCCGAGAAAATTTTTTTTTTTTAAATTCGTCTGTCGCACGCGACCTACACTAACAAATCTATTTTCGCAGAGATAATGCGTTTCGTTCTATTGAAGTCTTTTTTCGCTTTCTATTCCCTCTGATTTTTTTTTTGTGGAGGCAATCGAGGGAAGTGATGGGACACAATTTTTTTTTTTGACGTTCTCGATACGTTTGCGGGATAATTTAACGATTTCCGGTGCGATTGTTCGTACACCCACTTTTAGAAACCCACTTGTCATTTCCCGCCTTCTACGATTTTGATTATTCAAGAGTGATATTTTACTCGTCGAGTAGTTGATAAATCCAAAAAAACATTGAGCAAAACACATGGAACCAATTTTTTAATCTTAAAAATCAAGGAACCTCAAGAGAAAGTTTGAGTGACTAATGAAGAATATTCAAAAATACTGGAGGACATTCCTAATTAAAAGAATTATCCGTTAATTTGCTAACTGCAGTTACCCCCCTTGTATCGCCAAAAATGGTGATTTTTGGTGGGAAAATGGTTTAAAAAATCGTTGAAACCCATAAAAATACTCGACAATAACGTGGAATCACGCTTGGGTTCAATGGAGACTTCTTCTGTCAGTTGCAATGAGGGTAAAGAAGCCCAGGGAGAATAAAGAATTGCCACGAAAAAGGAATGGAAAAAAAATATTGTGAACGAGGGGGAGGAAAACCTGTTGCTCGTCTCCGTTCCACGGGGTTGGGCATTGAGTAACTCACCCCTCGTTCTTTCCCCTATTGTCGTAACTCCCCTTTTCACTTCACAACTCGCATGTACCCCACGTGCATAGCACACTTTACACTGCCTGCGAATAAAAAGAAATATAAGAGATTTCGTGTTCCATTGTAGAAAAAAAAAAACGTAAAATACGGATTCTGGGGGCATTTGTGGAGCCCAAAGGGCCCAAAAGGTGGACGGCAAAAATTTTTCCCATATTCCTGAAAAGAAACCTGACACAGAAAGGCAGAAAGGGAGGGCTTCCGTGCACCTTGTGGAGTTCTTAGGGTTTTTATTATTATTTTTTTTTCTGTAAATGTTCAAACGATTCGAACGAAATCTGCCATTATTGGCGCAATTGGATGAGTGGGGCAAATCTGGGAGACGGTTGGCCGATTATCGGCCATATAATCAGCTGCACGTAAATGTTGGCGATTTTTTAAATCGAGTGGAGGGAATAAATATTTTTTAACATTTTACGAGGAGAAATAATAGCTGGCGATTCATGATGGGTTTTTAATGGGTGAGATAACGGCCTCTTGTATTCACAAAAGTGAGAAAATTATTGGCTCGAGTAAATGTTTAATTTTCAATTTTAATTTCTATTTGATTCAGTTATTGAAATTAATGGACAGTAAAATTCACGAGGAGATAAATTTTGATGTGTAGATAACTTGAGGGACAATTTATAGATAAATTCAAGGATTGAGCGAAAAGAATATTTGTTGCTGCTGATACTGAGGGAATTTTCGATAAATTTGGGTGAATAAATTATTTAAAAATGTCAGGAGTGTACACTTGTAATTTCACACTTCAAGTAATAATTCTCAAGGAAAATGAAAAATAAAGCATATTCCAGTGAATATTTGGCTGTTAGAGGTGTGACCTTGACTTGATGACATCAGACAGTGGTATAATGAAGAGAGGGTGAAGAAGGGAAGAAGAGGCCGAATAATGTACGAAATATGGTGTTTACAAGGCGTAACGATTTACCCAGCACTGATGTGTATCGATACTCAAGTGTTCGAGTGTTTACCCTTGCGAAGATAAAATTTTCAAGTTGAAAATTCCAGAATTCACCAGTTTCTGTTAATTTCAATCAACAATCCCCTATTCTTCAGACTCAATCGTGCGGTGAAGTGAAATGGATCGTATTCAACGGCCGATATCTTCGGATCGAACGATTCGATTTCAACGAATTAGTACTCAATTTCGAGCTGTAAAATTAACCTTGAAAATGATTAAAAAAACGTCAAATTGCACTCAACCCTTCTCGAGTTATCGATTGCTGAAGACCTCATTAACCCCCTTCTTCCTCAGTTGGCAAAATTCGAGCTTTAACTATCTCGGGGATTTTTTTTGCGGATTTAATTGGGAGTACTAATGACTGATATTAATCCCAGACTTGTAAATCCGGGGGTATCCGAGCGAAAGGGCTGGACACGCTCTTTTGCACCGGAAAGGGAAACCTTTCACGCTCTGGTGGAATCACGTCTGCCGGTTGGAGGATTTTTTAAACGTTGAGTAGAATTTTTGTATCGCAAGTGAAAACAACGTGGGGTAACAATGGAATAGAACAGAAAACCGCTTGTTCGAGACAGTGTGACGTTCCTGGTGACTATTGTGGAATAAAAGAATCCATTCAATGGAGAACACTTTCCAATGTAAACAAAAAGGACCGGTGACTTACATTTTTTTTCGAGTAAAATCGTTAAAGAATTTTCGATAAATTGTTGGCTATCGATTATGGTAATGATTCAATAATATGCATATTATGTAATAAATATACATAATATATTCCTATTTAGTGTAATCCATATTGAATAACTTCTTTAGCAAATTAAACAAAATTGTATTTTTAGAGCCCATTTAAATTCAGATTTTTACCCCCAATTTTTTTTCCATCGATCACTTAATTTCAACAATTTTAATCGATTCATCGGGTAACGGTAAAAAGACTGGCTTTGAGTTACGTTAGAACGTTAGATGAAGGCAATTAGGATGAGTATGTGACCAAACATCAGATATTTTACGGTTACGTAACGTAAATCTTGGGGAGTTGAAAGCCCATGGGTTGGGACGCAAGACAACCGTTGGATTTCCATGGGCATCGCAAGTTGAATTTCTCTTGTGTACCTGGATGATGACCAGTTATAAAACGCACTCGGGTCCAAAGTCGTTGGCTGTCACGTGTGATGGAGTTTCTTCCCACTGATTCGACCTTCGACGGGTGGAGAGATGGGGGGGGGGGGGATTGATGAAGGAGAAAGTTCTTTTTTTTTTTCGAGATTGTTGAACATCGAGTGAATTCCATGGGGCATTCGAATAATCTTGAATTTTTAATTTTTTTCTTCTTCTTTTGGAACGAGCGAACCCGGATTTCCACTATTACGACACCTAATTTGAATAATCCTGACAATCCCTATCATTGAAAATTTATTCGGCCATTATGAAACGAAAATTTACTGGCATTTGAAATTTGCCGTCATTTTCTGGGCCTTTATCCGACTTTTTGGGGGTTTTGCACGTCGATTAGGGCTCCCCAAGTTGCTACTGACTTAAAAAATTGTTGAACGAGGGGGGAAAAAAATTAAATTTCCATTCATTAGATGCAACAAAAGTCGGTAATAATTTCAGTTTTTGTGGTACTCACGCAAAACCCCTCGGGGCAACAAGAAAATGACCGGAGTTCAGGTAATAGGACACGCACTGTTGAACACGTGCTTGAAAATTTCCCAGGTATATGTACATCTCGAGATACGTCTGGAAGGGACAACACGCGTCCAAAAACATGCCAACCCAGAGGCAAAGAGTCCCGCATAAATTAGGCCCTCGAAAATGCCCCGCGGATACTGCATTTTAAATTCATTTTATTTTCTTTTCACCGAAAGATTTCGTATGGAAATTTTACCATGTTTACGTCGATGGTTATCAGCCACAGCATTGACTGGAGAACTTCACGTGTCTCGAATTATTTATTATTATATTCCTCTCAATATGTATGAAGAGAAGACCCCGACGGAAATTGAATCTCATCGCATATCAGATTCAATTATTCTTCGTCTCTGGTCTTGAACTGTCGAAAGACAATTTTATTGTTCATGGTCTCGGGTGTTGGTTCCACGGATCAAGTCAGCAATGTCCATTGGCTCCAGCTGATGGACTTTTTTTTGTCGTAATTAAATTTAATTTGTCGAGCGATAACTACATGTCCTTTCGAAAATTGTGGACAGGGAAAAGGGCATCAACCGGGCGTTAGTTTAAAAAATATTTGACATCTGTATTTCATCAACTGTCAGCCGGTGAAGTTATGAAATTTCCATCAACTAAAGCTGAAAGGATCTTCGAAGAACGGTCTAGGGCTTGATATAATCTGGACTAACGGCTGCTGGAACTCCCGTTTACCTGACAGTCCAGCTAATTCAGCGTAGCATTAGAAATTACGATTTCAGGATCGTTATGTACATTAGAAATTATTAATCCCATCGGTTTTCCTCCGGCGATAGTTCAACAACGGCAGAGTCGAACTTCACGATTTTTTTTTCATACTAACGGGAAGTTTTTCAGCTTCAAAATGAAATTCGACTCTCTCGAATCGCATCGTTGGGTCGCGAGATATTTAGGATTAACGACAACAGTTCCCAGTCGCCCCGAAATAAAATCGTCAAATGGTTTTACTGTGATCTTATTCAACCTTAGAACTAGTCCCTCATCTCCACTGGACCCTGGTCTATCTGTCGTTAATCAACTCCGAGAAAGAGATTATGAAACCCAGAGCGACTCGATCTGATAACGATTTTTTACTGCTGTCCTAAATCCAGTCGTTATTTCGAAAAATCTGAAAAGTCACTTGTGGAGAATTCGTATCGAATGAGACAAAAGTTCACTCTCAACTGGAACCATTTGGAAATCGACACCCCGAGGAAAAAAAAAAGGCACCGAGGAACTGTACTAGAACCCGGTGAGGTAGAAAGAAAAAAAAAGTAGAGAAACCCATAAAACCATTGGGATTTTACGATCCACCCTCAGCAACCTTTCTGATTCTTTCTACCTGCTAACGATAACTTAACGGTTTTCTCCATTGTCCCCATCGGTTTCCGCCGAAATGCTCTCAGGCAGACCCATTTTCATCTTCATAACAATCCCAAAATTTTCCACAAAAAGCTGCAGTGGATAATGAAATCATTAGACTCATTAGAGTACTCTTACCCGCAATTTTCCTCCCATTTTTCCCAAAGTTTTCATTCACAAACCGCCAGATACGTTCACTGTTCTCAGTGCACCTAAAATCCTCTAATCCTCAAATCGCTGATTATCTTCCCATAGCCCAGAGCAAGACCGATAGCTTAAATGTGCATTTAATGACCACTTGATGAAGAATTCAAGTGTTTGATAACAACAAAGTCGAATGAAAGTGCTTGTCCCACGTGTCTCTGGTTCAATATTTTCAATCACCAGTCGATAGGTATTTGACTGCGACCGATTAATTGAGTTTATCAGGAAATCAAATGGTAGAGAAAGTTCATCAACAACTGATAGTGAAGAAGACCTGAACCCAGTGATCGACCAACTAATGAATTATTCGTTATTTTTCTGATTTCAGAATCCTGGCCAGCCAAAAACAAAGGATTCCAATCACACTGGCCACACTCCTCTTCGCCGTAGCTACACCTCTCTGGTGACCCTTATCGAGCAACATCGTAAACTCGATAGAAGTGTCAGTGAACCAACATCTCGCTACAAGACAGAGCTCTGTCGTCCATTCGAAGAGTCTGGTGCTTGCAAATACGGTGACAAATGTCAATTTGCTCATGGATACAGTGAACTTCGCAATCTAGCACGTCATCCAAAGTACAAGACCGAATTGTGTCGTACATTTCATACCATTGGTTTCTGTCCCTATGGTCCACGCTGTCACTTTATTCATAATTTTGAGGAAGCTAGAATGCACAATCAGAAAGTCAGCGCCCAATTGGGCAGTACCCAGCCAAATATAATGGGCCTGAGTCCACTTTTGAGTGCAAGTGCAGCAGCAGCAAGTATCAACATGAATATATCACTTCTTGAGCAGATAACAGGACCACCAGTTATGAGCAGTCCACCACCATTGATAAGAGCTAATTCACTGAGCATAGGTACACATCAGACATTTACAAATCCACCATTACTCAGGACTACATCGTTGAGCCTCACAACACCACAATCTCATAATCTTCATAATGTTCATCACAATTCGGTTATTGGTGCTGCTAGACCTAAACCATTGAATTTGAGTCCAACATTTTCACTTGGTAGTACAGCTGATTCTGTATCACCATCATCGAGCCTCAGTCAATCGCCAACAAATTCAATGGCTAGTTTCTTCAGTGATGATTGCTCATCAGCACCAACAACGGCATTCAGCTTTGGTCAGGACTTTGGATTATTGCAAACGAGGCACACACCAAGTCCACCAAGTGGTAACAGCCAAATTGTTGATGATCTTGCACCGAGAACACCATCACCATTGTCACCGAATGCTGAGTCTAGACTTCCTGTTTTCAACAGGATCAGCAGTGTCATCGGGGATTTCGAGGGCCTCAAGATCTAGGGGGTATTACTCGAGGATTTTCAAGGTTGACAGCCTTTCTTTATTGCTTTTGATTCTGAACGCATTCAGCGGCGATGTTGCAAAACACCGGCGCACTATTCGGTTCTTTTCTCGATAACGAGGTATCCCAGCGAAAAAAGTGACTAGAGCTTTTTTGAAGATCAGAAATTTTTCTGTAAAAAAGGTCTTGGCACTTGTTTACGTAGGATCAATCGTTTTGAAGATAATTTGTAAATTACTAACACGGCTTTTTGCAATTTCGCTGGGGAATTCCATTTCGTCATCGTTCGTTTGATTTTTTTTTTTTTTGTGAAGACAGTGTGACCCGGTAGTTTTAGAATTATTATTTACATTAATTTTCATTTCGTGATTCAGCGACAATCACGAGCAGGTGAGACGTTGCAATATTCCAAAATAAATTCGAAAAGACGATTATTGAAATTACTCGTCTTTTCATGAGCTATTTGAAAATATCTCAGTTTTTCTTCTTTCATTTCTTTAATATTTCAAAGTGATAATTATAGAGTTGTCCAGCTGTCGATTGATTTATTATCAAAGATTTGGTGATGACGTGTGCGATAATAATGAGCGAAAATAATCATTACTGAGGTTTAGAGTCTAGGGTAGATTTTACCGGCTAATTTAGTAACTTTAATTGTCTTCCAATGGTTTAGTAATTTTTTTTTTTGCTTAGTGAGAATGAATGTGATTAAATTTATGAGATGAAAATAGAATCGACGCGATGGATTTTTAAAAAGACAAGAACTAACTCAGAAGTTAATTCATTGGATAGTTTTTCTTTTACCGATCTTTTAAAAGCCTTCACTTTTTCATTTTTCTCTGACAAATTGGGCTTTTTAAAAATCATTAACGCGCATTCGAGAAAACTTTTGGTTTTCATGTGAAAAAACGAAGAGCAAAGGAAGTTTCAAAACTCATTGAAATATCACTTTTTCTCGTTGTTATTTCCCTTTAATTTAACAATGATGAAATTAAAGGAAAATGGGAGGAAAAAACAAAAATGTGATATGTAACTATTTGCAATAGAAATATTTACGATTAACAGACATTCTATTATTAATACTTCACTTAAGAACAGAATTGAAAAATTTATTTGTTGAAAAATCGCGAGCAAATTTTTTTTTTCTGAAGATTTTTAATTTCTTTTCATTTTCTTTTTTTTTGAGGGATGGGGGGGGGGGAGATTGAGAGGAAGAGAACGGCGGAGATGATAGGGCTCGGCCCGCTGCTCATATTTCTCTCAATTCTTATTGATCACGTCATCTTTGATTTCAATAATTATCCTTGTATTAAATGTACGACGTGGTACATGAGACATTGAGAAAGAAAACCACAAAAAAAATAATAATCGAGAAACAATATGAAAATACATTTTGTAAATACATTTTCCACGATTAGAGGAGAAAACTAAGAGTTTTTTTTTCGTTTAATTTATAACTTGAGAAATGTTATTATAGATTTAGTTTATTTTTTATCATCAATTAACTAATACTGTGTACTACCCTGCGATACATAAATTAAGGGAGAATTATTTCAGAATAAAATGGGGGAAAATATATATTTATCGAGACTCCTGCGTTGCAATTAAAAATAATTAAATGATAAATAATTTCTTATTTTGTTTAATTAGATATTTTTTTTCTTTGCTACTTCTCAGTGGTGAATCATCTCGTTTTTTTTTTCTATAATTATTATTTCAAGAGAAAGTATAAGCCATGTGATGTGATTTATTTGTGATTCAGCTGTCTCGATTTCTTCCAATTATTTCAATTTTCAATAACGAAAGGAGTAAAACCACCGCCAATTAACAATTTCATCTCTCATTATTATTATTATTGAAATAGTGAAGAGCAAAATGGCAAAGTCAATTTAATCGCCGTCTATTAACGCCACTAATTATCAATTAACAATTACGATTAATTAATTGTAACAAGTTTTTTTTTCTATTATCTAACGTCTAATTGTATACCACTTGTTTTCTACTCTGCACATCATGTCTTTGGATGATTTTTTTAAATAATATGAAATGAAATCCATCGACAACTGATTGAATAGGCTCCATTTTCCGTCAATTTTTTTTTTTGTTCATGAGAATACATAAATATGAATGATTTCAATTTAGGGCTGTTACCAGCCACAATTTAATTATTAATCATCGAATTTATCGTCTTTATCTATTTAACGATTATTTAATTTTGTAACGCCCAATATTATATATTGATATATATTATATATCCCTTTTGTTTCTCACAAATATTTCTTTCATTGATCGACAGAAATGTTCATTCACTCACTTTCTGGGCTTTTCAGAAGACAAAATTCACGAAAATAAGACAATATGAGACATTGAAATGAAAAAAAATAATGAGTAACTAATTTACATTGATAGCAAACCACTGAGTGCCTTCTCGTAGTTTAAAGCAAGAAAAAAAAATAATTAAAAATGTATATTTAATTAGAAAGTGATGAAGAATGATAGCGTGTGAGAGTGAAAATGCGTCGAATGGAAGTACATTTCACGTGAGTTTGATGTTCAATATTGTTCACAATCACAAGTCCATTGAAATAGTCAAAGAAATTCAACTGAGCTCATCAAAATGACGTCTTGAGTATCTCGCGAACAGTTAATTTATTAAATTTGTCGTAAAAAGCCCAATCGTAGGGGATAAACAATTATTTTCAATGAAAAATTAATTTCAATGTGACGTTAACAGTTGAGGGCAAAGAGAGAGATATTTTTTTTTTACTATTCAATTCTCATTTCATTGCATGCACGATCGATTCGTTAAATTTTTATTATTTTGTTTTTATAATTAGTACTCGGCGAGAGCGCTGTTGCCCCGGCTGTTTGACTTTCATGATTGAGAGTTATGTTTTTTTTTTTGTTGTAGAAAAAATCAGCTTCAATTATTTTTAATTCCGTCGATTATTATATTTTTCATGTCGAGAGAAACTCGAGACGTCAGATACAAAAATAAATACCATTTCCTCCCCTCTCTACCAATTATCCCTGATCACCCACGTTATAGACTTGACCACTATAATAATTAATGATGAGTAATATTACGGTTATGTGTACGTCTCCTTTTTTTAATTTAATATATTTATTTTTTCAATCGTATTTATATATTTATACAATATTTTATACCGCGTTTCATCATTAATGAAAAAGAATTATAAAAAAAAATGGAAAGATAATACGTGAAAATACGACTCAAGAATTATATCACGAGGATGAAGATGAAGGAAAATGTAATTAACAAGTTTTGTACGAATGTAAGTGTGCAAAGTTTGAAGGTCGATCTCCTGGCTTACAGAATAAAGACAGAAATATATAAAATAAAATGCGAAAATAAATAAAGTTTAAAATATCAGTGATTCTTTTTTTCTTGAATTTCCTCACCTAAACCCCGAAAATTTAGTCTAAAAAATATAAATCTCCGAATCCGGCAGAGGTAGGTGATTTTTCATAATAACATTTATTGTAGTACTCAATTCACTCTACAAAAAAGGTTATAATAAAAATTTTCCCATCTTCCCTAGACGTCGAGATATTCATCAAAAACTGGACAACAGCCAAAAGTGGCTCATCTCATTTTACGTTTCATGAGTTTTAAACAAAACTGGCGGCCACATCAAAGTATTTTCCAATATTTTTAAAGTTTCTTGTACTCCATAGAATGGAGATGAATTTCAAGTGCAGAACTTCATCGAAATACAATTTTATCATTATGAGAATGATTCTTTACTCAACAGTTTATCCCTCGCTACAACTCAAACTCGATGCCCCCAAGCCTCAAGTGATTGTTAACGACGCGATTTGTATGCACACCATCGAACATATGCCAGTTTCAAGTGTCCAATCACACTACAGAAACCCATAAAACTCGAGTCTCCAATGTACTTTTTTTTTCCACACCCACACGTAATCATTATTGAAGTTCACCCTTAGAACCAGGAAGTCAAGTGTCTGTATCATATCGGTCGTCATTTCAATTGCGATTTGACGTCATTTGACACCGATGGAGAACAGCGGTACATTGAGGAAATTTTCAGTGAGCAATTCCAGAGAGGAATATTTATGATGAGAAAATAATTATTGGAAACTGAAGCCAATTACTTCACGATAATCGCTGCCAATCAGGAAAATTCAAGAGAATGATATTTCCGCATAATTCGATTTAGTTTTCGGGTAATATCTCCGGATCTGAGAGAGATAGCGAAATTGTTGTCAATACATTTTTTGTAGATCTCAATTCACTCAACAAAAAGTGTTATGACGAAATTTTCCGTAACTGCCTTAGAGACCGGGATATTGATAAAAACTAGTTGATAATTTAAAGTGACATCTCAGTTTCCACTTCCCCACTGAATTTTGGATTTCATAATTTTTTTAATGGACTTGATTTCAATGTCACTCCTAAATTATCAACCAACTCCATTAAATTCTCATTTTTATTTTGTATTTGTGGGGAGTAATTTAGGGAGATGGCTCCGAGTGGTACAAGGGGAAAGGATTGCTAAGTAACCTTGGGTTATTGGCGGGGACTTTGCCTTGACGGCCCTGACCGTTCCAGTCTCATTGCCTTCAATATTCTTCATCATTATATTAATTCAGTGGCAAAGTGGAGATATAGGGTAAGTAGACAGTTCAGAATGAACATTTCTTGAGTCCCTGGAGAGCTGCAAAGCAAAATTTTGCCAATATCTCCTCTGTCAGGAGAAAATTTAGAATTTTTTTTCACTTAATTAATCCCACGACTTCCTCGCTCGGGACAATAATCTCCAAGAATTTACGGGAAGAAAATTTTATTCGGATTGTTCAGGTACTCAATAAAATCGAAAATATACCGGTCATCAACCCCCACATTCTCAGCGAAATATCAAAACACCAGTGGAACCACGGCACTCAGCCAATATCCTCTTTCTCACCAATTTTTATCCTCCAAAAGATGGGAATTCACCGGGAGACGAGGAAAACAGAGACCCAGAGGTCCATACAACTACACCTTTTGGCCCCGTGTCTCATTCAAAACTAAAATTAGTCCAGAGGGCGGCGCACCCGAGAGCTTGAAAATAAGAGCGAATTTTCTCTGTCAGTGGGCGTTTCGGACTTTTGCCAAATAAAAAATCAACGAAAAATTTTTCGTACGTGGGAGAAAGAGAGAGAATTTCGTTGAGGCGAAATGGTACATTAGCCGTGGGAAGTCCTCAGCAGATGAAGTTCATCATCTCCACTGCTAGAGGAGGAAGAACTTTAAGTTAAATGACCTCATGATGAGAGATATTTATGTGCAAATGAAATTCATGAGTTGAGATGAATTAACTGTCTCGGCTAGTGCCAAATAGCTGAATTTACGAGCTTCAGTGATGCTGGAAAATTTGACCTTGGGTGTGAACCTGAGGAGATTATAAGAAAATTTACCCGGATGATTGAGAATATTCAAGTACCCGGAGTTATATATCAGATTCATGTACAGCTGGTGCAGTAAAAAATCCCTCAAACTAATATTAATTAATATAAAATTATTGTTGATAATATTTTTAGATCTAAAGTTCTACTTCAGAAGTAATTTAATCCCTAAAAAAATTCAGCTAATTTTTAAAATTATTTTTGACTGCGCAACAAATAAATTAAGTCACCACAGCCAACGAGAAACAAAAAGTTGATATTTTTTCTAGTGGAAAAAATTTTAAATTTGAAAAATGTTCCAATTGAAAATTCTTTTCCTATTTTTACTGTTCAAATACTCCTCTATTCATTCAGAATTTCATTTTTCCCTCTGTACCCGCACCAGTATGGATACCATAGTCTGGTGATCCCTTCCACTATTTTCCTTTTATCCTCGCTTACCATCGCAACCTCGGTACTCGTCTATTTCCTAGAAGCTTGAGTACCTGGTTACCTGGCCGAACGGTTACTCGGTTATTCGGTTACAGGGCACGTGCAAACGTAGGAGTGGGTGAGGGCTCACCCGACACATTTTTATTTTTATTCAGATCAGAGATAATTTTTATGGTGTGGAAATTGTCTATAATAAGATCCCCGATATTTACCGTTTTTTAAATAAATATTCGAAGCTCATGTCAGGATCGCAATCGTTGAGCTAGAGATTTCGTCTGTTTTAAACTAATTCCAATAATCTGCATCGGAAATAATTATTTAATCACGTGGACAGAATTTATTGAAAAAAAAAAATGAAATTGCCTCCGGAGGAGAGGATTCAGGGGAAAATATCAGGAGATAATATCTTCGAGTGTAATTCATTCCGTTTTACTTATTCCGTGGCAAATTCCGTTGCTCCAATCATTCGTTTTGTCAAACAGGGTACATTAATATCCCTCACACCTGCCATTAATCCTCATCATCCTTCTTATTTCCCCTCTTTATTCCTCAACTACCACCTGTTTAAACTATCTCACTCTATTATTTCTGGGGATTTTCATTAAGAATTCTCTTTGTGCTAATTTTAAAATTCAACAGAGGTTTTATTTTTAAACTAACACTTGAAAGAAGTTGCCATATGAAAAATATACACGTACTTGCACTGTGAAAACACAAGTCTCAGAGTAATAATCCTAAATATATGATGTATATACTATATATTATACTCTGTACATATTAATAAATAATTAAATCAAATAAGCAGTTTTTTATTTTATTTCATTGTTTATATTCTAAGGGAACTCTGCGTCGAAGTCTAGAGTATAATTCTCATTTCCAATGGCCTCTACCTCTCTCACGTGTAAATGTGAATTTACGAAAATGTGACGTCCGTATGCACGTGAGCAAACATTGATGTGCAAGTGTAAACTTCGCAAAATTGACCTCGCTTAGAAAAAACCACGTGAACGTGGAAAAAAAAATCAAGTGCGAAGAGGAAGAAACAACAAATCACCCGACTTCGTCATAAATTGCGCAATAGCGTAAATGAATAAACTATTTCAATGGATTATCGACCACCAAACGTGCCCCAACAACAATAAAAAAAAATATATACACAATTTTCAAAGTGGAAGATGGGCCATTCCTCAAAATTCACATGATATTCCCAGGAAAATTGTTTTACCCGAATAAAAAACATTCTCAATTCCAGAAAAAATTGAAATTTTAAATAAAAAAAAATCTACTTTGATGCCACAAACAAATTAACTTCCTTGAAATGGAACTTTATTATTTTTACCATACCTTCCTCATTGTAAACAAAATATCAAACGCAAACGGGGTGGAATTTCCAGAAGAGAATAAACATATCCTCTGGCTTTTTCCACAAAGAAAATTAGAGTCTTACACGCAAGTAATTTAGGATGCAAACAAACTCAGCGAAGTCAGGGGGATTATGCCCATAAAAATATGAAACCGGCATCACTGGGTGTTGGCGAACGGGGCTGTGGAGGGGGGGGGGGGGGCGCGGGGGGCAGGGGGAGGAGAGACTTGAGTACAAAAGAAAGAAAAAAAAATGATTTTGCAAAAAAAAAATCGGCAAAAAAGAGGAGACATGAAGAGGGGGCTGGATCCTCTTCGGAACAGGCTTTGGTCGAGCCTCCCCCCCTATCCCCCCATGTCCCCCTGGGGCAGCCCCTCCTTCATCCTTCGTCGACTTGGTTTTTTTTTTTATTTGACTCGTTTCCTCATCCTCCTCTTTCGGCTTGACTTCGAAAAATAGATAAAAATGTGCAAATAAACGGCGCTCGGGGCGCTCAGGGACAACCGGTTGCCATCTTGCTTTCTTATATAAGTCCCTCTCGATGGTCTTCTCCTCAAAGATCCCCCCTCCCCCCCACCCCACTCCAGCCGTGTTTTCTACCGCACGAGAGAAGTTCTCCTCTCACTTGTTGAAGAAAAAAAAAAATGATAAATTTTGTTTTCGTTTTTTTCGAGATGGAGTGAAGACAATTTTTTTTCGATGCTAGAAAATGGCGACTCGCAAGTCATGAGACTTTTCAAATTGCAGTAGACAGAGAACTCTTTCATTAAAAAAAAAAATTGGGAATTAAATTGAAATGAATTATTCCATTGATCATTCACATTTTCATGAATTAAACAACGAAACTTAAATTTGAGTAAATGATGCTATAAATAATCCCCAAAAATGTAAATATTCGATTTAATGCCCTCGGTCCCTTCCCAGAAGGCTGTCCTTCCCGCTCGTCAGGGGGTTGCGTCCCTTGTCCCTCCCTTTACAGGATTTTCCAATAAAAAAAAAACAAGAACCCCAAATAATTTATTCTTCCCTAACTTTTCCGAATTACCGACAGAAATTTTGTACAAAAAATTAAGTTGTAATTTGATGAGGCTCTTATTCATTTAAAAAATATAGAAAGGGGGGGAGGACTGAAAGGGTTGTTCGCTCTCAATTACAGATCATTTTTGCCTGTTGAACATCTCAAACAAGAAGAATGACTGCACTTACTGTCCTTGAGAAACGAACTCCCTGCGTTTTTGTATCTTTGTTGAATATTTGTAACTGACGATGATTGCAGATGGTAAATATCTCCACCAGGGTGAAACAATAATTACCCCCTGTTTTGCAGAAAACCTTCAGTAAAATATCCGTTAAAACTAGGGGAGCAAAATGGCCATTGTTCCTCCCAATTATCAATCAATAGCGAATAAAATTACTGACCATGAAAAATAAATTCTACTTTTTCCCCTTTTCCTATCAATTGTCCAGATTATTTTCAATATATCAACAATTTTCCATAAATAATCGTCCCAACACGGCCTAATAATCATCAAATATCGTTTCATATGTTGGTACAGTTGATACCAAAGGTAAAAACCATTTTAATTTTCATTTCTAACACGTAAAAATTGCTCAACAACTAACAATTGCCCTCTCTATCGTGTTTATCCATTATCCACTGGCTCAGAGTCACCCATTTGCACGTATGGAGACGCCCACATGGTACACCAATCCCCAGGATTTTGCTGTGCTATACCACACACTTCACGAGGTAAAATAAATCCTCAACAGTGAAACGCACTCGGTCGCAACCGTTTCGTTTCGTGCTGCGGTGTACACTTTCATTGCCTTCAAGTTTTAAATATCTTGAGGTTGGCTGTCCCTGTCTCTCTCGTATTTATGGGCCCCTGACGGGGATGAGAGGGTAAGAGGGGCTATTCTATGTACAATGAGTAGTTGCATTTGCAAGTGAATGAAGCAGACGAGAGCGCCCGAGAGAGTAAAGAAATTTTGTAAAGAATTGGAAATCACAAGAAAGAAATGTTTTAGAAATGAAATATCCCATGATAAATTCTGCTATTCAGAATATTATCTGTTTTTTTAAACAAATTTCGTATCGCGTTTATTCTAGTTATTGTGGGTTAAGGGGAAAAGGTCGTATTGACCATTTTCGAGACCGATATTCACATCTCGATATCCGACTGATGCGATGGGTCGAGCAAAAATAAATAATTGTTTGATCCTAAAAAAATTATTCAACGAAGGAGAACCATAATATTATAATGAACGATCTATAATTACTCGCCAATTACCCAGTGGCAATAGCTCGATATAAAATTTTTTAAAACATCAACTTCAATCATCAAAAGCCTTCTCGATACCTGAATCGCAAAATTTTCTAAATAAATAAATAAAAACCAGGCAAGAACTACGCACTCGGCGAATGCGTGGGACTGCGGAAATGGGGCTGAAAAAATAGATGTTGTTAACCCCTCTGGGTAATACACACGAAAGATTACAAGTACGCATGTGTTAATGTTGAGTTACAGTCCGACAAACAACACCGCATCGTGCAAGTCTAGGTTGCGATAAAAGGCGATAAAAAAAAAAGACTGGCGTTTTCCCGCGATTAGATTGAAACGCATTGCCCCCCTCCCCTCCCTTCCCCACCCTCTCTCGATCCCTCGTCCTTTCCCGACCCTCTTATTTCTGAATTAAACGTTGAACTCACTCCAGTTGATTACAAAACATCATTTATTAGAGTAAAAAAACGAGTGAATTGAGAAACATCAACGTTACACCCAGTAAAATAGTGGATTTTAATCGAATTTCATTCCAATTTGATTTTTTATATTTTAAATTCTATTTTAGTCACTATAAAATTGTAATAAATAAATTGAAATATTTTGCATCTATTTGTTGTTGTAATTAAATGAAATTTTAACTCTCTGGATTTGGATATTTTGAACACACGATAAATTTCATTGCGCTGATGATACGGTTGACATTAAATCGAACCAATGACATCACAACCATTTCTTTTTTTTTTTTCTGTCATTATTATTTCACTGTCAGCCAGAAGTAGAAGAAAGTTGAGGAAGAGAAAAGCGTGAGAGAGGGAGAGAGAGGGGGGGGGGGGTTGGTGTACACAAACATGACGAGCCTTTTTCGAAAGCGAAAGTCGAAACGCTAGCGGAAGAGTTGAAAAATCGTTGGGCAATGATGGCGATCGAATGAAATCGCTCAATTATTTTGACATAACAGTACGAGACTTTTTTATTAAATCGGAGAGAGAAGGTCAGTGTGAATAACTTACAGAAGAAATTCACTGATTAATGAACTGTTTCAATGTCACGCTCGGGTAGACGAATTCTTCGTTTGGTATGAAATAAAAAATTTTGAATAAAGAAAATGATAATTCCTGTGAGATTAATTATTTTTCTTGAAAAATATTGGGAAATAGTCGAGGTCTGATCTGTAATATGTGAAGTAAAAAATCTCGAACTACTCAGATATCGTGATTTTTTTTGACGAGGATCATTTACCTCAGTTGAAATATGAATGAATAAACTCAAACTATTGCTCAATTTCATTCCCAAATAATCACAAAGCGTGCGAACTGAGTTTTGAATTCTGATGCCAAGAAAACTGAGAGAGACCAGTCATTGGGACATGATATTTTAAAATAGCCCGAGGACGCACGAGGATTTCCTCAAGGCCTCGGGCGTCGTGAACATCAACTCCACGGGTGAATGAAAAACAAACTTGAAAAAAAAAAAATCAATGCCGATGAATTTTTTAGTTCCGTGTTATTCACATTGACCTTTTCCATACATCCGAGAAGGGAAAATTCCCCCACTCGATCTCGCATTTTTCGAATTTTCAGTCGAACATTTTCGAACGACCGTGAAACTCATAAAAAATTCAGAAATTCAATTTCCATAATGAAAAATCATCGAAAAAAATTAATAATCTAGTACAGAACGAATAATCGCTGTTTCTGTATTCAAAAAATGTCAATTACTCAGTTATCTGCGCTGTGAAATTAATTGGTTGACTAAAGAATAGATTGAAGCCGTTATTCGAATACCTCGAATGAGATAACGATTTTTTTTTTCGAATTCCAAGTGCCTTCGTTCGATAATCTATCCGTTAACAATATGAATTTTTGTTAAGATCGATCGCCATGTTATCGCCGTGAAATGGAAAGTCACGACGGCATTTCTTCCGTTACAATTGAAAGTGGGTACTTACCCACTCGACGCAGCATAACTTTCGATGTATCGAAGTCCGTTCACGGGCGAAAGTATTATATGCTCACCAAGCATTGGGTTGTTTCCGTTCAGCCATCGTTGCACGATAACCCGGAGTTGAAGAATCATTTGGCATGTTCGAAGGAACAGTCGATGGTAGAGAATATCCACGAAGGGTCTCAGGAACTCCACCAGAGTCGAAGGACCGGGCTCATCCCCCAAATAGTCCTGAAATTTCAAAATTATTTGAATTGTCAATGCAGTTTTAGCTGAGATGAACAAGATAAATTAAATTTATAATTATACCATACCTTCAGACCCTCGCCCTTCCTCACTGCGCCCCTCCTCGACCCTCCAGGGTCTCAACTCCTCCGCTTTACGAGGTCCTGTAATAAAAATAAATTATTTCATTTGATTATTTTGTTTTCCTTTCATTTTTAATTTAATTCATAATCATGCCATGTCCTCCGCCCCTCCCTGATCCGGGTAAACCACGAGCACCCCTGGACCCCCAAGGGGCTGTACCCCCTTCGATTCGATATGCGATAATCCGTTATAAAAAATAAATTATGTCATTCTTAATGTATTGGTCTCATCTCAACTTTCCAGTCACGAAGTTCTTCATACAAGTGAAGACGTACTTCACGTACTTCTGTTTTCTCAGTGTGCGATGTACGTGCAGTGCATTGAAAATTCCCCGGGGTCTCTCCGTCAATTCCACGTAATTTTGCAATTTTTGTAATTTTCTTCATCAAGAGAATGAAGATTTTCGGAGGGGGAAGGTGAATCAAGGCTTTTCGAACGTAACGCATTTGATAAAATAAAAAAATCGTGACCTCTGGACTATATGCACTTCACATGACTACATACGCTGCATTCTGAATACTCGACTTCCTCTATTAACATTTGTACATAGTGGAAATGAGGGAAACCGATTTCTCAGATGACTCTAAAGGAATTCCGACAAAACAAATATCTCAAGAATTTTCATTTTTTTTTCTTTCTGTGATTTATTTGAACTCAGTATTCCGGACTATATGAACACTGAGCGATGATAAATATGAGGAATTGAATGAATCACGTGGTACTGAACGAGGAAAACCGAAGACATTGGAAGAAATACCTCAATTATTGGTCATCCCATCCACTTTTTCGTCACGAAACGCAAAAATAATTTTAAAAAAGCCATTTTTTCAATTTCCCAACTGAAATCTCACGTTTTTGGGTGCCTCAAAAATATCTACAAAATTTTATTCTGTTCTGTGACCCACATGTGATGGGGTAGTTTCATATCGCAAGAAATTTTGGTAAAAAAAAATTTTTGTGAGGCATTTGCTGCTCTCAATTGTAAAAAATATCAATCGTAAGTGGAATCAAATAAAAGTACTGTCAATATCCCCCCAAAAACCAATAAAACCCAATCAATTGAATCCTCTCACGAGCCATCAACTCCACTCTTGTGCCGATTGCGTTACCCGATCCCCTCATGTTCGTGTTGTATTATTATCGCATTAACGATGTACATAAGTACTCTTGCAACTCGTACCCATTGGCAATACCTCCTCGTTGTGTCGAATATCAAAATCCCCCTTCTCCCCCCTTCCCCTCGATCGTTGTGGCCTTTTCGTATTCCCCTCAACTCGATACTCAATCCGATTCCCCTGATCGTTCGTTCCCTTTTAAATTCACGAAAACGTAACGACCCACCGACATTTGCCAAAGCTGTGTCGGCTCGCACCCGCGTTTTGTATACCGGTTTTTCGTTTGAGAAAGGAAACCAAATGAGGGAATGACGGTGGCACAGGGACAAGAGGGTGGGGTGAGGAGTGATGAATAAAAAAAAAAAAAACTTTCTAAGTCTTCCGGACGGAGTTTCGTTGGATCACAAAACTTTCACGCGAACACACCGGTTCCGGAAAGACGCCGGAAGTCATCTAAAACTCGTTTTAACGCAAGATTTTGCTCAAGTTATCGAAATACGTTACGTATTATATTTAATTCGCAAATGAATTTATCGGGATTTCTTTAAAATTCTCTATCCAAATAGCCTTGAAAATTGAACAGAATGAACGAAACATGTCCAACATATTTCACTTCATCTCACGTCAAAACGCCTCTGAAAGACCCGAACGACAGTTTTTATCGCTTAAACTCCAACTGTTGTGTAAAGTTTACCTTATCTTCCCCCTGAGCGTATATCGCAATGGCTTTGGTGTTTCATAACACACCACAATCAAATCGTTATTTTCATCATCGTTGAATATTAAACCAGCGCTTGTTTCCAGTTCTATGTCACGCGGATTCACTCCAGCCTAGGCCAAGTCCCCAGTCCACACGATTAACGACACTTTCACACCGAGAATTCCAATGAATGGAATGCATTCGTATGTCCGAGTGACTCAATCACTCCTAAATTACGTCAATTTCTTTTTCTTCTGGTTCTGAATGGCAGCATTGGGGCCGATGATTTTTACAATCTTCCAATTTTGCTCGACCCCGATGCAAAAAGTCCTGAAACACAAACCAATTGAATTGATTTTATGTTAAAATATCTCTGGTGATAATATCTATCAAATTAAATCATAATAATGTGGTCTATTGAGTTTTTATCTCGAAAACTGATGCGTGTTCCTTTGTTTTTTTTTTCTCGCGTGGTTCGGAGGGATCCCGGAGCTCTTGAGGAACCGCAAATTGGGCAGAATTTGACACCAAGCGATGATCGTGTATCACGGTAGCACGAAACGCATGAAAGATTCTTTGTTCTATGGTTTCAGGTGGTATTATGCGGTTTAAAAGGCCATCACGTTTATTTAGAAAGTAAAACGGAGAGAATTTTTTTATTTGAGGGGTTCATTCAGTCGTTACGAGACCCTGGTAACTACTCAGACTCCACCTGAACCTGGTAGACTGAATGTTGTGGCGAACCAACGAAATAATCCTGCCGTAAGCTTACCTCGCAAGCCATTTTTATGTCAGGGAAGGGATGACAGGTTTTGCAACAGGTTTCAGGGGGTTCCATCGAAATATCAAGTGCAAAGAGTGTTTGGGGAAGGAACAACACCGAATTTTGTATAAAGTGCAGGAGAACACTTGGAATTCGGAGTGGGACAATCGATAACGATTTTTAGGTTGGAAATCAATACTCGAGACTGGTGGGTTGGAAATTGGGATGGATTGGAAGTCCGGAAAGTATTCGTTGGACGCCACCTGGTGACGCCACAAGAATGTCGGTCATGAAGTCGGTTACGATTAATAATTATTCGAACCGCAATTTTACAATGGTGGCGCTCGCAGCGCTGCATCAAGATGGTCGATTGCATTTTTTTTTCGTTGGAATCTGACCGGTCCCTAGACCCGGTAGAATATGCGTTTGATTCAATCAAAATCAAGGTCGTGGTATCAATCGTTCTTTCATGATGAAGGGATCAGCCCAGAGAACATAATCAGGCAATAAAACATCCGAACGCCACACATATTTTTTCAACTCAATGGTACAATGAATCTCAACATTAATCAGGTATTTTGGATGCCTTCAACAAAGCTTTCGAATTTTCGAGATGTTTTGAGTTTTCAGCATCGTTCGAGTCAACAAATGATTGAATTAAATCATTTGCCGTGTTTATCATTGCCCAATTATTATGTTATTTGCAATAATGTGGCTGATCTTACCTCGTTTTTCCGGAAAATTCAGGGAACGCACGCGATGCTTCTCAACCCAGCGAACGGCCGAACGCCATTTTAGCTGTGCGCACAAAGGTGCGCCGTACGTGTGCTCCCGAGTCCCTGACACCACTGTATTAAAAGCCGTGTTTTCATGTCCCTCTCGCTAGTTTCATTCGACTTGTTGATGTTTTGATTCTTGCGTCCAAATTCGGCATATTATATGGCGAGTAAATTTCCAGAGATGGAAGAGAACAAGAGGACATTAAAACAACGGAAATTGTTGGAAAAATTCATCGACAATCGTCAGAAGGTATTTTGGGGGATTTTTTTCACTATTTTTGGCGCAATTAAATTCCAATATGACTTGTCATGTTTTTTTTAATCTGATAATTCTGGGGGAACGTAATTCCAATTGTGATTGCAGACTGCCGATTCGATAATCGATTTTCCGATGAATAAAAAACGGTTAAGAGTCTTGTCGAAGTCCAAGACACTCGCGCGGGATGCTGCAGGGATCTTGTATTGGATGTTTCGCGATTGCAGAGTTCAAGGTAACCATAAAATCTTAATTAGTCGATGAATTGCTTAATCGATCGAATCGTTAAGATTTTGTTGCCCTCAATTGATTAATTTACGCGATAAATTCAATTTGGAGATTTTTTTCGCCTCAAAATACTTCCAAACGTCTAATAATTATAAGTCAATCATTTAATCGCCAGGTGACAATCGTCTGTTGTCATTCAGGTGCTTCACTAGTTAATTGAAAATTTAAATTATCAATTTATTATAATTTTGATAATTTCAATGACAATGAGCAACACATTTATCTGAAGATGTAGCTCGTCGTAATCTCGTCTTAATTGATAACCCAATGATGGATGTAGTTCCCATAATTTTTAGTCTATTTTTTAATCAGACAATTGGGCCTTTCTCTATGCACAAAGGGTGGCCTTGAAACATCGTCTCCCTTTGCACGTCTGCTACTGCATTGAAACGGAATGTCAAAGCACTTCATTCCGTCATTACAAATTTCTTGTTAGATCCTTGAAGGAGGTCCAGAATGAATGCAACGAGTTGAATATCAATTTCCATCTGCTCCGGGGCAAGCCCGACTCGGCCGTCCTGATTTTTGCTCACAAGTACAAAATGGGAGCCCTTGTCATCGATTTCTCCCCACTGAGACGCCAAATGTCTTGGGTAGAGCATATTAGGACGTATTTAGCTCACGGTACTCCAATCTGCCAGGTACCATGTTGTTCTCAATCTCTGCTGCCATATTTTTCTTTTTTTCTCATCTCATTTTACCACATTGCTACTGATATGGCAACTGTAAAAATAAATAATGATGGTATCTGATGTTGCCATTATCAGGTTGATGCTCACAATATCGTGCCCTGCTGGCGGGCCTCTGATAAACTGGAGCAGTCATGGCAAACAATCGGACCCAAAATAACTTCTCAACTATCAGAGTATCTGACAGAGTTTCCACCGGTGATAAAACACCCCTACAAGAGCACCTCCGAAATCCCCAAGTTCAATTGGGACATTTTTCGGGATGACATCGACATTGATGAGACAATCGGAATGGCGTATTGGTACCTGCACGGGTACCGAGGGGCTGTGAGAGAGCTTGAGAGGTTCCTCAGGGCACGTCTCCAGGACTACAACGAGAAGAGGAATGATCCTGTGGAGGATGCCACCAGTAGACTCTCCCCTTGGTTTCACTTTGGCCTGATTTCTGTGGCCAGAGTCATCTTGGAGGTCCAAGAATATAAGAAGGACCATCCGGAGTCAGTCAAGTCCTTTATTGAGGAGGCGGTTATCAGGAGAGAATTGAGCGACAATTTCTGTTTTTATAATGAGAATTACGACAAACTTGAGGGAGCCAGTGACTGGGCTATTAAATCCCTGAATGCACACAGGTTATTTCATTCAAATATTGACCCACTCTTTTCCTTTATAATTTTAACTTTTTATCAATTTTGTTGATACTGATATTTGGGGAGGCCCTTCCAGGAAGGACAAGAGGGAGTGGCTGTACACGTTAGAGGAATTTGAGAATTCTCAGACCCACGAGGATCTGTGGAACGCAGCCCAGAATCAGCTGGTGAGGGATGGAAAAATTCATGGATTCATGAGGAAGTACTGGGCGAAGAAAATTCTGGAGTGGAGTCCAACGCCTGAGGATGCTCTAGCCTGGGCAATCTACCTCAATGACAAGTACAGTTTGGACGGCCGAGATCCTAATGGTTATGTTGGTGAGTACGTTATTAAAATGAACTAATAATTTTCTATCTCCACAAAGATCGTTCTGGATTATTAATAGTTTAATCTTCTCGTTAATACGCTGGTCAATTCTGATTGGGATTTTTTTTTATGGAGTCCAATTGAGTTTTTCAAATATTTTTTTAGGGTGCATGTGGTCGATTTGTGGAGTTCACGATAAGGGATTTACGGAGCGGGCGGTAACCGGGAAGATTCGTTACATGGACTACAAAGAGTGCGAGAAAACATTCGATGTGGAAGCTTACGTGAAAAAATTCGATGGAAAAATCGTGAACAAGAAGGAACCAGTTGAGAAAAACCTCAAGAAATCGAAGAAATAATTCATGAAATATTGTTCTCCATTTACTTCACAATTTGTTTTTTTTTAACACTATCTGTTAATGTTACCCATATTTTATTACAACATAAAAAAATGCTGAAGCATTTTATTTTCAACAATTCCTCGTCTACTGTTTTTTTTAGAAAAATACGTTTTTATTTATCTTACCACAGCATTTTGAGGGAAAGGGGGACTGCGTCGGTGGATTCTAGGGACAGACCTGCAAACAAACGAACCAACGAAATAATCCTGCCGTAAGCTTACCTCGCAAGCCATTTTTATGTCAGGGAAGGGATGATAGGTTTTGCAACAGGTTTCAGGGGGTTCCATCGAAATATCAAGTGCAAAGAGTGTTTGGGGAAGGAACAACACCGAATTTTGTATAAAGTGCAGGAGAACACTTGGAATTCGGAGTGGGACAATCGATAACGATTTTTAGGTTGGAAATCAATACTCGAGACTAGTGGGTTGGAAATTGGGATGGATTGGAAGTCCGGAAAGTATTCGTTGGACGCCACCTGGTGACGTCATAAGAATGTCGGTCATGAAGTCGGTTACGATTAATAATTATTCGAACCGCAATTTTACAATGGTGGCGCTCGCAGCGCTGCATAAAAATGGTCGATTGCATTTTTTTTTTCGTTGGAATCTGACCGGTCCCTAGACCCGGTAGAATATGCGTTTGATTCAATCAAAATCAAGGTCGTGGTATCAATCGTTCTTTCATGATGAAGGGATCAGCCAAGAGAACATAATCAGGCAATAAAACATTCGAACGCCACACATATTCTTTCAACTCAATGGTACAATGAATCTCAACATTAATCAGGTATTTTGGATGCCTTCAACAAAGCTTTCGAATTTTCGAGATGTTTTGAGTTTTCAACATCGTTCGAGTCAACAAATGATTGAATTAACTCATTTGCCGTGTTTATCATTGCCCAATTATTATGTTATTTGCAATAATGTGGCTGATCTTACCTCGTTTTTCCGGAAAATTCAGGGAACGCACGCGATGCTTCTCAACCCAGCGAACGGCCGAACGCCATTTTAGCTGTGCGCACAAAGGTGCGCCGTACATGTGCCCCCGAGTCTCTCTCTAACACCCCTGTATTGAAAGCCGTGTTTTCATGTCCCTCTCGCTAATTTCATTCGACTTGTTGATGTTTTGATTCTTGCGTGAAAATTCGGAATATTAGATGTCGAGTAAATTTCAAGGGATGACATCAACCAAGAAGAAAGCAAAACTACTGCGATTGTTGGAAAAATTCATCGACAATCGTGAGAAGGTATTTTGGGGGAATTTTTTCATTGTTTTTGGCACAATTAAGATTCAAGATGGTTTGTCATGTTTTTTTTAATCTGATAATTCGGGGGGAACGTAATTCCAATTGTGATTGTAGACTGCCGATTCGATAATGAATTTTTCGATGAATAAAAAACGGATAAGACTCTTGTCGAATGCCAAGGAAGTCGTGAAGGATTCTAGAGGGATCTTGTATTGGATGTTTCGAGATCCCAGAGTTCAAGGTAACCATAAAATCTTAATTAGTCGATGAATTGCTTAATCGATCGAATCGTTAAGATTTTATTGTCCTCAATTGATTAATTTACCCGATAAATTCAATTTGGAGATTTTTTTCGCCCCAAAATACTTTCAAACCTCTAATAATTATAAATTAATCATTTAATCGCCAGGTGACGACTGTCTGTTGCCATTCAGGTGATTCACTAGTTAATTGAAAATTTAGATTATCAATTTATTTTCAGTTTGATAATTTCAATGAAAATGAGCAACACATTTATCTGAAGATGTACCTCGCCGTAATCACGTCTTAATTGATAACCCAATGATGGATGTAGTTCCCATAATTTTTGGTCTATTTTTTAATCAGACAATTGGGCCTTTCTCTACGCACAAAAACTGGCCTTGAAAAATCGTCTCCCTTTGCATGTCTGCTACTGCATTTTACCGAAATTTCTGGACGCTACATTGCGTCATTACAAATTTCTTGTTGAATCCTTGGAGGAGGTCTCCACTGATTGCAAAGAATTGAATATCAATTTCCATCTGCTCCTGGGCGAGCCCAACTCGGTCGTCCTGGATTTTGTTAACAAGCACAGTATGGGAGCCCTTGTCATTGATTTCTTCCCACTGAGACTGCCAATGTTTTGGGTAGAGGATATTAGGAAGAAATTACCTGAGGATATTCCACTCTGTCAGGTGCCATTTTATTCTCAATCTCTGTCGCAATATTTTTATTTTTCCTCATCTCATTTTACCACTTCGCTAGTCATATGTCAACTGTAAAAATAAATAATGATGGCATCTGATTTTGCCATTGTCAGGTTGATGCTCACAATGTCGTCCCCTGCTGGCAGGTCTCCGATAAACTGGAGTACGCAGCTCGCACAATCAGACCCAAAATAACTTCGAAACTACCAGAGTATCTGACAGAGTTTCCTCCGGTGATAAAACACCCCCACGACAGCGCCTTCAAATTCCCCAAGATCGATTGGAAAAATTGTCTGAATCAAGTCCTGATCGATAAGACAGTGGATAAGGTGGAGTGGTGCAAGCCCGGGTACCGAGGGGCTGTGGGACAGCTTGAGACCTTCATCAGCGAACGTCTCCAGAACTACAACGAGAAGAGGAATGATCCTGTGCAGGATGCCACCAGTGGACTCTCCCCTTGGTTTCACTTTGGCCAGATTTCTGTGGCCAGAGTCATCTTGGAGGTCCAAGAACACAAGAAGAACCACCAGGAGTCAGTCAATTCCTTTATTGAGGAGGCGGTTATCAGGAGAGAATTGAGCGACAATTTCTGTTTTTATAATGAGAATTACGACAAACTCGAGGGAGGCAATGCCTGGGCTATTCAATCCCTGAATGCACACAGGTTATTTCATTCAAATATTGACCCACCCTTTTCCTTCATAATTTTAACTTTTTATCAATTTTGTTGATACTGATATTTGGGACGGCACTTCCAGGGAAGACCGGAGGGAGTGGGTGTACACGTTAGAGGAATTTGAGAATTCTCAGACCCACGAGGATCTGTGGAACGCAGCCCAGAATCAGCTGGTGAGGGATGGAAAAATTCATGGATTCATGAGGATGTACTGGGCGAAGAAAATTCTGGAGTGGAGTCCAACGCCTGAGGATGCTCTAGCCTGCTCAATCTACCTCAATGACAAGTACAGTATGGACGGCCGAGATCCTAATGGTTATGTTGGTGAGTACGTTATTAAAATGAACTAATAATTTTCTATCTCCACAAAGATCGTTCTGGATTATTAATAGTTTAATCTTCTAGTTAATATGCTGGTCAATTCTAATTGGGAATTTTTTTTTTGTGGAGTCCAATTGAGTTTTTCAAATATTTTTTTAGGGTGCATGTGGTCGATTTGTGGAGTTCACGATCAGGGATGGAAGGAGCGTGAGATATTCGGGAAGATTCGTTTCATGAACTACAAAGGGTGCGAGAGAAAGTTCGATGTGAAAGCTTACGTGGAAAAATTCGATGGAAAAATCGTGAACAAGAAGGAACCAGTCGAAAAAAACCTCAAGAAATCGAAGAAATAATTCATGAAATATTGTTCTCCATTTACTTCACAATTTGTTTTCTTTGAACACTATCTGTTAATGTTACCCATATTTTATTAAAACATAAAAAATGCAGAAGCATTTTATTTTCAATAATTCCTCGTCTACTGTTTTTTTTTAGAAAAATACGTTTTTATTTATCTCACCGCAGCATTTTGAGGGAAGGGGGGACTGTGTCGGTGGATTCTAGGGACAGACCTGCAAACAAACGAACCAACGAGATAATCCTGCCGTAAGCTTACCTCGCAAGCCCTTTTTATGTCAGGGAAGTGATGGCAGGTTTTGCAACACCCTTCAGGGGTTCCATCGAAATATCAAGTGCAAAGAGTGTTTGGGGAAGGAACAACACCGAATTTTCTATAAAGTGCAGGAGAACACTTGGAATTCGGAGTGGGACAATCCATTTTAGCTGTGCGCACAAAGGTGCGCCGTACGTGTGCTCCCGAGTCCCTGACACCACTGTATTAAAAGCCGTGTTTTCATGTCCCTCTCGCTAGTTTCATTCGACTTGTTGATGTTTTGATTCTTGCGTCCAAATTCGGCATATTATAATGGCAAGTAAAGTTCCAGAGACGGAGAACTTCAGGAAATTCAAACAACAGCAATTGTTGAAAAAATTCATCCACAATCGTCAGAAGGTATTTTGGGGGATTTTTTTCACTATTTTTGGCGCAATTAAATTCCAATATGACTTGTCATGTTTTTTTTAATCTGATAATTCGGGGGGAACGTAATTCCAATTGTGATTGCAGACTGCCGATTCGATAATCGATTTTCCGATGAATAAAAAACGGTTAAGAGTCTTGTCGAAGTCCAAGACACTCGCGCGGAATGCTGCAGGGATCTTGTATTGGATGTTTCGCGATTGCAGAGTTCAAGGTAACCATAAAATCTTAATTAGTCGATGAATTGCTTAATCGATCGAATCGTTAAGATTTTGTTGCCCTCAATTGATTAATTTACCCGATAAATTCAATTTGGAGATTTTTTTCGCCTCAAAATACTTCCAAACGTCTAATAATTATAAATCAATCATTTAATCGCCAGGTGACGATCGTCTGTTGTCATTCAGGTGCTTCACTAGTTAATTGAAAATTTAGATTATCAATTTATTTTAATTTTGATAATTTCAATGAAAATGAGCAACACATTTATCTGAAGATGTAGCTCGTCGTAATCTCGTCTTAATTGATAACCCAATGATGGATGTAGTTCCCATAATTTTTGGTCTATTTTTTAATCAGACAATTGGGCCTTCCTCTACGCACAAGAACTGGCCTTGAAAAATCGTCTCCCTTTGCACGTCTGCTACTGCACTCACTCGGAATGTGCGCGCACTTCATTGCGTCATTTCAAATTTCTTGTTAGAGCCTTGAAGCTGGTCTACAATGAATGCCAAGAGTTGAATATCAGTTTCCATCTGCTCTACGGGGAGCCCGTCTCGGCCGTCCTGGATTTTATTCACAATTATAAAATGGGAGCCCTTTTCATCGATTTCTCCCCACTGAGACTGCCAATGTCTTGGGTAGAGCAGATTAGGGAGAAATTACCTAAGAATATTCCATTCTGTCAGGTGCCATTTTGTTCTCAATCTCTGCTGCCATATTTTTCTTTTTTCTCATCTCATTTTACCACATTGCTACTGATATGGCAACTGTAAAAATAAATAATGATGGCATCTGATTTTGCCATTATCAGGTTGATGCTCACAATATCGTGCCCTGCTGGCGGGCCTCTGATAAACTGGAGCAGTCATGGCAAACAATCGGACCCAAAATAACTTCTCAACTATCAGAGTATCTGACAGAGTTTCCACCGGTGGTAAAACACCCCTACGACAGCACCTACCAATTCCCCAACCTCAATTGGAATCATTTTCGGGATTTCATCGTCATCGATGATACAGTCGAAATGTTGCATTGGTGCAGGCCCGGGTACCCAGGGGCTGTGGGAGAGCTTGAGAGGTTCCTCAGGATGGGTCTCCAGGACTACCACGAGAAGAGGAATGATCCTATGAAGAAAGCCACCAGTAGACTCTCCCCTTGGTTTCACTTTGGCCTGATTTCTCCGGCCAGAGTCATGTTGGAGGTCCAAGAATATATGAAGGACCATCCGGAGTCAGTCAAGTCCTTTATTGCGGAGGCGGTTATCAGGAGAGAATTGAGCGACAATTTCTGTTTTTATAATGAGAATTACGACAAACTTAAGGGAGCGCCTTACTGGGCTATTAAATCCCTGAAAGCACACAGGTAATTTCATTCAAATATTGACCCACCCGTTTCCTTCATAATTTTAACTTTTTATCAATTTTGTTGATACTGATATTTGGGGAGGCCCTTCCAGGAAGGACAATAGGAAGTGGTTGTACACGTTAGAGGAATTTGAGAATTCTCAGACCCACGATGATCTATGGAACGCAGCCCACAATCAGCTGCTGAGGAAGGGAAAAATGCATGGATTCATGAGGAAGTACTGGGCGAAGAAAATTCTGGAGTGGAGTCCAACGCCTGAGGATGCTCTAGCCTGGGCAATCTACCTCAATGACAAGTACAGTTTGGACGGCCGAGATCCTAATGGTTATGTTGGTGAGTACGTTATTAAAATGAACTAATAATTTTCTATCTCCACAAAGATCGTTCTGGATTATTAATAGTTTAATCTTCTCGTTAATACGCTGGTCAATTCTGATTGGGATTTTTTTTTATGGAGTCCAATTGAGTTTTTCAAATATTTTTTTAGGGTGCATGTGGTCGATTTGTGGAGTTCACGATCGGAGATTTATGGAGCGGGAGGTAACCGGGACGATTCGTTACATGGACTACAAAGAGTGCGAGGAAACATTCGATGTGAACGCTTACATGAAAAAATTCAATAGAAAAATCGTGAATAAGAAGGAACCAGTTGAGGAAAACCCCAAGAAATTGAAGAAATAATTCATGAAATATTGTTCTCCATTTACTTCACAATTTGTTTTCTTTGAACACTATCTGTTAATGTTACCCATATTTTATTAAAACATAAAAAATGCAGAAGCATTTTATTTTCAATAATTCCTCGTCTACTGTTTTTTTTTAGAAAAATACGTTTTTATTTATCTTACCACAGCATTTTGAGGGAAAGGGGGACTGCGTCGGTGGATTCTAGGGACAGACCAGCAGCTTTGAGCCCTAAGGATACGCAGGATTCTTCGTTTAATCCTCGCAGAACTCCAGAGGTAATTCCTGCGACTAGACAGTCGCCACAGCCACTCACACTGAATTTATTTCCCCTGGAGTGTTCAGTAATTGTTGAAATTGGAAGGTAGAGTCTGCTCTGGATATCTCCAGTTTCCATTAGGGACAATTTGTCGCTGATTTTCGCGTAGAAAACATCGGATTTCGACCCTTTTCGCGCGATCTGAGGGAATAATTATTTTATTAATTCAATTGAATTATAATGAACGTCACGATTGAATTGGAAAAGTTTTTTTTTATCGTACCAGAACTCCCTGGGCCCCCATTGTTGCTATCACAACCGGAATGTGCTCAGCCAATTTTTCCGCGACATCAGTGATCACTTCGACAGCTCCGTCGGGAGGAATCTCCTCCATTTTCATTATCGAAAAATACTCAGACATTGCGAAGAGTTCTTTCACGTTGGGGGTGATGCAGTGGAGGATCTTTCCCCACTCAGGATGAGCGTCGAATATTTTGCAGGCCTTCCTGACGTCCGTAGGTTCATACCAGACTGAAACAAATGATCAGAACATCCTAAAAGACAATTCCACCTTCAGGATTCCCTCCAGAAACATTTATTAAAAAATCCCGCTGGATTCGATATTCAAAGAAAGGCCTGGTGAACCGCGCAAGGTGACATCCACTACGTGAGTCACCACCTGGCGAGGCTCCCCCTGGTATCAAACCCGCGCAGCACAATCATTCCCGTAGGAGATCCCACTTGTCTCATTAGTACTCAGACGTATATTAAGAATTAGTTGTCCCTCCCAGTCCTGAATCATCACAAAAATCAACAAAAAAAAGTGCAGAACACCCGGAGAACCTCTCCAGAAGTGACAAGTGCTGGAAATTTATCGGAATTAAAAATGGGAAAAACTAAAACTGGAAAAGCCGCGGCGATATGCACAGTTTTGGCGTTTGTTTTCGTGATGATTGCGTTCACCACACCCAATTGGCTGGAGACCGATGGAAAACTGGAACATCCGAAATTTTTAAGAATAGGTAAAAACAGCCTTGTTCACAACCCCAGGCCCTCCCCGAAGGTCCTGCTGCCATGGTAGCACTTCCCCTCGACCATAAACAGCTCCAAAAGTTGTGATAAAAATCGTTTGTCCCAAACTGTCACCAAAAATCAGTCAAAACAACAACAACCCTTCAATCCATTTTCATTTTCCCTCAGGTCTCTGGCAGGTCTGCTTCCAGGACTTCCAGGACACGCGTCACATGTATGACACGAAGTTCACGGGCTGTTGGTGGGTCTTCGAGGAGGAGTACTACATAATCAGGGACATTCTCCTCCCTGAGTTCTTCGTCGCGACGCAATTCTTCTTCACTCTGTGTCTCACTCTTCTTCTGATCGGTGGATTCCTGACGGCGTTGTACACCTGTTGCTCGCGCACCCATCCACGGTATCAGGAGCTCCTCTGGGCGATCGGTGGCAACTTGACGATCTCCGGGGTTACAGGGTTCATAGCCTGCATCATCTTCGCGGCGAGGGGAGATGGGAGAGATTGGATGCCCAATTGGGAGCACAATGACATCTCCTGGTCGTACGCACTGGCTGTCGTAGGTAGTCTTTTTCTACTTGCTGGTGGGATTTTGTTCTTGGTCGAGGGGAGGAGACACAAGAAGAGGCTCGAGAGGATGCTCGATGAGGAGCCTAAGACACATACCACTATCTAATGGTCTCAGGTGGTTTTTGGGAGAAGTGGTGGGATAAGATGAAGTCGTGAAATGCCAGCAGAAGGTGTATTCAGCAGGATTTAGGGTACTTGAGGGCTCGGTGACGAGCCAGGTGAGGGTAACGTAACCCTAACGTAAAATTTAAAAATTCTGCTATTGGCAGAATATTCAGTTTATAAAGTATACGAATATTTTGACACCCTGTTATTCCAAAGATAGTCATCAGGAACAAAAACTCAAGTCAAATTCGCTCGTCTCGTTCCACCACTTCCATATTTACGTACAAATTTATATGAAAGAAAATTCTAATGAAAATTGGGTAAGATTCAGAAGAATTCTCTTCCTAAGAATCAAAAGATCTGACAAAGATGAAAACTATTTTTCTGCCTTCAGAATTATACATTCCAAATGTGCAATCAATCTATTTCCGTCCGAACATTCAATCAGATAATGCGTTCAGAATTAATTTGACAATTAATATGGTGAAAATCATTTTATTAAGCAACAATGGAACAATGGAAGGTATTGAATCCAGTGACCTACACAATTTTACAAAACGCACACGATTTTTTTTACAATAATTTTTAAAGGTGGTTTTTATCGACAATTCTGTAATAAACTACAGAGTCACCGTGAGATATCTTCCGGATTTTTATTGAAATTCGTGGAAGAATCTGAGGAATAAATTCCGTCCATTACTCCAATCACCTTGAGAATCTCACGAATATTGTTAATATTTGTAAATAGCTCTCAACATCGTATTATTCAATGAGATTTTACAGACACGAGGTGTGCATGCAACTCAATTCGTGTCGAAATTCCTAGTTTCAATTAACGATTCTTCATGTTAATTTTGTAATGGAATATTTATATAGAAACGAATAAATCTTTCTAATAAAACCAAAGATTGTCTGTCTCATTGACCGAATAATGAACCTCTTTGACATACGTATGTAATTAAAATTGAATGACATGTCGACCCATCGACACAAGAAACCCCTACCCTATCTCCCACATTAACAACTTATTTCCTAATTGACAATTAGCATATTCATTGTGAACTAAAAATCACGACCTCATCTGCATGACGGAATCCGACGAATTCCAGGAGAAACGAAATAAAGAAACGACATTTTTATGAAAGTCAACAAATACAAAGACACTTGTCCTCCGCCCAGGTTCACCCGAGTCCCCCCAGTGACCGCATATTGTTGGAGACTCGTGGGAAAAATGCTTTTTGTCCTCCTGTTGCCTAGAATAACGAGGACTAAACGATGCAGAAATAATAGACAAGGTGAATTCACCTCAAGCCTCACGCCTAAAGGTGTTCTCACGACGTTTTATTTGTACCCGAGGAGTGCTCATGTGTGAGTCATCCGAGAGTTAACGAAGTTTGTCGAGGTGGACAGTGTGTGTCGGTGGAACAGCGGCCAAGCCCACGATTGACTCAGGTTGATTTGATTGTGTTGTCACAGTTTGACGCTGGGTGTGGTTGTATCGAGACATAAAAATTTATCGGAGAGATAGAAAATCCTCTGAACACTTCGGTGTCGAGAGATTTTTGGCCCGGAGATTTCCAACATTTGAGAATTAAATTTTTTGGTTGTTATCGAGTGATTGGAGAATGAAGAAACGAAGTTTCTCGGGAAGTGTGGCTGTTGGTGTGTTTGTGGTTGCGTTGGTGTGCGTTGTGGTGGCTTTTGCTACCCCAGCGTGGCTAGCTAGTGACTGGAGGATCACCAGCACTAGACTCGATAAATTCGGACTCTGGACACACTGTTTCAAGTCCCTTCCGGATCCAGCGGCTGCTGATGCACCCACGAAGTTCTTCGTCGGGTGCAGGTGGATCTACGATCCCTTCACTGCTGGGTGGTCGGAGATCAGGGGATTTTTAATACCTCGTGAGTTTTCTTGAAGGTCTTGGGTGGTCCCTTTGGGATGCTTTCCACTTGTTGTCGAGGAGAAATTAATTTTGGTAGTGAAAATAAATTTAACTGGGTCACACACCACAGAAAAACAATACTCCAGGGTTTTTGGTTAGCTTTCACGAAGGTTACGAGTCTCGATGATTTTATTTTCAAAAAAACCCAAGACGTCACCTCCCAGACTCCTCGAGAATCCAAATGAATCACTGCATTCAAGAAATGACACATTGCCCTCTCCTTTCAGCCTTCATGGTCGTCACCCAGTTATTCTTCACGATCTGCTTCCTCCTGATGGTGGTAGCATTTGCCCTCGTCATTCTCTTCACGACATGCGTGGACCCGGAGCACAAACGGTTCGTCCAGATGATCTACTCCATCGGTTATATACTGATAGTTGCTGGAGTCAGTGGTGGAATCGCTGTCATTGTTTTTGCGTGTCTGGCGAATGGGAAGGGATGGATGCCAGATCATGACAACAATTACTTCTCCTGGTCATTTGCCCTGGGAGTCGTTGGCAGTGCTCTCGCGGTAATCGCAGGGGGACTCTTCCTCGTCGAGGCGACTGTTCAGAAGAAGAAACGTACATACTTGAAGGAGTCCCAGACGCGGTTCCAACTGGAGTCCAAGTCATAAGGGAAGTTTTATTTATTGATGCAGTAATGCAACTGCTATTGCTGCACTGAGAGAAAAAAACCAACGAGTCACGCCCAGATGAGATGATTATTCTAATGTTTTTATCTCGATTAGAATAACTGTTGGTGGATAAAAGAATTGTTTGGCTTCAGAGGTCGACTGTTTTTCTCTCAGTGTATGTCCTCGGAACTAGTTCACGTCCGTTCAATTCCGTCCATTTTTTTGTAGCACATAATGAGAACAAAAAATCAAGTGCCTTGTGACTGATTCGGGAATCAATTGGCGAAATATAATTTATGAAGTTCAAGTTTTTGTTAATTTTAACGTGGGGAAAAAATGATTGAAAATTGACAGTCGCATAATCCACTGATTAATAACAAACCCCTGCCTTTCACAGCCAAAACGACAGAGGAGAATAGAAAAGGGTATTTTTAGCTTAAACTGGGTTCAACTCAAAGAAATTGATCACTGTTACTTTGTCTGTCCTTAAGTACAAAATAATAAAGAAGGAAAAAATGATCTAGAGCTTTACCTCCAGAATTGCACTCACACCAGAGATTTATTTCAATAAATGCAACTGCAACTTATGTATGTTGACTTGAATCTCCTCCACAAGTATTCTAGTTTATTTTATAAGATTTTTACAATAAGACTATTTACTGATATAATGTACATATCGAGAAGATATCACTGTATCATTTTTACTTTGGAATAAATAGTTTAACAAATGTTTTATGTTTAATTAGTAGTGTAAATCATTGAGTGCAATCAAGCTTATCCGATCGTAACTACACAATAAATAACTATAAATAGGAGGTAAATAAATTCTTGAATCTCTGCTCAGTAATAAAAATGATCTCCAAACTCACATGATCAGACATTCCTCCAGCAATCCTCTCAGCCCACCACCCTCCGGCCTCTGTTCCCCAACTTCATCAGCTTCATAGCTCATTTCCTCACCACAATCGTCATAACTCTCTTGTCCTTCAACACTTGAAAAATCCGCGTAATTTCCTCGCACCTTGTTGACGCGACACGAGGAATGAAACCTGCTGGAGGCGTTGGTCACGAAACTGGAGTGCCCTCCATTCAATCTTGAGACTGCGAAGTTGGGGGTACTGTGAATCAATCGAGAGAAGTCCTGGTGATTATGGGACGTTGAGGCCACAACATGTTCCACCTTCATACACAAATATCGGTTAATCAACTGTGAAAATGCCTACGAATCGTCGAATTTGTCTCCCATGATATTTACAAACAGTTGGGAGTTCTATTCACTTGATTTCATTCTCCTTATTATTGTTGTTTATTATTTTCTTTTTTATCATTTTCTTATTTATCATTTTACTATCCATTTATTCTTTGGAGTTAATTCCAGTCATAATTATTCCTATACAAGTGTTAATTGATTGAACAATTACATTAATCATGGGATAAATAATTATTTCAAGATTAATTTAGAAAAAAAGTGAGAGTGTGACTTCACTTTCTACATTTTTATTATTAAGATGATTCGAAAAAATGTATTTTTGTATCAATAATTTGTGATTTAAAATTTCGTTTCAAATTATCGTCATTGTTAGTCATTTTGCCTTGTTATCTGGGGATTCTCGGCGCCATCTAGACCACCTGTTAGTGTGTGTACCCTCCACAAGTGTATGTCCAGTCATATGCATGTGGATGAGTAAATAAAAGTGGTGAGTGAGCGAGGCGTGGCAGCACCGAATGAAAGAGCGTTCCAGTGTTGTTTGTCATTTTTGGTTTCATCCTCTGGAGGAGCCAAACAATCTCAGGACTTGGATATTCAGTAAAAACCGGGGGATAATCCTTCAGGATGGGCTCGGAGAGCAATCAGGAGTATCCCAGAGCCTCCAGTGAGTTTATTTTCGAGGTTATCCATTGCAGATGGGTAACCTCAATCAATATTTACTAAATATTGGAGGTTGTGCTGGAATTGTTGGATTGTGTTGCTAATTTTTTTGTTGATTTTATTGACCAGATGCCATCGTCTTCGGTGGGCTCATCACTTACATCGGGGGAGTTCTCCTGGTCATATCTTTCACAAGGTATGTCTCATATTTTGATGAAGTTCAGTTACTGACTGAGTCCATGAATGTCTTAATTACATATTTGTTATGTATATAATAGATACGCAGCATAGCAGTCTGTGATTTTGTTAATAATTAATTGGTCTAAAAAATCCTTGTTTGTCTTTGGCTTTCAGCCCCTACTGGATTCAGTCTTATCAGGAGACATTCAGTAACTTCAAGCACATGGGCTTGTGGGAATACTGCTTCCACGATTTTCGTTACCCCTACTACCAATTTGACAAGATGTTCAACGGGTGCCATCACATATTCTCCCAAGAATTTCATGTGATTCGGGAGTGGCTATTGCCACCCTGGCTCATGATCGTTCAGACCTTCGTGACAATAAGTCTGTTATTGTCCTTCGCAGCCCAGGGAATTCTTGCGTTGGTTATTGTCAGGTGGCCACTGAGATGTATTTTGAAGAATGAGTGGCTACTTTCAGCAATCGCTTTTATTTGCGACGCTGTTACAGGTGAGGAAAGCATTTTTTGGTGGACGGAATTTGCGATTAATTTTTGTAAGGATGTTCTCACCCCTCGTGAGCCATTAAATAATCTCAGGTCCATCGTAAATATTTTCTTTTTTGGACGATCGTATCCTGGACTGAATTATCAGTCGAAATTTCAATCGCATATTCGAAACATTTTTTTCCAGCTTTTCTGCTGTTCCTGGCTGTCGCAATATTCGGTGGTCAGTGCTGGCGCCGGGACTGGCTGATGTACCCGACCTGGAACTATCTCTCCTGGTCATATGCATTTGCAGTGATAGCCTCGATGTTTCATGGTATCGCTGCATTTTTCCTGTACCTGGATGCACGCGCTGGCTACAAAAATCGGGCGCAATCGAGAAATCTCGTGGTACAAATGCAGCCCACGTCCCATAGCCGCCAGAGCTTTGCCAGTAGCCGTCAAGGATACATATAAGTCACATTTCCATACGATAATGCGATTATTGTACAATTTTATTATCAAACTCCGTCCAAATCTCATTTTCCAAGTATTTTATACTAGAACGATTTCCTGAGGTTTTTTGACCGATTGAATCGATGGAGATTGCACTCGATTTAGATTTAATATCGAAGCATCAGTTTTATATTTCTGTAGTTGCATTTTTTTTTATTTAATTAAGTTGCATGCGGACGTCATGTGAATGTTTCGCTGATTAAAAAAATTGAGAAGGAAATTTTCTATTATTTTTTATCTGAATAAATGATTATTTTCTGTTATTAAATTTGCTCTCGTCATTTTCAATTTTTAATGTTAATCAGGACAGCGATTGCTGGGAAAAAAAAATTCCGAGAAAGTTATAACGATTCCATTGATATCGACCAGAGTTCCCTGGCCTCTCCACTACCGAATGAATTAATGAGTGACGGACTGACAACGGTATTTCCAAAACTGCGACGAACAGTGACATGAAAATACTCCCACGAATGTCATAACATAAATTATGGAGATTTAAAATGGTGGATTCCACTCGCCTAAAAATAAGTTTATCCACTCAACTCCCCATTTATCTCCATAATTTTCAGAGAAATGAATACATGAACGAAAAAAACTGATGCTTCTGCCTTGACGCTTAGTGATGCAAGCCAATCCATCCACTATTTTTATAACTAATCTTATAAACCTCTATATCTGTACACTAAGTAACGCACACGAATATATCCCTCCATAAGCTGAGATCGATTTTCCTCATTTCTCTACCCCCTGTCCCGAGAATAGCCGGGCGTCATGCATTGATGCAGTACTGGTAAAGTTCCAGCATAAATACCTCTCTAAAAATAAAAGAAAAGACGAGGGAAGAGAAGGAAAAGAAATGTTTCAAAAATAGTGACAAAACTTTTTTTCACCATTTCCACAATTTTTTTTTCCTTCTCTTATCCACGACTTTTTCACTTAAAAGTGAATAGAGTCTGGAAAGGTCAGACACACAAGGGAATAGCGTCACTTTACGTATAGTGTGACGTGTCAGTGCATCGTAAAGTACGAGAGAATGGCCTCAAGGTGGGTGGTGGGTGAATTACTGGGGTAAAATCAATTGTCTTGGCTGTTGTGGACAAACGCCAAGTGTTTTTATCGTCTTTTTTAGATAAATGAAAATGTCATTTGGCTCACCGGGTATCTGGTAATTAACAGCAGTGTCGATGACCCGGTGGACAGTGTCGACTGGTGGATTACCATCGAGAATTATGAGCTGTGCTTGTTCGAGGGCCGATCGATTCTCGTGCACGAGGGATACGTCGATTGAATCAAAAATATCCATTTCACCTAGAGCAAAACGACATTCACCCGATCTGTCGACTACTGCGGTGTAGCTGGGGAAAATAAATCGAAATTATGATTTCAGTTGAAAGAGTAACGAAATTGGTCAATATTTCAGGCGATTTTTCGCCCGAATTGGAACGATAATAATTGAATTTGGAATGACTTTTGGCAGATGTTTATTGCAAGATTTACGAAGACCATGTAATCATTGTTTATTCATTTTTTAGTTCTAAACTACTACTTTTATTTTATTCATCAACAGGTCAAAGCCACTTCAATCGAGTTATTTCAACTTTAACGAGCCCCGTACGCACCTGAAAATTGAATAAAGAGCAGTCATACCCGGAATCAGACGTGAAGTTCAGTGAAGAAGCAGTAAAAAAGTTTTACTCCACGACCCCCTCGTCGCAAATCACCCCAGTAATTATTGATGGCTCTCATTAGCTAGGTAATTGCCCACTGAACTACGTTAATTAACACTCTCTCCCGTCCATTAATTTTCTATGCATTCCCCAAAGATTTTCCACTCAAACCTTTTTTTTTATCAGACAAACAAAATCTGTCTGCGAGAACGTGAATGAATCGATATCTCCTCCATAAATAGGAGCCCTATTACGTAATTCCCAGGGGAATGCTTACGATTCGGTGGCATAAGCCGATTGTTTGGGTGAGTTTGCCTCATCCAAGACGGTTTATTGTATTTACATTTGTATAACTAAGATTCGAATATAGACAGGCTCACAAATATCTATTCAATTATTAATTACATCACTGATTTCCTCGAATTTATCTCATCTGTAATTTTCAGTCATTTATCTTGAATTATTTATAATTCAATAATTTATCAGTCGATTATCATCAGGATTTTTCTACTCAACTCTTAAATCCAGAAAAAATGTTACCTCGCAGTAGTTCCACCCGGTAAAACTCTCACAGTCCCCCCAGCCCCCGCCAGATCCTTCACGATAGTCCTTCCAGCCTCATCATCACCAACAACCGACAGGAACTTGGTCCCTTCCACTCCAAGTGCAACGAGAGCAGCGGCAATGTTCCTTCCAACTCCTCCATAGCCCTTCCGGCTCTTTCCCTTGTGTGTTCTGCCATCAAACTAAAAAAGCACATAAAAAAAATAAACAAAACAGGCAGTTAAATCACGAAAACTGTTGAGGTAAAATAAACTGAGGAGAATTGTCGTTGTAACATGTTTTTTATTAGGAAATAATTGGGGAACAGATGATGAGATAATTCAATTACCCGCACGAAAAGATTGTACAGATTTTTTTTTTCAGGGAAATTTTTTCTAGTGGAAATTCTCTGATATAAAAAGTTTATAACGTTTTTCCGCGCATGATGTGAAGCTAAATGACGAATATTTCGGGTGAAGCTACGGGGGTGCTGTCACATGGTCATTGTTATTCTATTTAAATTTCGTTTCCTATGTAAACAGATACATACATTGGTAGATAGGACCGTTCTATTATTATTCTAAGGTAGGAAAAATTGCCCTGTGGATACCTAAAATATGATATTATTTCTACAGATCGCTCTCAGTAATTTATTCAACTTCCTAGTAATTTTATTTCGATTTTCATTCTATTTTTTCTTGCTGAATCATCAAGAGAATTTTCCCTTGGGCTGAGTAGCTCGAATACAAACTGAATCTTTATTTCAGTACTCACAATGGTGACACAATCATCCCCAAAAATCTTAGAGAAGTCGTTGAGATAATTTACTGCACAGAAAGCTCATTTCATTCCACTTTCATGAAATGTTTTATGGAGTTTTTAGCTTATTACCTCAGATAACGACGGTATCGGTAGGCGGATAAAACTAACGCGGGGAAGAGCCATTTAGGGTCAGGTTCAATTATTGAGGGAGGAATTTATTACTCTATCAAGCGATTAAAGCTTGTCGCTGATTTAATCTGGCTATTCATCCCTGAAGGTGTCCCCAGGGCTTCAATTTCCTTTCCGGTGTCCGTGCAATTTCTCTGGGACATTTTTTTAGCAAAATCACCCCTGCACTGTTGCACAACAGTTTCCATATTAAGACCAATCGACGTAATATTTTTGAAATGTCAATAAAGCCCTCGGAATCAGCAAAAAGGGAGGAAAAAAATCATTTTCTTTCGCACCCAGATCCAGACGATTATTCCACATCATTTAAAAAACAAACAGCCCTGAGCCCCCTCTTTCCCATTCACCCCCCATCACCACCGCTCCATTAAAATTCCACATACCCCTAGACATCCCTTCCAACCCCGTAAAAAGGAATTCCATCAAGTCTATTCCCACCACGACAGTCAGTCCTCGCGAATAATAAATCACTCGCTCAAAACTTCTGTCCCCTTCCCCTGCAAAAGTTTCGCAATCTAAAAAAGGAAATCCGAGGTGATTGTCCGGGTGCCTATATCTAAGTTTAAATTCCCCAGTTTAATTCAGCCTGGCGACAACGACGGATCGATATCCCTTAATCACTAAATTCCCGCTTCCTCCGCCTACCCTCACCCTGCCCGAAAATCTATCAAAGTTATTCCCAAAAAAGTTTTAGCCCTTAAAAGAAAAGAAACATCTGAAACGATCTGTTTATGGAGCAATAAAAATTGAAATCAATTTTAATAAAAGAAAATTCCCCTTCAAAAGATAACAGAAAATGATCCGGGGAATCCCATCGTAAATTCACAAAAAAAATGGAAAAAAAATTGGGGAAAAAAGGGGGCAGAAGCTCCTTAATCGCGCAATTTTCTCTTTTCCCCCGTTTCATCCCCCATCAACCCCATTTGATGAGACGACCAAATTTCTCCGCAAAAAAGAAAGGCCGAGGTGACTGCCCGTCTTTCCACCTCTAAATTTAAATTCCCCAGTTTAAATCACCCCTGCAATAACGACCGATCGATAACCCTTAAACACAAAATCCCCCTCCCACCACCCCCTCAACAATCTATCGAAGTTGATTTCACAACAGCTTTCCTCGGAAAGCCACCGAAAAACCCGAAACTCTAGGCAATATAACATTGTGAAGATGTGCGCAAGCTCTCCGACACAAAAAGCCCACTCTCCCCCTTTCCACCCCTCACCTCCTACCCCAGTGTATTCCATCCCTTCCCCTCATCTCTCTATTCCCTTACACAGTTGACCATCGGCTTTTAGTCGGGGATCGAGAGGCGCTGGTGTTCCTTCCTCTCGAGCTGAAGTGAAATCCTCCCTTAGGACAATTTATTTTCATCAGCTATTCATGGATAACGAGTGATTGACTGATAACAGTGACAAAAGTGATGGTTTAAAAAAATATATTCCAGTGCCTGAGGTGTCGAGAGGGATGAAATTGAGTGAATAATTCAAATGAAAATTCACCGCCATCTTCCAGCTGACGAAGGACTCGTTTTCCCGAATAATATTGGCATCAATCCTCCCCTGACTCCTGCTGTCATCCCCAAGGACTCGAGGATTCATCACGACAAATCCTGGAGATGGAAAAACCACGTAAACATTCCCCTGGCATTTAATTAGTTTATCAAGTTGAGAGAAAAAAAAAATGTGCTAACGGGGTAATTTATTTTTCACGAGTGACTCTGAAGGGGTTGAGAGGGAACTTCTTGCATGAGTGTTTGAAGCACCTTCCCCCCTACCCCCTCATTAAATAACACTGGAGGACGATGTGGTTTATTCGTCATGTGACAGTGCAAGTTGTGTGTAAATTGTGTGAGTTTATTATTAACAATTGCAATGGCATTAATGTGCATTTTTGTGGGGGGTACAGTGTGTGGGGTATGGACAAACGGTGATTGATCGTTCGAGCTTAAATATAGGGGGGGTGGGGGGGAGGAGAAGGGGGGCAGGGTTTGGATCAATTTTATTGACATAAATCACGAGGGAAAAAGCATATTCGAGGATTTTTTTTGTTCATGACTGATGGACGGTTTTGGGATTCCATCGACAGGATTATAAATCAAGGATAATGATCATACGGAAGCCGGGGTGATTGCGACCGGATGTCGATCCATAAGAGGTAAAAAATATCTGACAATATATGTTTTGATTTTTTTAAAGCAGAGTGGGAGATGAAAAAAAATGAGAATTTCGTTATCAGGGGAACTGGGAGGTCTTCAACAATTTATTATTATTTTTTTTTATTGTGGGGACAGAGATGGAAAAATGAAAATCAATTTTTCGGGGGAAAAAGTCATTGTTATTCTCATCATTTTCTAAAATTTGGTCAAATGAATGGCTGAACTATATTTCTTAAGTTTAAGTTATTCAATCTATTCAGATTTTTTGTAGTTATCGTAGGACAATCTCTTTTGGAATAAATGAATTACTGGATGAATTAATTTTTAGTTGATGGTGATTGATAGGACTCGATAACACCTACGCTTGAAAAAAATATTTGATTTTTTGAATATTCGTTAATTAATCAACTGAAAATCGTGTTGAATATTTCCCCTGCACTAATATTATTCGTGAATAATTATTTCAACGATTAATGCTTCGATTGTCCGGTTTTAATAAATAAAAAAATATGGCCCAGCGGTCCAGGAGTTCAACTGCTTTGAACTGTTTCGTAATTTACGTAATTGTTTCAATTAAAATTCCACCAGGAAACTCAAATTTCCGTTAACCGCCGAGCAATTGGACTCTTCCCCTCCACAAAAATAAGTCAAAACATAAATTCAATTGACCAGACAATTTCCACTTGATAGGAAAATGAACAAATCAGCGAAAAACATCGGAATAAATTTTTTAAAATAAAAAACAATCGATGAGAGATTGAAAACACAGTTTGTTATCATGTAAACTAAAACACAGTCCCTCCCCCAACCCCCTCGACACCCATTACCCCGTCGCCCATCCACCCACAACAGCAAAATCAATGGGTTTATCTAGATAGCACCTTCAGAGCAAAACGAGTACGTTGTGTGCATAAATTTTTATTCTTTATCAGTCTTTATCTCTTTGTAATCCGACTGGTTGTTGAGATAGGGGAGGTACTGGTAGGCTACGGGTAGAATAAAGTAGGTGGGATTGAGATTGAGATATATATCACTGGATGCCAAGCGGTGGTGGAAGAGCAGAAGAGGTCAAAGGGTGTATTACATAACCAGTGGTGGAGCATCGAAATTGGGTATAGAGGTGGGGAGGGGGGTTGTTGTGGGTGATTTATCGCTGGAGATTGGTCGAGTGATGTTTCATTGGGTGACGGGGCATTTTTCGGATGATTTTTCGAGGTGTGGAATGGGAAAAAATTGTACAAATTCGGATGATTTGGTTGGCAGCCAGAGGATCATTCAATCATCATGGGTTATTCATCCACTTTCAGCCTGAAAATAAAGGAAAACAGTTGTCAATTCATTTTCACGCAGTAAGGATTCATTGGAAGTGATCACCAGCTCTTCAATTAATCATTAGTCATTCAATCATTTATTTGGAATTGTTGGAGGATTTTAGTTGAGAGGAGGGTAAAATATTTTTCAAGGAATGAGCGAAGCAGGATAAATTCCTAGCGTGTCGTGTCAATCAATCGTTACTCCACATATTCTTAAATCCGTGCCAGTCGGTTCCTCAACACATCATCGAACAATGCCCTAAAAACCGTATGAGGAAGAGAAAAAAAATTATCGGCAAAAATGCAAATCAATGAAAGCAGTGGCTTTAAACTGAAACATCGGAGGAATATTTTTCAACGTGCAAATGGACATGTGAGGGCTGATAGTGGGACAATTCCTGCTATTTTCCTGTTCACTCAGATAACACCAATTTGATGAGACGTAAAAATCTACCGTCACAGTTCCAATTGATGTGCATCATCAGTTTTTTATGGCCGATAGAAATTACGACCTAAAATTCGGATCACTAAAATTTCAGCTATCTTTTCCACGCCAATTTTCGAGATAAACATCGTGAAAATTGGTATTCATGCAAAAATTTATTATCAGTAAAAAAAACTCGAGAATGTCCCCAAATAAGCGATGGAATGACTGAACTGGAAGACCTGAAAATTCCCAGGACTGAAATATTGTGTTTACTCTCTCTAAATCCCCCATTCAATCTCTTAAAAAAATGTCTGAGGCTGTTGGAAGCCGGTGTTGAACCCTCACCAGTGACAGTGACGCAATTTCTCACTGTCAAAAATTCCCAGTTGAAATTACTTAAAAAAAAAGGTGAAAAAAAAAAATGTCAAGAGGTCGTGATGAATGTTTTTTCCTTCACCTTTGACGGCTCGTTTCCTCTGAATGCCGGACGATTTGCCACGTTTATTTGCAATTCAATCTGCGGAATAACCCAGCAATAACTGCATGCACATAGTGCTTTTAATGGTGATACGTATACAAAAGCATATTCAAGCCTCCTCAGGCACTCCAGTAACATTTTACCCACTCGGCTCGTCATACTGTTGAAATGAGAAGAGGGGAAAATACGAGGAGGGTGGGTTTAACGGGGAGGGCCAGGGTGAGGGAAAGGGCAGTTATATATTTTCCTCCAAGCAACTCAGCTGGCCCTCATTCCTCCCCACAGCCCTCACCCACTGGAGAAACGGATCGATGGTACAATCCACTGTGTGGCCCCTATGTACAAACGACAATGACGACTGAGGAATACACCTGTTTCACAAGTGGCCACCCTCACCCATTGTTGTGAGCTCTTTTTACGATGATTTAGAAATGTGTTGGGGGGGAAGGAGGGATTTTACCGAGAGTAGAAATTACTTGAGTCTAACAAATATATGGAGCATGTGGAGAATTTTCTATCGAGGGGAAGAGATTTATTCGTGAGGGATTAATTCAGAAGAACAGACCAGACATTTTTCAACAGAGTACACCCTCGATTTCAGATAAAAAATATTTTTCATCGTCACTCGTGCGTAAAGTGCAATTTAAGGGGTAAAAAATAATTCAAGAAATTTTGGAATTGAGAATTTAAAGTTTGATGAAACAACTGGGAATTCCAAGTGATGATTCAGAGATGTCGTGTGGGGATTTGTCTGAGAGGAGAAATTACTTCAGCCTGAGAGATATATATAGCACGAAAGGAATGTTATATGGAGGGGAAGAGATTTATTTGCAACGGATTAATCATTTCAATGGAAAAACAGAGAAAACAGATTTTCGAGGGGAAATGTAGCAATTTGACTAGGGTTTCATTGAATTGTCGAGGGATTTCTTAATTAAAATATAAAAATCTACTGAATGTGGTGAAAAAAAAATTGTACGCGGGGGAAAATGAAAAATAAAAATAGGAAAATCCATGGGAACCGTGAAGTCTTGGGGAGGGTTCAGAAATTTCGTGGATCCAGACCTCGAGGGAGTCATCAATAAAGACAACGAAACATTGTCGGGCCGTAGATGGGATAATGGCAGCGACATTATTCCAACGATAAGGGATCTACGAATTCTTTGACCCTTAATTTGCAGGATAATTGGGGCAATTGAGGGAAACGTTGCGGGGGAGTGCATCAGGGTGGACTAATTTATTTCTGTTTGGTTCACATAATTTCGAGGACTTTGGGGGAGTCGATCGACAATGTCTTTGTACTCATTCGTTAATCTTGTTCGGGGGGATTTTGAATGAATTATTCACCAAATGATCAACGACAATTAACTGGAGTTATCAGTGTTGCGATAGACCTGGGGCTTGGGAGATGGCTTCCGAATGAAAGCTTTGTAATTGCTCATCCTGACGATCTTCTAATTACCCTTGGAAATGAGATAAGATCCTCCGTAAAAAAAATACGCGACTATTTAATTTGAGGTGAAAAAATCGTAACAAATATCGATCAAATAACCCCCAATTAACCCCGATGAATTCATCAAGGCCCAACTGGAACCATCAAGGAGGAAAAATCTAATTAAAAAGTTTGTGAATTTCACCTCAAAACTTTTGCCATTAAGACTCCCTTTCCTCAAGCTCGGGTAATTCAAAGTGTAGAAAAAAAATGTCTCAACCTCTCGTGAATTACTTCCATCAATAACACAAACTCTGCTCCGAAGCCTCTCAAGAAAATTGATTTAATAAACCGTAAACCTCCAGGACTGGATAAGACTGAATTCAATGTATCAAGTCAGACAACAGAATTTTCATGTGAGTCCCATCGGACGCGAAATTTCCAAAGATTTTCCTGCGACAGGCCTTTCTCCATCAAATTTTCTGGTCTACGAAAAATCTCCCTCTCTAGCTTATCGTCCTTAGGGCAGCACACGAGACGAGACAAGAGACGAGACTCGTCTCGATGTCGCGTGCAAAATCCTCCCAAGAAACCCGGTAGCCCAATTTCCCCAGGAGATCACTCACCCCGAATTAAACCCGTCAACTGACACCCCAATTAACCCAAAAACCCCTCCCCATAATTTACACCCGGAGCACGCAATCCCTAAAAATTCACCTTAAATTTCTGTTCGCAGTGAACAATGGGCCGATTGCGAGGTGCCCTGACGATACCTCGCGTGACACACCCCATCGGTATCACAGCCAGCCACAAAATACCATTGAAATAATCACAATTGGATCGACCACAGGTATCGAGTGCCATAAATCAGGGTACCAGCCTTTTTATGAAGAAAATCATCCCCCACAATCGCACTACCAATGCCAAAGGTGCTATTAAAAATCCAGAAGATCGGGAAAAAAATCCAAAAACACCAAAAATCAACCCTCTAGTATGACGGTGATGCTGCTGCAACGTTTTGCCGCGCCCCACGCTAAAAAAACATTAACAAACTCATGCGAATACGAAGTGAGTAATTGCCAAAAATTGAGCAATCAATTGACACTGGTAATAGACAACAATACGAGTGAGCACATCATAAAGGAGAGTGTCGATACTATTATTGACAACTGCTATTGCAACAATAACAATAAAACAAACAACAGTAGTTACACTGACAAAGAGAAGATAATAAACGCAACCAACAGCTGCAAGAACGAACAATTTCGTAGCAGCGGTGGTTGCTGTCACAATCAAGGTCTATCAAACATCAATAACAATAACAGTGAAGCTACTGAGAGTGACGAATTACTGGGAAGAAATAGAAATCCTGGTAGACAAGAGACTATAACATCGCGTACAACAACAGCTACCACGGGTACAACGTGTACCCAATTGACATCGGCGTCACAAAGCCGATACTGTAGTCAAGGTGTCGTGATGCGATATTATCGATTATGGATATATGCCTGTAACATAGTGCTGCTTGGAAGTGCACTTGGCTTTGCCGCTGTTGTATCACGTACACTGTTGTTCTCGGGTGATCCGAGACGTTATTTGGTACCAGGTGTACCAAGAGCATGGGATCCAACAGCATTGTATGCCTATCTTGCATTGGCAACTCAACTTGGTCTTGTCCAACTGCTCGGTTGCATAGCAGCAAGACGACTAAGTGCCAAGTTACTCAATGCTTACTGGTATCTGCTGTTGGCACTGCTCTTTGGTGATGCCATTATTGGTGTTGCATGGGTATTCAGATTTGAGAGAATGAGAGCTGAAATGAGACCAGTGCTGAGGCTCAAACTCCAAAGGGATTACGGTAGGGAGGGTAGATTCAGTGATAATTGGGACAGATTGCAGAGAGACTTTTCCTGCTGTGGTGTCACTGGTCCCAGTGATTTTGACAGTAAAATCATACCAGACAGTTGCTGCAATTCTGCTGTGTTAAGTAGTGATAGTGTTGGTGGAGTTAATGATACTGTTGGATGCAATCAACCATTCAACAATGGATGTGAAGAGTTTCTCATGCAGTGGTTGAGAAAAACTGCTGATTTACTATTTGTCCTTGGTTTTTGTGTTATAGCTTTTGCCAAGTTGTGCTTCCTCGGTATCCTGAGGTATGAAATTAGGGAGATGATACAGAAAATACGATTGCTGAGGGCACCACCGCCAATGGCATCGGCTGCTTATATACAGTCATTTTGTCAGCCAGCAGCTATGCCAACTGCCGTTACAACGACAACAGCTAGTGGTTCATCTTGTACAGCAACGGCAACGTTAGCTGGTAGTGATGCCAGTGGAAAGGGGATTATGAACTACGTTGGACCCAGACGTACGACACTGCCCATTGTCGTTTCATCATCCACCATCACAAATAATCCATCGAGTTTCGGTAGGGCTAATCATCATCCAGTTACGTCGTCATCCTGCTGCACAGCTTATTCAAGCACTAAACTCAGCACACCGCAGATCATTCCTCGACACAGTAACAACAAATCACTGGCATTGGCTTAAGAAATATTGTCCTTGATATTGTAATAGTCATGATGATTGTTGACTATTGAGTTTAATACACAATGATTCCTTTTTTCGGTTAGTTCACCCTTCCTTCCTGCACGTTTACTTTTCATTTCGATCGATTATTCTTCAACTTCCTCAAAGGGAAGAAGGGTTTTATCATGCTTTGGACAATGGATTTTGGTGACTCATGCGGAAGACAGCACATATCGAACAATTCGATAACCGTCACGTGGTGGGCATTTGGTGGAAGAGCCTTCCAACATTTTTTTTCTGCCCTTCAGACGAATCAATTCCATTGCTGGATTAATCCTCAGAATTAGGTGGGACAGGCAGCCCTGGAAAAATTCAATAGAGCTTTTTTCCAGGGGAATTTTGCAAAAAAATTCCGCCATTTCCAGTTTCCGTGATACTTATCTAAAGTTCGCGTGTGAAACATTAATCTAAATAAATTTCCTATTTATCGGGCTAATACCCCTTATAAAAATCCTCAATGGCCTGTGCTGAATCGCGTGAGTCACTAATTCCTACTCCATCTCAGTTCTAAAGTATTATTTTCCCGCTCGTACAGCACAAAATCCATTTACAGGTAGTTTTAAAGTATCAAAGAGTTATTAAAAGTTGAGCGTGGGAAATGACAATTTCGTGCATCGTTGGGGGGGAGGAAGAAACGATTCACGAGCTTGTAAGCTCATGTAAACGGTTTCATTGAAATTCTATAGTCTCTTCTACTGTCTTTTATTATCTTTGAAGAGAAACAGAATGAGTTGATAATTTATTTTAACGTTGAATCCTTTCCCTAGTACTTGAACGAGTAAAATTGTATGAAATGTTTCAGTTAATTCACCGTGAAATAATGCAGAGATTAAGAGAGAACGTTGGGAAATTGGATAATTAGGTCTAGCTCTTTTGTATGAATTATCGATTTTTTTAGAGGCATTTAACTCTTTAATCTCTCAATCCTTTGTTCAACTTGATTATCGTTTGAAGTTGTGGAACATTTTTTGGCGAAATATGTGTTTTACCTTTGATTCGAATGTCCTAGATAAATTCAGCATGACAATTAGTGATTACTCACTTTTCCTGGTTTTAACGAAATAATTAAGGAGAAGATTTGATTGCAGGCAACAATGTACCCCTACTTCCACAACAGTTGGACCAGGACTACGGTGTTAAGCATCCCCTATTATTCACGAGTAATCTACAACAGGACACTGGTACTGACAGTGATACTAATAGTCACTCTGCACTTATCCTCGAGGAAACGACACCAACATCGACAGCCCACCGCAATTGCAGCTCAGCCAAGGAGAAGAGCAATGGTAATAACAATTATGAGATGAAGGAGTTTAATCATCGTTATTTAATGTCAAATGGTGGTAGTCCACCGACGGGAATAACTATTGTAGGGCAAAACAGAAGGACCTGACTATGGAAGTGGTGGCGACAAACGTCGAATTGTTTTTTATACAGAAATAATAGACCAGTCGAGCTTGATGCATTATACAAGTAGCCAGAGTTATCGAGATTATTGGTTTAATATTTTTTTTGTTGATCATTTTACATGTCCGGGGAATTAATTGCGAGAAGTTCGCTGAGGGGAATGATTTAGAAGGGGAGGACTATGATTGGCATAAATCTGGATTTTTTATTGGATTTATTTCTCGTAATTATCGTAATAATGGCAAACGGTTGAATTTGAACAATTATTCATAGAGATTAATTGAAGATTCGGTGAATGATATGAAGCGAATGTTCTATTCATTTGGTGACATCAAATATTTCATTATTAATTGAAAAATTGTCCCCTCAATTCCTCCCAAAAATTAATTAAACTCGACTCGCGCTCGAATTAATTCTCTTGGGTATCAATTCACCCCATGAACTAAAAATATATTAAAATAACGTCTAGTCGAGGGTTGCGTGACAAAGGCTGAAACGTGTCGAGTTGTTTTTGAGTATCAGAACGTATGAAAAACATAACGAAAAAAAATCTATTCGCTCCTGTTCAATTTCCTCAACACTTCCCCGACATTTCCTCAACTCTATTTACCCAAAATCTTCAGTTACATCATGAAAACACTGGAATAATTACTAAGAAATCACGTTACTGCCAGTACTCGATGAGAAGTTTGCGTTCAGCATAAACGACCAAGAAATGACATTAAAAGAGATAAAAACAATTACAGGGGAGTGAATAAATGCGGAATTGTGGGAGAGAATTTAGGAGTCAGGTTGAACGTGAATGTTACGTGAGTGGAGATCCCCGAGCATTAACGTAATTGCCCTCGTCCGAATTAATTTAGCATATAGACTTAACAACAGAAATATGTTGGGAGGGAAATGGGGGGGGGACGAGAAAAACGTTTTCGAGAGGAGTCTGCGGACCAGTTGGAGGCCTTTACTGTCGTGGATGAAACACTGGTTGTCATTGAAATGTTGATACAGTACATACGTCTTGCATAAACACCACGACTGACACGAAAAAAAAATTTACTCAATTTATTTGAGCTCCATTAGAGTCTTCACACCTGTTTAATTATTAAATTATTTCTGCAGTGAATGAGTTTCTGGGAAAACGGTGGAATATTGTTGTTTTAATTTTTTAAAACCATAGGAAAAGCCAAGAGACATTTTTCGTTTGGACGTTCACTGATATTTTCTTGATAAACCTAAAATTGGAATCAAGTTTAACGACTCCCCTCCGAAATTCTCCCCCATTTTCCATTCTCTCGTCTCTATATTTTCTCGGGACATTGACGAACGTGACTGTTTTATTTTCGTCACTCTATTTGCACCATTACTTCATAATTACTGTCCAACTGACACGCATATCGCTCGCTGTGTACAAAATTAACTCAAAACTGAGAAGGAATAACAATGAAAGACATTTTTTTGGAAGAAATTATCGATTTCGCGTGGATCAAAGATAGTGATCACTATGTTCATTAAAAAAATTACGGAATAATGAAATAAATTGAGTAACAACGTACAAAATGCGTCCGAATGTAAACAGTAACTATTTCCAACGTCAGGTAATTGAGAAAAAGCAATTGGAGAAACCAAAAAGTGTATTCCGAGAGAAAAATAACTCATCACGCACGAGAAAAATTGATTGAAAAGCAAATCCGATAGAAATTTTTTCCATTAAATATTTTCACTTCAAGAACTTCGCAAGAATTACCCAGATTTTTTTAAATAAATTTTTTTCGTACGTGATTTGTTCTCATGTTTGTTATCAGCTCAGTTTATTTAACCATTTTTTTGAAAACTCCTTCTCAACGTGAATAATCTAAGAACGGAACAAATAATATTTTGTCATAACGACATGACGAGTGTAACACCATTAGAACAAACAAATTATCAAGAATTAGTGAAGAACTGCTCCGATACGTAAAAACGAACTAATTGAGATGAAATTCGAGACTTTAACGATAATAAAAAATTAGGATGTTTGTAATTTAATTGATAGTCGTCATAATAAATATATAATATAAACCAATGAACAAGAAATATTTAAAAAATGATGAAACAAAAATAAAGGAATGATAATTATATAATTGGGTAACACGAGTGAAGTGAATAATTAGATGAGGGAATGATGGGAGCTTTGAATAGTGCCTGCTTTAAAGATGAAAAATAATATATATAAAGAGTTAAATTTAAATACGAGAAATGGAATAAATAAATTGATAATGAAGCGGTGAAATGGGATGAGTCATCTTAATACTGGCATTTGTGGGGGGGATTAGTTTTTATTATAAATAAATTTTATTCAATGCACACAAGTCATTTCTGTGAGTATATCGTCCATATAAAAGTATTTCTCCAGTCATTTAGTTCTAAATATCCCTGAAATTTCCATATTTCCCATTAACTACCCCTGACTCAGCCCGTTTCACCCAAACCCTCCTAAAATTACCTATTAAAACTCAGTTAAACGTATAAACTAAATTGAATTTACCTAGTTCACACAGTGGTATCTAGATAAGCCGAACCAGATGAATAAACTACAGCGAAAAAAAAAACTCAGTGTAAAAAAGAACAACAATGTAATTCATGAAAAAAAAAGTTTCATGCTGGTGTCTTTCATTGTGTGATGGGGATGACTGTTGTTTTATGGGAAATATATTCAGAGAGTAATAAATTATAACAGTTGATCGTGAGAGAATAATTGTGAATGTTAGACGAATGGAAAACAACAGGAAAAAAAAACCAACCAATAATAGAAACTATCGAGACTGCTTTCCTATACCCTTGCTTTGCTTTTTGTAAGATGTAATTGAAAGATAAATTTATCTAAAATAAAAAATAAAAATAAACGTGTCGCAGGAGCGTATGGAACTTAGAAGGGCCTTCATTCGATGATTTCACCAGCAATTGACGATTAAGTGTTGCTGAACAATTAATCTCGACAATTGCTTCGCGGGACTCACCTGACATCATCGAAGAATGGTAAACGAAAAAAATCGAAAATTTGAACGAAAATAATTCGCTAATAAAACGCTATTCGTAAAATTGCATGTGCATTTATAAACAAACATGCATACATACCTACGTGTACCAAGTGGAATATTAATAAAATCTTCGTACGTTATGTATGCGTGTAACAAAAAGCCCTACTTTAATATTATGAAGAGAATTCGTTATTATCATCATTATTATACGAATAAACTATGAGAAATGAGAATTGGTTATTTAGTATAAAAAATGTGTTTTGATTTTGGTGGTGACTTACTTTGAGAGAGGTGTCCTCACATTGCAGCAGAGTGTCCTTGACTGCTCCTCCAATTACTACCTGAAATTGGTTCCTTTAATTACGTAAAAAAATCAGAAAACTTTGATAAAAACTCAATGAAACCCCAGAAAAAAAATGACAGAAAAATTGAGAGACGTTTTTCTGTGACTTTTTCATTTAATTAAAATGTTCAACATAAAATATTCTGTATAAATATTCAAACAGTTACTTTTTAATGACTTATTTGCATAATTTTACGTCAACTGCACTTTTCCATTTTATTCTGAACTCGTTTGTACAAATTGTAATTCTAAATTAACTCACTGGTGCACCGGGAATTCTTCTTTTAATATCATTAGCATAATTTTCCTCACTTTGATTAAGTAATTTAGATAAGTGGATGGATATTTCTGCGGCCACGGCTGCGTTATTCTGAATGAGAATTTTATCTGAAACATTTCAGTTCATACGTTTTTATCGGACATCCAAGGTAAGTCCATTTTTCATTCCATTTTTTCAAATTTCAGTTAAGAAATATCATATCCAAAAAACTTACTCGCTGCCAGTGATTTTCCCTCGGTCAATTCAGTTATTCTCTTCAATAAATAAGGTGTGACTGCTTTTCCCCGGATTTTCCTGTTCTCAGTCTCCCTCAGGGCCATTTGAATGAATCCCTCGATCTCCACTGGGTCAAGGGAGGCTGATTGTGGAATGGGAACAGCAAAAACCAGACCCGAATTTAATCCCAAATCCCTCTGAGCTTTTATACACTCAGCAGCTTGTTGATATCCAGATACTTTAGCTGGGGATTTCAGGTAATCCGAGGTGCTGCGGCTGTAAAACGCTGGGAATGTTTCTGTATCTCCTATCGCCATCACTGGCACACCCAGTGTTTCCTGTTAATTATGGAAAACAAACTTTCGTTTGATGATTTTTACGAAAAGGATTGAATTGCAAATTCTCTTCTCGAGGAGAGACAGGAAAATTGTCCTGAATTTACCAGAAATTCCAGAGTCTTAGGAATATCGAGAATGGCTTTGACTCCAGCGCAGACAACAGCCACTGGAGTCCTCCCCAGGACAACCAAATCCGAACTAATATCGAACGTTTCTTCAGCCCCTCTGTGAACCCCGCCGATGCCTCCAGTTGCCATCACAGGAATTCCAGCCAGTTGAGCTATTGTCACAGTACCTCCAACGGTGGTTCCAGCGTTTTTTCTTCCAGCCACAGCACCACAAATGTCCCTTTGCGAGCATTTTATGGCACCCTGGGGACCCCCAGCCTCCACAGCCAGTGTATTTATCTGCTGCTCGGTGAGTCCCACGTGAATTTCACCGTTAATTATCCCAATTGTTGCGGGAACTGCTCCCTGGAAAAAATTGACAAATTTGTGGGAAGTTCCTGTTGGATTACCAGAGTTTGTCACCTCCACCCTGACCCAATCTCGACAATTAGACAAAATTAAGCTTTTGATTCTTACTTTTCTCCTTATCACATTCTCAACACTGACAGCTGTCTCATAATTATCAGGATATGGCATCCCATGTGTGACAATTGTTGTCTCGAGTGCAACAATTGGAAGGCCATTCTTCCTGGCGTCCCTAACCTCTCTGCTGTACAGAAACTCGCTCACGCATTTCACGTCAATCCCGAAGGGTTTGAAGAATCCTCTTGCGTTCCTCAAGACCCTGAACATATTGCCGAATTCACAATCTCCTTGAGAGTCGCATTCGCGACGATATCAAAAAGATAACCGTTATCATATCAGGGTGAACGTCCGAACCGAAGATTATAGGGGAGATTACTGACGTTTATGAAGTGGCTTCAACCACCAAATTTCGTAGCGGTGGCGCATGGACTACCCTGGTGGACGTGCCTGTGGGTAAGGCATTACCACGCAGTACGTGGAGTGCCATTCGGGAGAGCTTATTTGCGATGTACAGTATTTATTTAAAAATAAATGGGGCACTCACGAAATATTTTAAGTTCCGTACAAACGGGTACGAATCGAATACAATCGATAGAGTTATGTTTCTTTATTATTGTTGGTTAATGATATAATGAACAGCGTATCGATGGCGCCTCTCGGGTGGGTTCCGGTACTTATTGCTGGCTTGGGGGTCACCTGGGTTTGAGGAGTGTCCCTCTACTTCAGTTAATGCTCTTCGGCCGTAATCAGAATAGACCAAGTCGGATGGTCCCCTCAAAATACGACTCCTTGTTTGCTAATATCCGTGGCTTGTCGCTTTGTTTTTCGTGTGTGCATCGGCCCTAATCGCGATAGGGGAAGTAAAAATGTTTTGTAAATAAAAAATATACCGAACAAAAGGTAAATTAACGGTGGCAGAGTGCAGCCCACTCGGGCCAATAACAGAGGAAAACAAAAAAACGACAATTGCTGGGAGAATTCAATGTCTTGGGAGTAATATCGAGTGTATAAATCTTCCTGATTGAATTAGTCATAAGATGATAATAAATCATGAGTGCTGTTGTAAATATCTAGTGGCTGTCTATGTCAGGAAGCTCCTGCAGTACTTATAGCAATGGAGTTGTGACAGTGGCGTGAAAATGGCGATTTTGTAGAGAATGGCAGGAAGACGTTCGGGTTTGGTGAATGCTGATTCCCTCGTTGGTTCTGTTGCTGAAGATCCATTGAGGGAATTATTCGAGGCATGTAAAAATGGCGATTTAGCGAAAGTCAAGAAATTAGTTAATCCCAAGACTGTTAATGCGAGGGACACGGCTGGACGAAAGTCAACTCCTCTTCACTTCGCAGCTGGTAAATTGTCCATTTTTTTTTCATCGAGAATAAAATTTGTGGTGTGTTGGTTTCTATGAGTGGACTGTTGCTGGGGGAACTGGGAAAAAGTGATGGATTGGAAGTGATCAGGATTGTTGATTTACAGGATATGGTAGGAGGGAGCTGGTGGAGTTTCTACTGTCAGCAGGTGCCTCCATTCAAGCTAGAGACGATGGAGGTCTTCATCCACTCCACAATGCCTGTTCATTTGGGCATTCCGATGTTGTTAGATTGCTCCTAGAAGCTGGAGCTAATCCCAACACGAGGGATAATTGGAATTATACGCCACTGCATGAAGCAGCCATCAAGGTATTTATGGAAATGTTCAGGGGGAAGGAAAACAAAAACTTGTCAAGAATAAGTGGTATCTGATTTATTTGTCGAAGATATGTCTGATAATTCCAAATTTTGTTTATTAATTTTTGGGCAATTCCCCACAAATAACCATTCGCCGTATTTTTTCTCTTCAACAGGGTAAAATAGACGTGTGTATAGCCCTCCTCCAGCACGGGGCAGACCCAAACATCCGCAACACGGAGGGGAAAACAGCCCTTGAACTAGCTGAACCCGTAACAAAACCAGTATTAACCGGGGAGTACCGGAAGGACGAGCTACTCGAGGCAGCTCGTTCAGGTAATGAGGAGAAGCTTCTCCAGCTTCTGAATCCCCTCAACGTCAACTGTCACGCGAGTGATGGACGTCGTTCAACGCCTCTACACCTCGCAGCGGGTTACAATCGAGCCCGAGTCGTCCAAATTCTCCTCCAACACGGAGCAGACGTTCATGCAAAGGATAAAGGTGGTCTAGTCCCTCTGCATAACGCATGTTCCTACGGACATTTCGAGGTGAGTGAGGCCCTCCTGAAGCACGGTGCAGCAGTGAATGCAAGTGATCTCTGGGCATTTACACCCCTGCACGAGGGTGCGAGTAAATCACGCGCCGAAGTCTGCTCTTTGCTCCTTTCCGAAGGTGCTGATCCAACGCAACTCAATTGTCACAGTAAATCAGCAATTGATGTTGCACCAACAGCAGAGCTACAAGAGCGTTTAGCCTATGAGTACAAAGGTCACTGCCTCCTAGACGCTTGCAGACAGGCAGATTTAGTAAAGCTAAAGAAATATTTATCAGCTGATGTTGTCAACTTCAAGCATCCCTATACTGGTGATACACCACTTCACTGCGCTGTTGCATCACCGTATCCCAAACGAAAGCAAATAATCGAGGCATTGATACGTAAAAATGGATCTTTGAATGAAAAAAACAAAGATTTTCTCACACCCCTTCACGTCGCAACTGATCACTCGTATTACGACGCCATGGACGTTCTCCTGAGGCACAATGCTCGGGTGAATGCCCTGGATGGACTAGGACAAACAGCACTTCATCGCTGTGCAAGGGATGACAACGTTCAGGCGGTCAGGATTTTACTGTCCTACAACGTCGATCCAACGATAGTCTCCCTCCAGGGTTACACTGCGACTCAAGTTGCCACTGAAAATGTCCTCAAGATTCTTCAAAATCCACCCAGTTGTACGGAAGACGTCGAGGTCCAGCTGCTGGAGGCCAGCAAGTCTGGGGATCTGACAGCTGTTGAGAGAATTCTTCAGGCAAATCCACACGCTGTCAACTGCAGGGATCTAGACGGTAGACACTCGACTCCTCTGCACTTTGCAGCGGGTTATAATCGAGTACCAGTTGTTGAATATCTTCTGGCAAATGGTGCTGATGTCCATGCCAAGGACAAAGGTGGATTGGTACCTCTGCACAATGCTTGCTCTTATGGACATTACGAGGTTACGGAATTGTTGGTGAAGCATGGAGCATCAGTGAATGTCGCTGATCTTTGGAGATTTACACCGCTGCACGAGGCGGCGGCTAAGGGTAAATGTGAGATTGTTAGATTGCTGTTGAGACATGGAGCTGATGCATCGAAGAAGAATAGGGATGGTGCAACTCCATTGGATCTTGTGAGAGAAGGTGATCAAGATGTGGCGGATTTGTTGAGGGGTAACAGCGCCCTTCTGGATGCTGCTAAGAAGGGAAATTTAGCGAGGGTCCAGAGACTGGTTACTCAGGATAATATTAACTGTCGGGATGCACAGGGAAGAAATAGTACACCACTTCATCTAGCTGCTGGGTACAATAATCTCGAAGTTGCGGAATATTTGCTGGAACGAGGGGCTGATGTTAATGCTCAGGACAAGGGTGGATTAATTCCACTTCATAATGCCTCCAGTTATGGACATTTGGATATCGCTGCTTTGTTAATTAAATATAATACTGTTGTCAACGCCACTGACAAATGGGGATTTACCCCACTTCATGAAGCTGCCCAGAAGGGAAGGACTCAGTTGTGTGCACTCCTTCTGGCCCATGGGGCTGATCCATTTCTCAAAAATCAGGAGGGACAGAGTCCTGTCGATCTTGCCAGTGCTGAGGATGTTAGATGTCTCTTGCAGGATGCTATGGCTTCTCAGCAAGTTGTTTCTTCAGTTCCAGCCGCTTCTGGAATTAATTCCAATGGAAATACATCCAGTGGGAATAGACCTTCTAGTATTGTCTCAGTTGCTGTTACACCACCACCTAGTTTGACACAGGAGACTGTTATTATGCCATCGGGGGCGCAGATGATGCTCTGTGTACCGGTTGCCAGGCCCACTGCCTGTCTCAGTCCCATGCCAGCTATTGAAAACTGCCAGGAGAGGGAGAAAGATGGATGTGAGGACAGGAGTTGTGCTCCTATTACAACGGTCAGCGGATTCTTGGGGAGTCTGGGACTTGAACATTTGCTGGAGCTCTTTGAGAGGGAGCACATCACCCTGGATATTCTTGCTGAGATGGGGCATGAGGACCTGAAGCAAGTTGGCATATCTGCTTATGGGTACAGGCACAAGTTGATCAAGGGAATGGATAAATTACTGAATTCAGCGGTCGGGTCTATCTGGCAACCGTCTATCAATCCTGGAACCCTGTTGGTTGATTTATTGGCCGATGATAAGGAGTATCTTGCTGTCGAGGAGGAGATGCAGAGCACTGTCAGGGAACACAGAGACAATGGACACTCTGGGGGCATCTTTGGGCGATACAATATTGTCAGGATACAAAAAGTCCAGAATAGGAAATTGTGGGAGCGTTACGCTCATCGTCGACAAGAGGTGGCTGAGGAGATGGTAGCTGCTGGCCTCTCATCTCCCAATACCGTACCCAGACCAAACTCTACGTTAACCACCCCACAGGCAAACGAACGAATGCTTTTCCATGGCTCCTCCTTTATCAATGCTATTGTTCAGAAAGGCTTCGATGAAAGACATGCTTACATCGGTGGTATGTTTGGAGCAGGAATTTATTTTGCTGAGCACAGCAGCAAGAGTAATCAGTATGTCTATGGAATTTGCGGTGGTACAGGGTGTCCTGCACACAAGGACCGCAGCTGTTATATTTGTCACAGGTAAATGGGGATTTGACGTTCATCCTTTTGTGTCAGATTGTGGTTTAAGGATTTTTTAGGTAATTTCAATAGCTGACGCTCTGAATTGTCTTTTCCAGGCACTTGTTGCTGTGTCGAGTGACTCTTGGTAAATCATTCCTGCAATTTTCAGCAATGAAAATGGCGCATGCACCACCTGGTCATCACAGTGTCATGGGTAGGCCCTCTCAAGGTGGCCTAGTATTTCCCGAATACGTTGTTTATCGTGGAGAACAAGCTTATCCTGAGTATTTAATAACTTATCAAATTGTGAGACCCCAACAGGAGCCTGGTAGCAGTGGTGAGGGAAGTGAGGAGCGGTGATTGGAAGATTTGGGCCCTGCGGCAAGACTGCGACGATTGTGCTGCTGTCAAAGGCCGAGAGCCTGCAGTAGATTGTCATGAAATGACAGTCTGATTTTATGAACTTATTAATCAGTCGTCAAATAGTGAAACAAAAAAAAATCGAGAACGAGTAAACTGCGATTCTATGGCAAATATTTTTTAAAAGACAGGCTCAAATGGAAAAGTGTTCAATCTTTCGTTTTTGGATTTTTTACAATGAACGTCAAGGGAATGATTTTTTCTCGAGACTTTATTGTTCTCAAAATGCATCGAAATCGTATGGGACATTCTCTGGGGGTTCGTGGAGTTTTCAAATTTATAGCCTCGGATTTGGCTGATCGTAACGTAAAATAATCATCGGATTAATTATTAGAAAAAACTTAGTGGCATCGGAAACAATCACATCAAGTGATTGCCGAAACCACAATATTTAAGGCCTCACTAGTTCATGTGGAATGTCTCATGCACATTAATTTTTTGTTCTCTCACAGTTGAGTATTTATTGCAGGTTCACTGTGAATAAATAAAGTAAAAATACGGAGGATTTTTTAAATGCATTCTTTAATCTAGTCCTTATGATTAAAAGAGCAAGGCGTTCCGTATTTGTTTCAATTTTTCATGATATCGATGTCAATGGCTCGCAAAAGATGAATTTCCTGAATACCCAGTTGTTTTTGCTGTTTTCGATTTTTTTTATTGGAAGGCTGACCGATAAAAAATCGTAAAAAATTCCATTAACAAGCGCAAGGAAAAGTATTGATGTATTTTTTCATTAAAGATTAAAAAGGGAAATTGTATCCTACTGTGAAGCGTCGTAAAATCAAGGGCTGTTGAATTTTAATGCAGTGAAAATGTTTTATTGAATTCTCGAGTTGTACATTTTGTTCGTGAAGAAATGTATGAAAAATAGGGACTGACAGATTTATGGTATTAATATTGCAGTAGACACTTTGTTCTCCTGGTGGTGAAAATGATGTAAGTAAATTTCCGTTGACGTAAATAATAAGTTTGTCTTTTTTATCAAACGTTCGAATTCTATGAGAATTGAAAACGTTCTGTTTGATTCCATATTTGTCATTAGAATTTTTTTTTCTAGAGGAAAATGAGAGTGAGAGAAACGGAAATAAACTGTAATTCATATTAATAAAGATCAATTGTGCTTAATATTTCATTAACATTCATCCCATTGAATCCTCGATATTTTATTTTGATTTGTTTACATTTGCTTTCAGATCTGTGTTCGAGGACTTCAGATTCAATTCTGCTGCTGGTGGAGTCATTAATTGATTGTATCCATGTACTTATGTCGATTATTGCTGATAATATACAAATACAATTCCATATTTTACGATATACTTTAATTACAGTGACATTTCGACCTGACACTTTCCGGTTTACCCCCCCGGTCATTCGTAAATGCCGGCTGTTACACCAAATAGTTATATCGATAGTAAATCGACCGAGTAGTTACACCGATGGTTAAACTCGAGATAATTGAATTTTTAATTGAATGGCGGGCTCGCTGTCGTTCACTAGTTATTGACACTTCAACGTTCGGACCTCGACGCAGGCAATTGCACATAATATCGTTGAACTTTTTAAAGCTCCCAGCCAATCGACTCTAGTGATTGAAAATGCAGTTCTCGATTTATCGCTGGGCGTTCTTCGGTGTCTTCAGTAAGATCTTTATGGAGACTACTGCCACAATGGAAAGAATATCTAGTCGAAGTAATTATTTTTCGCCTGTGGTAATTGTTTGAATATTTATCGATACAAATTCGATCATTATCCGACTTATCAGGACTGTTTATTACATAATATAATTTTGTTTCTAATAATCGAGGGATTTTTTTGCCCGAAGAATTTTTCCAGGGGATTTTCTCCCGGCGATTCCCTCCTGGAATTTTTTTCCGGACGTGATATCTCTTGGAATTAACGATTAATATGTCATAGAACCAACCGAGTGTTAATTATAATGATTTTTCTTTTTCGTTGAGAATGTCAAGAGTACGCAGAGTTGGTCTATACCAGTGAGTTGGCCCCGGTCCTGAGGATTGGGGCAACTTCAAATATCGTATCTCACTGTGGAATCGTCGATACCCCCCTGATCGTCGGCGGAGTGCAGGCGAAACACCGGGAATTTCCCCACCAGGCCATCATTGGCTACGGCGACGAGGTTCACTGGCAGTGCGGGGGTTCAGTTATATCGGAAAATTATATTCTCACTGCGGCTCACTGCATCGACTCTCGCAATAGGTGATCTATTCAATTAAATAATATATTTGTTTATGACGAAAAATTCGCCCGAGGAATATCACACCCGAGGAATCATCGAAATAATTTTTCTACCCGGGTCAGCCCAGACTTTTTATTTAAAAAATCTCTTCGTTTTGTAATTGGGAACGTCCTCGGTGATTTTTCTCATCCCAGAGGACGTGCGTCGAAGGTTCGAGTTGGTCTTACTGACCTGAGAGATCCCGATCACCGCATGCAGGAGAGGAACGTCATTGAAACAATTGTCCATCCTGATTACCACGTCCCCTCCAGATATAATGACATTGCCCTGATCAAGCTCGACGAGCCCCTGACCTTCAACGCTGAAGTGAGACCGGCGTGTCTGGAGATTAATCCGACGTCGACGGGAAAGTTCATCGCCAGTGGATTCGGAAAGACGTCGTACGGTAATCAATAACTTTTCAAATTAATTTCTAAAAAAATCATCTCTGGATCTTTAACACGTCCTTCAGAGGCGATTGTTGGCAGCGATCAGCTGATGAAGGTGACATTAGACCACGTGACATCCGAGGAGTGCGGAAAAATGTTTGAGAGTGAAGTTGGAGGGAGACGGATGACAGAAGGACTCGCTCCAAGTCAAATATGCGCCGGGGTAATGGCAGGAGGCCACGACACGTGTCAAGTATGTCACACCTGGTGTTCCCTTTTTCCTGAACTAATGACGAATTTCTTCATCAGGGAGACAGCGGAGGACCGCTCCAACGAGTCCTGACCGAGCCTTATTGTATGTACAGTTTAGTTGGAATAACGAGTTTTGGTAAATTTTGCGCTTTTCAAAATTCTCCCGCGGTCTACACTCGCGTGAGTTCGTACCTCGATTGGATCGAGAAAAACATTTGGTCTGACGAGTGAAGGATCCTCGCAGATCAATTATTTAATAAAAATAACGTATCAATCGACTGGAATTTAATCGGTTAAAAAATAATTTGTTATCAATGAAAAAAATATTTGTTTTATTCACTCGCTTAATCGCTCAGTGCATTGTTCCTTCGTATGGAACATCAATTTTCCTGATCGCAAAGCTCGCTAACCCCCTCCCTATATTGACAAAATGCCCGGTTGTCAACACTGTCTCCTGTCTGATACCAATAACATTGCCAAGCCCACTTTTGCTTTTCCATCAATGGCGTAGGCGTATGATCCTACGATAAATTAATTTTTATCACTTCGTGGGTGGCGGATCTCGCTATTGGCTGCCGATCAAGGCACCTCCCACTCAGTTGCGCACCCGTGCGATCTCGCGTGCGCACCACTCGCGCGAGTCTCTCGTACCCCCTCTACGAGGTGTTTTTTATTTACGATTTTTATTTTCCGATGGTTTTTACACACCGAGTACTGGCTATTCGCGTTCTAAATCGTGATTGCATTCGTTCTTCCTCATTCTTCCTGATTTCTGATAAGTTTCGATGGGAAAAATCGAGGTGAGACGATATAACCGATGATATTTCAGGAAAGTATAAATTCACAGAAATTTTTAGATTAGATTATTCATCAAAAGGATTTTTGCAATTTACTCTAATCGATTTATGAGAGATTCATTTACCTCATTAATATTTTTTGTCTCATATATTTCGCATACCAAAGAGATGAATTACTTGATTGCAACAGCTGAGGGATTTTTTTTTAATTAGATTTTTTTATTCACGAACAATCATGTGTCACGTGTCACGTTGACAGTGTCGTATGCCCACATAATAACGCATTTACCCACATCTGGGGCTCGTAAGCAGCCGAAAATCATCCCCCCAATTCGGTAAATTTTATCGCCAAAGGTCAATGACAAAAATACCCGTCACATTAACCGGGAAGACGTATGACACTTGCAACCTGCCAACCTGTTGTCCATAATCCACCTTCGAGGAGTCACCGGTGAAGCTGGAATTCAAGAAGGACAGGGCTATCCACGAGCTATACTAAACACAAGTCTTACATGTCTCCTATAGTGTGTAGAAGCGAGATAACAGCAGACAAACAAACCTGACGCAGCAGGAGAAACTGGGATTCAGTCTTCTGGCCACGTGCTTGGTGAACGCACGCCCCGCACCGGCCGGTCACCGATTCACGAATGAACTTCACGAATTTCCCGTAAATTACCCGGTACCAATAACTATAGGATAAATATTTTATCAACGTCCCAAAAAAATCCACCGAAAAACCACCCCCCAATCGCTGAAATGCATTTTCCGGGGAATATCTGAGTGACAGTGATGATTTTGTTTATAATTTTTGTGGCTATGACGAAGAGTGAATTGTGGATACTTTACGAGAGGTGAGAACTTGGTAATGTGCATATATTTTGTTTATAATTTTCGACGGTGGTTTTTCTCGGATGTCATTGAGTATTTTCCGACTGAAACGTCAGTGAAAATCGCGAAAATAATTTTGAGGGCTGTTTTCGGGTTATTATGCGATAAAACTGACGATAAAAATTGTAATCAGTTACTGAAGCTGAAAATTCGATCGGTTGATTATTGAAATTGAAGGGTGGGTTACAGTTCGCCATTTTGGTATCAAGTTGACGTCCGTCGGGCGATCATCGGATAATATATTCACTCTCTCCGTCAAAATAAAACCCCCCTCCCCCGAATTTTGTTTTTTAAAATTAATTTGATAGTGAAATAGTTCTATTGATTGGGGAATTACTTTATAACCATTTTCCATTATTATTAATTCTATTTCTACCAATTACCTTCACATATCTCCAATAATTGATCAGTCTATTAATTTTCGCTGCCGCTTGATAGACATAATTTTAATTTTCGATTAATGAATTAAATTAATTATTTCCGCACATTAAAATGCGAATCTTTATTTTTATTACTTTAAATGTTTGAATGTACAATATTTATTTTTACCACTAGAAAACTACTTTCTATCTTGTACATTATTTAGTCTCAAAGTACCCACCCCCCATTAAGATAATTATTAATTTGGAGGGGTGCAACTCAACGATAATGACGACAATAAAAATCTCGCTGCTGAATGGGGCATACGAGATGGGCCACACTAGTTGCAGTGTAAGCCGATAAATTCGTATGTACGAATGGACGTGGGGGAGTCGTCGAATGCCGCTGGATTGGCGGGGACTGGACCAGCGGTTTTCGGTGGAAATCCTAGGACCCGGGGATACGCCACTGAGACCAGCGTGACAACTGCAAACGATAATACTATCACAAGTATACATGGTAGCACTGGATGGTGGACACCAACTTCGACAATAGTGACAAGCCCTACTAACACCGACGTGGCAAGTACTCGATTTTATGTATTAACAATGGGAGGGGGGCTCAGCCCCCTCTGTGGTGCGATCGGCAATAACGAGGCCCTCGTCCTGACGGGTGTCTTCACAATTTTATTATCTTAACTCCAGCGAATTAATTAAATTCAGACGTCGATACGACTGAAGGGGGGCTCAGCCCCCCTGCTATTGATACCCCGGATTTTTTTTATAATTTCTTTATTGAAACCCCTTCGACCTATCAAATTCGTGCACCTGTAGCTGTACTAATGCACGTCGGGGAAAAATCTAAAGTCGAGTGATAAAAATTTATAGTCATGAATAAACAAGAGACTCTGATTTCCATAAAGCTGACATTTACCGTTCCATCATGTACATTGCGTTATGTTTGTCATGAATTATATGCCTCGCTGAGACCGCCTCCCGCGTCATTTTATGGAATAATAATTCACGCTGATAATGAGGCATAACTACGACGATGATTATGATTCTTGCATTCCTCCTGTTGGAGAAAATTGAATATCTCGCGGGAAAAATCATTCGAGACTCGTCAATTTGTTTACGTCCACGAATAATTCGTACGCAGTGATATTTTTCATTAATAAATCCTTAACTTTTGTTGTGCCTCACTTTCAACGATGAAAATCGCGTTTTTTCGAGAATCGACATTGATTTTGGGTCGTCCCCATGGGCCAGGTGTCCAGCATCAACCAGATGTCCTTTTCCAGTTGAAAGCTCGGAAAGTCCAGTGGATGGAGCACAATCTTCAAGACAAACATCAGATTAATTCTTGCAAATATTTTCATTTTCTTTCAGATGAATCAATTATGCAGAGTATGCGGTGAACCAGCAGCAGGTTTCCATTTTGGTGCGTTTACGTGTGAGGGCTGTAAGGTGAGTTACATTCCCTGCTGAGTTTATCTATTGTATCATAAATAATTCATACATCCCATCATTTATGAATCTCAATAACATCTAGATTTATAACGTCTGTGTCTCAAGTTATCTCGAGTCTTGCGATATTCCCGTGAATTCTTATTCTAGAATCACCGTAAAAGCATTTGAATTTGTACAGAAGATATTAAATGTCACAGCGTTGCGTAAATACTATCGTAATTACCCGAGTAATTTCGTATTCACAAAACATAATATGAAAATGCCAATAGCTTCCAACGTCGCTCAGAGTGACGATTAAACTCGACAATTTTTCTCTGTTGATCAGTCGTTCTTTGGACGGACGTACAATAATCTCGGGAGTATATCGAGCTGCAAAAATGGTGGAATCTGCGTCATCAACAAGAAGAATAGGACGGCGTGCAAGGCCTGCAGATTGCGAAAGTGTCTCATGGTGGGAATGTCGAAATCTGGCTCGAGGTACGGAAGAAGATCCAATTGGTTCAAGATCCACTGTCTTCTCCAGGAGCAGTCTCACCAGGCACAGCAGGCCCTCATGAAGAGCTCCAACGTCAATCCTGATAAGGTCCTGAACTCGTTGGACGCAGCCAACAACAATGACAACAGTATCAATTCAGCTGGGACAGGTGGACTGACTTCAGGAGTCAGCCAGAGCAGATCAACGAAGGATGAATCAGCTGATGGTTCATCAAGGCCTCCAGGACGATCTGAACTTCTCCCTCATGGTATCCTGATGCCGGATCCAACGAGGTTTCCATTGTGGCGACTTCCTCCCTTCTTTCACCCAACACTCAATCATATTCCGTTCTTGGGTGGCACTTCTTGCTTTCCGTTTCAACAGAGCCTCGTCGTACCCTACGCCAATCAGGCAGAACCCCATATATCTGTCACCAGTTTGTCCATTTCTTCGAGTGAAAGTGCTTCCCTGCGATCAACACCATCACCGAAGGGTGATGTTGAACAATCGTGTGATGTGAGGAATTTTGGAGACAAGTGCGCGTCGTTTTTTCAGGCCCTTGGGCCGGAGCAGGAGGAGCCGATGGACCTTAGCAAGAAGTCTTTTGGGGGTGAGGATGGTCGGGATGATGGGTCGTGCCAGTCTGGGGAGAATGTTGATGAGACAGAGGGACTTTCAGACAGCGAAAGTAATGAGAGAATTATTGGAGCTGAGGGCGACTCCCTTTTGGATCTTAGTTGGAAGACATGACATCGGGGTATCGAGGATGAGGATATCCTCTGAGGCTGATGTCCAGGTGTTCAGTTGACAAATGAACCCAGTGAAGTTTACTGAACGATCGGTGAAGACGGTGAGGTGAGATGACGAAGTGGAAACATGTTCCTGGACTCGATAAGTCTTTCACATTCAGGACCAGTCCTCTACGTGCTTAGGAAGGATCCAGCTATTCTGGGTTTGATGATGTTGATGAATGACAGGAGTGGATGTTGTGATTGGAATGCGTGAAGGTAATGCCAGAAAAATAACAGATTAATAATTTATTGTAAAGTCGCTGCTCTTCATCAATCTTCAGGCCTCATCGAGGGAAAGGATTCTTTCCCCGAAGATGACGTCAGCGAACTTCTTGTGTACACATATTTCTTATCTCAATTATCTTAAAATTCTGTTAATTTAGTTGTAATTCAGTTAAGTCAGTTGTAATTGTTGTAATCTAGGGGTAATTGCCGTCGACTTTATCATCCCAAATTGAGTCGTTCTTCACGTTGATGAGGCTGCAGGTGAGGTCAGTAAAACGAGAGTGATCCTCGGTAATGATATGCGTGTAAATATTTGTAGTATTTCCATAGAAATAAATGACCATAAGTCAAACATTTCGTGGAGTTATTTCCAAGTAAAAATATCTTTCTTCCACGTCTGTTAAATACTCAAAGGCTTCTTTCGCATTTTAAATTTTGTATTTTCCATACATATCGGTGAAGAAGCAATTCAATCCCTCGCATTACCCTACTTCGTGAAGAAAAGAGTCAAGAACTCGTTGAATATTTGTCTCTATCTCGATTCTCGTATATTCTCCGGACGGAGTCACGAGGTACCAGTGTCAATATTACCTTTTGGGTGTAACATCAGAACCTGGCTAGGTCTATATCGTATCACTTGACTGGAAGGAGCGTTGGAGATACTCGAAGAAGAGGTTCCTACACATGTGAGCGCCTGCATGAATCACATGAACAAATAGGTATGTGAAGAGTGAAGAGAAGGACATTCTCTGAGCAAATTGGCGATGTCAGGTCGATTATTTTGCGGTAAATATTAATTAATTATCAAAGCGAATTTCCAGTGATTGCGTGTATATCGTATATAATGTTTAGTATATAATATTTAATTCAATGGTCTCGTCTTCACTTTACGTCGATTTTTTCAGTGACAGCGATACGGTAGCACCTCCACAATATCGATTTACCCGGAGGAAATCAACTGGATATCCCCTTACAGATTCACAGTTCCATGTTATTTCGTATTGTTAAAAAAAAAATAACTGAATAAAACTTAACGTCGAAAATGAAGAAAAGGATACACGAGTGAAGGAAAAAAAAAAACAATGTTGAATTGAAAAGGATAGAAGCGTTGAAGGCGATTTGTTTTGTGGGCGAATAAACGCGGCTGCCGTTCGAACAATAATTCTCGAAACGGATAAGATCGACATTAAAGCACCCGCGAAACGTTGCTCGAACGGCTGTTATCGTGAATTGAGCGAGAATCCCGATGGGGTCCCACAATCCAACCACAGTATAGCACCTGTAACTCTTTACCGTCTCCTCAGGTTTTTAAAAAAAAATTTTTTTTCCTCCATTTTTTTTTATCTATCTCTCTTATTCTATCTCAAAAAGCAAGTATGTGGTTCTGTACCAAGCTGTTCAAGGAGGGTATCAGTTGCTGATCGATTCAACCCGTGGGTGGTCTACCAACCTCCAGTTATATGTTCTGTAACCTTACTCGCCCCCTCATTTCTTACCCCGAGACCCAAAACTTGGGTCTGGGATAGACTAACGTTGAGGGGAAATTTATTTACAGATTTGTGGGATTTTTTTGGTAGACAAATCTAGATCTTTTCGGAGTTATTCGGGGATCTTCGGAAGATCCTTTCGAATTATTTCCGATGGGGCAGAGAGATCTTGGGATGACATAATTTTTGGAGATCTTTCTCTTTCAAACTCATAATTAAAAAAAAATATTTAACGTACTCAGGTCATGTCATTGACATCACTGAATAAATCATCACGTCTAATGATCCGTCGTCATAAATTCCCCCCTGGCCAAACTCGAAAAGGAGAAAGTCCCCGATAATTTCACACCGTTTCACGTCCTAATGTCAATTTTATTAGAAACAAATTTTTAAAATCATCCACTTGCCACCCAACCCACTACATCAATCCGTCTCGAGCCCTCTTACACATGAGATGACGGGGCAAAGGAACCAGAGACAAATGACGTACAGAAGTGGTAACCAACAGCCTTCCGGTGATATCGGATCTCGCCGTAAGCGTTCATTCTCCTCTTTCCTTCGTCTCCTTATTTTTTTTTTATTCCTCGTTCATTCCCCTTGTTTTATCCACCTCCTCACTCCCTATACGTACACCCAGTGCAAGTCCCTGATTCACCATTACCCACAGAAGATTATCCCTGAAGAGTTGGCTCTGGCGCCCTTCAACATCGATGCGTGGGCAGAGGATAAAACGGTTGCGATAAAACTGATAAAAAAAAATTTTCAATTTTTCTCCGGTGGACGAACGTTTTTCCTCAATGGTTCGTGCTGACTTGGGGACCTATCCGGGGGCCTTACCAGTTTCTGTCTCACGGTTTTGTCGGGACTCGTGTCTCTCTTCGTGGATCTTCGCTGAAAAAGCCTAGATTTGTGTTTGATTAAATCGTTCAATGCAAATTTCTCGGGTTTATGTATTTACATGGAGAGTTGGGGGAAATATGGGACTGATAACTTTTGATTTACCGCATGGGAAGCTCATGATACCAGTGATAACGTCAGGGAGAGAAATATTGGTAAAAAATGACGGACTGTGAGGGGAGAAAATAATGGATTCAATCGACTGAATGAAGAAATTCTGATTTTTTCGGTTTTCAAATAATAAAACGAAAGAAATTTCCGCCCCTCCAACCCTTTCCCCCTCCCAAATTTACCCCCACACAATCCCCAACATCATCCCCATAAAATCCATTCCAATTACCCCCTCCAACCCCCTAAATAATTTCCGAGAATCACCGATGTCTCACTCGTTAACAATCTCCTTCTCCATTTTAAAAAAAAAATCGAGTAATGACCTTCCAGGAAGCTATTCCCCCATCTCTCAATTACTTATGGTTATAACACACGAGACGGTGATTTTCAATGGTTGAAACCCTCATGTTTTATTTTCATCAGAAAACCTCGGGGCTCTCGGTCATTGACGCGAAGGACAACGTTTTCTTCATGCTGCCTTTGGTACAACAATGAGCTATGACATGAGGTAAGGCAACTTGCTCATAAGTTAACCAACACCATAACTATAGTTATCCCATAGTTAACACACCTGAAGCGATAGTAACATTGTACGAGTCCTCGACAAGGGAGGAAAGTCCTTTGGCTGAGGGCTGGCGCATGAAATGGCTTTCGAGCTCAACTTCTACGAGTCTTCCCAGGATAATAACAATAATAATAATTATTATTATGAGAGTTGCTGTTAATCAAGCATTCCGTTATGTCAAGAGAGGACAGGATACTTCAACTTGTCACATGGTTTAACCGCTTTGATTGAAGTATGCAAAACAATTAGCCGAATGAATGATTCCGTTATCTTGACTCTCTTCATTTTTAAGATTATCTGATTATTTTGAAATTTATTTATTGTTATGGGGTGAAGATGGGGGTTGGAGTGGAAAGACTTTTGGGTAGGGGATGATGTTGAGGGAATTTTGGGAAGCCAGGGGAAGATCTGTCGAGTGAAACAGGAGATTTTTTGGAAGATTTTTGGAAGATAGTTTTTATTTGAAGTTATTTCGGGGGAAAAACGTTTAGTGCGCGGAGGATCTTCACGAAATGTTGAAGAGAATCGTCTAATCCTGGGATGATCTCCCTGGGGATCCAAAGTAAGCGTTAGATGTGCCAGTCACTCCTAATGCAGCCCGACCCCTCCTCGATATCGATTCCCATTAATTGATTGACAATGATTTTTGCGAAAAACCAGAAATGGCAAGCACTCATGATGCTCGGATTATCTACACACACGCATGTGCGTGAGGGTCACGGATCATAGGTCACCCTGAAGGCTAGGAGGGGGTTAGCAGTGGGGGAATTGTAGTCGATGGGCGTAGCTTGGATTTGATGTAGGCTTGGGCTTTCCCCTCCTCCAGCAATATACCAGCATCCTCATCTCCTGGATGAATACGTTTAACTGCAATTCCACTGCGTATTTTATGTACGTAATACATATTCCGAGATTTTCTTGTCGCGGAAATCTTTGGAAAATTGATCGTCGCCTAACGACGCATCGGTTGGATTTTTTTTTCTAATGTTGGGTGAGGTCTGGAGAAAGCTGAGCCAAGAAAATCTACGGAAGACAATTTTTTTTTAAGATTTCCAGAAGACAATTTTTGTTTGAAGATTTTTGAAAGGATATTTTTTACTGAAAACAATGTAAAGTCCCACCCGAGATTCGAACCCGAAACCTTTTAAAAATCCTCCGTCTGAACCAAAAAAAAATTCCAAAAATGAATAATTCAATTTTTCCACAATACCCACACCGATAACATCCATCAAATAATACAAAAACAATTATCATCATTCGAATGAAACCCATAAACTGACATCAGCCGTAAGACATTGGTCAGTGTGCGTGCAAAAGTGCCGGGGCGTAACGATAAATCAATACGATAGGCACCGGTATGCCCGTTGCCCATAATAAATTCATGAATTGTAAAACTGCTGTTCTCTCGCAGGACGAACCATGGCGTATTGGATTTATTGGTCGACCTGACCCTGCTAAGACACCACCTCCACAAATACAACACAGTAACACTACATTTGTAGTGCAGAAAAGTGGGTGGAAATGATGGTGGCGCTGGCTATTGCTCCAGGGGTTGAAGGCAGCGAGGGGGGGGAGGGGGCAGCCGGTGGAGAAAAAAAAAATTGTGGGGGTCGCTTTGGGCCTTGTATACATTCACGAACCAGCTGATTGGCGATAGATGTATGTGTGGGCCCCTGGGCATACCACTGGGGTGATGTATGAACCAGTTAACGGGTGCCTATCGATCAACGACTTATTGCCAAATAATTTTCAATTATTATTCCCACGGAGGGAGGCGTGAATTATTACTGGCATTGCTGGATCATATTATTCATCCAATGAGAATCTAAATCAAGTAAATAATCCAATTTTTTATTTATCCTCCGCGCCATATTTTTCCCAACAAACGTCGCCTGATTTGGGTCAGTAAAACGTACAGGAAAATCGTCTGCTCGACGTTCACGCGAATTCACTGCGACTTCTCCACAATCTGTCACTTCAATACCTTCAAAAAATACATCCCCTCCCCCCCCCTCCCAAAATTTAATCCTCAATTATCATCGATTCCAATCACAATCAAAATAATTTCCCTTCATTAAACCACTGAAATGTGGAGAAATGCACCCTCGCAGTTCATTAATCAAGAATACACCCCGGAGTAGTAATGCCTTTAGTATTTCGAGCCCACAAGTCCATTTATCACACGTTTGTGTGTGACTGGAAACGTATTTGTAGGCAGTGGCTGGTATCCACATCGCTAACAAGTGGATACCCTGTCCCCGTGGATGATGTAGCACCAGCCAACTCGTGGACCCCCTATGGCGTCAAACACCTCCAACCTTCGAACCTTCTACGCCCTCTTGGACCTCATTCTCATCGACCTCTTCGTCTCTACCTCCCCTTTCACCTCAGCCACCCCCTCTCCACTGTTCCCCTTATCAATTTCGAAAAACCAAATCGAATTTACCAAATATTTAAATTATTATTAAACACCGACTAATTTGTTTTTTTCTTATAAAATGAGACTGATCTGCATAACTCCCCCCCACCCCATATATTCGGAAATGATCCTTAACACACCCCAAAGGCAAATTCGATCAATTTCAATTCACAAAGTTGAACAGCCTTTGGATTGAGGATAAGAAAGTCATCATTATGCCTTGGTAAAGTGTTTATTAGGTTGTTGCCATTAATATTAAACATTAAAATAATGAAATATGAAATATGGCGGAGCCCTAATTACTGGCAAAAGCGATATAAACTCGGTTTAACTGATTTCTTTGGTTGATCTGGAGGTACATGAAAGGCACGTCACTGATGACCTGACAGGCCCTCAATTAGTCAGTCTCCCTCCCCCTCCCGTTGGGTCTTACGTGGGGGGGCGGATTTAACATCATCCCTCGTGAAACGATATCCTCCCTTTCTTGTCCTCGTCAGCGGTGAGGGGGAAAAAAAGTAAAACACCGCGAGGGAGAGGGCGTTATCATTAACGCGCGGCGATCTTATACGGTCTCACCTGTAAATTGGTAATTGCAGGCTCCATGACGTTGTGCTCTTTATAAAAATGGAGAAAACATGGGGGGAGGGGTGAGGGTGGATGGGGTCAGGGACTGATGATGCAGGAAAGTGAATATGGGGGAGGTGGGGGTGCCCTGGGGCAGTGGGATGTGGAGGTGGAGGAGGTTTTGTGACCTCATATTCTCACACGTCAGTCTGGTGGATGTTGGGGGGGTTGTTATTCATTTAGGTTGAATGTACTGGTTTTATTATTGTCAGGGCGGGTTGGGATCTTCGTCTGGTGAAGATCTTGCAGAAATGTTGAGGAGAATAGTCGGGAGAGGCCGGAAGGAGTCGCGAGCGACGGAGGGAATTTTTTCGGAAGATTTTTCGACGATTATTTTTGCTCCGGCGGATCTTCCAGGTGTTATTTTGCAAAAAATTTTATTTTATTTATTGTGAATGTGTTTGTGAAGGGGAATGACCGGTTGGAAATTTTCCGAAGGATTTTTTCGCGTCCGCAATTGTGATGTTTTGGAAAAAATCATTTGAACGCTTTTTTGGATATTTGGAATTAATTGTGATCGTTAGAATATTTTTATGGGGTAAAAATGACGAGGGGGCGGTGTGTCGTATGCTAATGACAGCGTTAGACTCACTTGAATGATAAAACTCGATGTTGTGTTCTAAATCGGCCGGAGAAAAAATCAGCCTTGAAAAAAAACCGGAAATTTGACTGAAATAATCGGCGAATTCCACTTTTACAAGGTGGAGGTACCTCAAAGGGGATTCGCCAACACTAAAATGAGAAATGTGGCCTCCGAAGTCACCGACGTCTACACACAACTGTCACCGATGACATATCGCCCCGATAACCTGACGACACGAACGCGCGAACAGGAGACACGATTTTTCATCTGTCTACACTCGAGATTTTTATTCCATTCAAAAATCGAAGGGAACGGAAAATTTCCATTTTTCAGAGTCCCATGACATAAATTACTGCTCCGATAAATCCGAAAAGTTGAGGTGAACCAACAAATCGACTTTACAGCAAAAAAAAATTATTAACCGCAATACTTTTTTTTAATATCAACGATTTTATTCATTCGATTTATAATAATTATCGATACAAGTGTCAGTGCGATTGGGAGCCGAATAAATTTATCATAAATAACGTCCGCCCGTGATTGATTAAACCATCAGGTGACGGCTCTCTCAATCTAAAATAATTAAAAAATTAGATGCAAATAAAAGACATGAGTTGAGGCCGTGAGATATTTTTTTTAGTCGAAGAGGTAAAATTACCTCTCAAGGGTATCTCTCACCTCTCGAATTCTTTTTTGTCCGATACATTCGCACTTAATATCACCAGAAAAGACACCACAGCGAATGCCCCTTTAGCATTGACTAATCTACTGCCGACTGAACATGACGAAGGACATTAATATTCTGATAAAAAAAATAACTCTCTCCATGTACCATTCCCTCACCCAGCCATTTTATTTTTGACTCCATTGATGCAAGTGTGAATCAGCCAGATAGTCCTCACCGATACCCCACTCGATATTAATAGCCCCAGCTCATGATTTCACCGGTCGGAGAGATCTTTGTGTTCACGTGACCTTTTCTATCGAAAAAATATTATCCCCAGCGACTTCGGGGTTTTCCCGGGAACATATCATCCCAGGAATTCACCCCAAAAAACATTTAACAGCCATATTTCACCCCCAAATGACCCCACACCCTTTCCCAACCCTCCTACCCCCAATTCTATTCCTCCAGACCCCTAAAAATCGCAAGAGGAAGTCCTATCGCATCTGAAAAGAGAACCTGGCAAATCAGCGAGTTCCCTGTCTCTCCCCGGGGCCTTGTATGCACCAGTCGGTCCCTTTACTGTCGCCCTAAACGTCCGTCCACCGGCTCAAACAATGCGACGTGCAGATTCCAGTTTATTTACTCCTCACCAGTGCAGCAGGTTCCCTGCAACCGGACAAGGGAGAAGAGCAAAGGATAAAATCCAGGGGATGAGGATGGAATAGATGTCCACCCACCCCCTCCCCCCTCCTCCTCTCACCATCCACAACCAATTCTTCATTGCACATACACACGACACCACATGCTCGACATGCAAAGCACGCGTTGTCATTTGCTCCCATCTTCTGCAGATCGGTTTATGCTCTCCTCTACTTTACTCGTTGGATCTTCAAGTGAGGGCATGTGCATATGCACTTGGTATCTGTCCTGGTAAAAAATCCAACCAGAGAGACGAAGAGAGAGATAAAATAATCATGGAAAAGAGGACAAAGTGCGGTAACTATTCTCGAGACCGAGGTTGTGGCACTATGCGTTGGTGGGTATACATGGGGGTCATGGAGAATGAAAAAATACTTTCTTCCTACTTGTTCTTCCTGCAGAAGAGCACTCTCAACTTGCCCCCCATCGCCCCCTCCCCCTCCCCTTTGGGCCCGACCGGGCCCCGTCGTCTCCGGCTGCTGCTTCTCCTCATCCCAACAGAGGAATGACGGGACCCAAATACGTGAGTTTGCTTGCAAATGCATGGGCTCGTTACACGTGAATAAATTCACCTTTGTTCGGTACGATGAGAATATAAAAATGGTTACGATACCATTGAACCAATTAAATTTGTTTGAATCAAGTCGGTGATAAAATTTGGAGGAATTGAAATTTTTGGGATTCGTTTATTTAATCGTAATTTGGTTATTCGGGATGGATTTGGGACAGTTGATATTTAATGGAGAGGTAGAGGAGTCTGGGTCCGGTGAAGATCGGTCGGAAAACTTCGGGTGAATGATCAGAAGATCCTCGGAGCCTCCTCGGATTTTTAAGAAGAATTTACGGAGGTAAATGAAGATCTTTGTAAAAATAAAATATCGTCCTTTGAAGACCTCTCGGAGAGTCTTTTTGGATCATCAAGATCTGAATATCATGGGATGATTCGTCCGGGGAATCCTGAAGATCTTTGGAAGACAAGAATTTTTCTACGCGGGATCCGAACAGTTTCACGAATGATTCAAAATCCATTAAAGACGGTACAAGGTATCGAACAATGCAACTTGTTGGTCGTTGATTGGTGGTCCATAGACTTCAAGGGAGTCCCCTCCCCCCCCCCCCTTTCCCAATCGCTATTAAGCGACTCGGAACATTGGGGTGGCTTCGCATTTCACCGTAAAACTTGTGAGAGAAAGAGAGAAGTACGAGTTAACACTCTTTCACGAAACAATGCTTGGATTTCAGGGGGAGAAATACTGCCCACCGAGTGGGTCCCATCTCCAACAAACCAACATCCTCCAATATTTTTTTAACGCGTCTTATACCTTCCTGTTACCACCGTATTCTCCATTTGGAATTTATCGAAATTCCCCTTCTCTCTGCACCACTTGTTGGCCTTCAGCTTGAATGACTTCCGAAATCACCATGGGAATGTCCTTGAGAGATTCCCCGGCATTTGGAAGTGAATTCCCACGTGAAAAATCATCGTGATCCTATTTGTCTCAAAACGCATAAGCCCCAGGTTCGATTCCTGATCAATCACCCCATCCAAAAAAAATTATATTCCACCAATTTTCCAACGATACTCCAAAGCTCCATATTCCTCCACGTGGAGCATACCCCGTGCGATAGAGTGAGCCAACATGTGAGTAGATTTCGTAAACGATAAATCATCGCGTGCCACCTCTGTGCTCGCACAATGCCCGGACTAATCTTCCATCACGCACGCACGATATAACTACGCCCGCATGGCGTCTTGTGATTTACCATCCTGCGGCTAACCTCTATTATGCATGGTAAACTAGTGGAAACTCAGGATTACCCTGGATGCACCTTGCGTTGATTCAGAAGACATGTGCCTCCCGAGTTTCTGCGAATCGTTTTCCTTTTGAAGAAGATATAAAACCCGGGTTATCACGGACGAGTACTATTCCAGGTCCCCACGGACTTGGATCACCGAGGATCAAAGGGACCTCAAGGTTCAATGGTTATTGAATTCTTTTTCATGGATTTTACAGCTCGTTTGTCCCAATCAAGGAGGATTGGCTTTCTTCGGATGAATGAGGCTATAAAAGAGAGGCCGATAGCATTGCGGAAGGTCTTTACGGCATGATTCCTCCGAGTAAGACTAGCACCTGAGGATACGAGAGTTATGTTTCCTCGGATGGATCATGAAGATCCAAAAATGACTGTTCGACTGACAGAAATCAGGACAGGGTTTCCGCACCAGGAAATTTCAGTCGCAATTAACGAGTGTTCATGTGGTTCCAAGATATTCGTAAGGATACTACGAAGGGATCTCCTTCGGCAGTAAATAATGGCGGACAACGGGGAGACCGTGTCCAGGAACGCCTGGAATCTGACTCTCTTAGTCCCGATGGAACTCGCAACATGGTCTCATCGTCGGTTCCGACTTCCCAAAAAAACGCGAATGACGGGGCGAATTGATGACAACAACTTGCGGAAATTTAGGGTATCATGAAGGGCCATAGGGAGTTCTTCATGTGGATCTTCATGATCCTAAGATGCGGGGAGTTCTTGTGGAGAATCCATCGTGACTCGAACCTGGAAAGCCTCCTCCAGAGGCTAGTTGGTCCGCTCTCCGGACCAAGATCGAGCGATGGAAAATAAAAATGTCTCTCCGAACATATAAAGAACTTGAGGAGGTGCAGCCGGTCGTCATGATGACGATGTTAATTTATATATTTGCGTCAACAGGCACACAGCCATTCTGCATTACCATAAGCAAACTCAGCAAGCGGCCAGTTGTCTAGAAGTGTTAATTTCTGACCCAAGTTTCATAAAAAATGCTGAACACCTAGAAAAAGTAGCAACAAAAACCGTGAAAGGATGAAAACATTCAATGCCTCGTGTCCCGCTACTATTGCAATGGAATTTGCCATCGGGGTTTCGACTATGCAATCATTTCCGATAGCACATGCACAAACACTGTTCACCTATGTGAACACACAGAGGGCTATTCCTAATGCGAGTCGAGTGCTTGGTAAATAGACGGTCATTAGTGAGGACCCGATCCATTAATGAAATCAAAGCAAACCGATATTACACGAAGGCGGGCCCCACCTATAAACTGGATCTCAAGTGGTCTCTGCGATGGTACCTGAAGAGTCACTTTTTCCTCAAATTTACAAGAGCTGTTGGCCTAGGTAGGAAATACCAGTGGTGGGAGCGTGTCAAGACACAGCCAAATGTTAATTTACGAATGCGGTAATAGGGCGAGATCTAGTGCTTGAAAACGTTACGACGGAGGCGAACGCCAAGAACATGGCGGTCCTATGGTTATTTCAGTAAGGAAGAGGGACAGGAACCAGATTTCGAAAGGTTATGATCCCTTCCCGCCGTTAATCAGCAAACGTAATCACTCGGTGATCCAGAGCCGGTTATAATTATCGATTATAATCTTGAGTCTGCGAAATCACGATAAAATTGAATACCCGAAGGACAATATTCACACGGACACCGGGGAGAATCAAGAAAACGAATAACGGAAGGGAGACAAAACGTTGTTAAAACTGTAGAAGCATCAGTAAAAAAAAAAACAACTGGTCCCTGGGTAAGGTGAGAAGGTGAGCACAGAAGGGAGTTGGGTCTCGGATATCGTCGAAGAAGCGCGCCATGGTCGACACCTTTTTGCTCTTGTTTGCCACGGACTGCGTGTAATTTCTTAGTAAAGGCGTTAATGAGGGGCTTGGCTCGGAACGGTAGATCACCCCAGGGCCTCTTCGAAACCCCATCGAGTCAGGGAGCACGAAGAAGTGGGAGAATACCACTGAAGTGCTTGAAGAGGGGCCAGGGGAGGAAGAAAGTCACACACATCGATTTTGTGTATGGGTAATTCAACCGTATACATGTATGAGAATCGACTTATCCCTCTAAGCGTCTGGCAATTTTTCTTCCACATCCACGGTACCTCGGTGTGTTTGCTTCTGCCCTTATCCTTGCCTTTCGTGCCTCTAGGTAATGCTACCGTGTACCTGAATTCCGATCTACACTGAGATACTGGAGAACTCACTGACAACGGCATCAAGATGCCGCAGCAATTCGGTCTTTACTCGTGTATCTACGGTTACGGGTGAGTTTATTGGACGTGGGGAGGTATTATTCGGTGGGTAGTATCAAGTGGTTGATGGGAATCGACGTGTTGAAGAACTGGACCAACATTTGGCATCTGGTTTGGCGTCCTGCAGCAGTCAAACTGGACTTTTGGATCGAGCAGCGAAGAGTTTTCGTTCGAGAACGAAGTGGAGCTTCTGCCAGGCATGGGCCAACATTTGACAGGTCCATGGAATGCTTGTTATGGTCAGGATGAAGGATCAAAATTGGAGTGAAGATCGCGTCAGTCCTGGGGATGCTTGGAGGTCGTAGTTGAAGTCTTTTGGAGTTTGATGCACATTTGGGACGGTCTTTTACAGTGAAGGAGTCTGGTTTGGTACGTTTTATTCGTGTGGGACTGATGATAGCTTCAGTTGTTGATCACCTAGGGTCTAGGGTCCCAAAGTCTGAAGATCCTCACCCCCAAGTCCTCGTATATCTTGTCTATCCTTCACCCCAAAATGGGAAAAACGCAGTGAAATTCATTCGCGACGAATTGTCCGTATTGCACTCGCCAACAAAAAAAAGTATCGAGCTAAGAGATGCCCCCTGCATCTTGATAAAGCACACTGGTTACTATACATGGTGTATTAAGAAGATTTAACGAGAATCCAGGGGCACAGAATAAATATTGAAATAATGCGGAGTCACATAGTTGACTCTCTCGGAATTATATATGAGGTGATACCGAGGGCACACTACGGGTGGTAACACACACTTCGAACATTAGTCATCAAGTTTGAATGTATTGGGTATCATCGCAGTATCAAAAACGAACTGTTATGCCCCAGTATTTTTTTACATCAAATAAATCATCAAAAATTATCGTTCAAATTTGGAAGAGCGATGGGATGAACCCACCCCCTACCTTCATTACAATTATAATCACATATTCCATAAAATATTAACAATTCCCCATAATTTACCCCCTCATACTTATCCCACAATATTCCTCCCCCCTAGACCATCTGAAATTCCCCTGTCCTTCGCCCATTACTTCCCACCATGAATATTATTTAAAAATTTCCCCACCTTCATAATATCCCCCCTCCACCCCTCGCAAGATTTATGCCTTCAAAAAACAATACCGATCCTTAGAGACTCCCCCCCGGTTGTAAAAGGGTGAATGATACTGATGGAAAACCATTAAATACCTCTCTGTACAAAGCACGTGCATAAAACCATCGGGCACAGTCGGTAAGCTTTCTTCCTGACCCCCCCAGCCCCCCTTTCCCCCTTCGCCAACCCCCCTAACCTGGACTTATACACTCATTTATCGATCGTAACGTGACACCCATCGTCCTCGCTCGATGATCTCACGGAATCCTGCTTCTCGTTTAATTTGCATAGATGACAACGTGACCCCCGTGAGAGTGCACCAAAAGAGAAAATCTCGACAAATACAATATCTCACGTGGACAAATTTAAAGGTAGTAGAAGTAGCTGATACAAAAATGCTGAACGACCCCGAGCATTTCTTTAAACATTGTACACGTGAAGGTGCTGTGTCCAGGGGGGATAACTTCCCCCTGTGTTCCCCCCCGAGCGCTTCTCCACGTGCCCCACCAACGAACCCGAAAGAATTTATGCTCTCGCAAATAATCGGCAATCGCCACCGCGCGACATTCACCACGTCCCCCCCCCTCCCCCCATACTCTTTCGCCGATGTAGTCGCCCGGGGAAGTCGATCCCAGGACGGGGTGAATGTGGACAAAATCTATGGTCCATTGGCAAACGGCCGATTCAACAAGCCAGGATTCCAGTTATGTCGCCAACGATAACCAGGAGTGGGGTGGGAGGAGGGAGGGGGTTATGAACTTTTTTATGGTGGTGAAGTTTGAGGGTTTACGATGCCCAACAAAAATTGCTTTTGATCTTTTACCCATACCCACCGTGTTTGTTCGATAAATATCGTTATTCGATGGTCGACGTAATTTTCACGTTTCCATTCTATTTTAAGTGCCTGCCCTGACCCCGGGGAGACCGATCAATTTGTCATAATAAAAAATAAATTGTTACGATGAAGAGTTTGTGAGGAGATTGTGGTATGAGAATTTGTTGTAGTGAAAAGTATCGGTTGGATGAAGGGAAAAAAAATGAGATAAATTTTGAGGGGGAGGGGGAGGATTTGGGGATTATTTTTGGGTGGGGTAAAATTTTTTTTTTGAAATCAGGAAAAAAAAATATTCTGGTAAAGTAATTTTCGTTTTTATCAGGAGAAAAAACATTTCTCTAACCTCCAATAAAATTTGCTTATCACTTATCAATCTTTTGTCGATATCCCAACAAAAATTAAGTAACAATGAGTCATGACACACTTTTATAAAACCCTAGAACAGTCTGGCAAAAAAATCTCATGAAATAGTATTAATTCCCCTCTGCGAAGGCCCTCGGGCCCAAAAAAAACCAACGATTCCCGACCTCCAATCACCTCCAACTTGCACCTGATCAAAGACTATATTGTATCTACTTCACAGCCATACCCCACATCCACTCATATTGTTGGTTGTATACTAAAGGCAAAAAGATCCTCGCTCTTCGTAATCACATTACAGAATGAATTTTTACACTGTTGCCCGGCTATTAATTCCAGCCGCATGTTCATTTCTGCCCGCGGAAGAAGCCGCACCGGGGTCTTGTGGGGGTCCCACACCCTTGCCCTTCCGCCCCCTCCCTCCACCACCCTCCCAACCCCTCCCACCATCCAGTTTGAAACTTCTCTTCGCTTCATCTCCACCTGAGCAACCAACAGAGTCAATGGCATATGAAATTCTCTCTATGTTCATCCTCCTTCATCGGGGTGTGTGCACGAGTCAGTGTGTGCGGGTGTGGCGAATACGTGCCTGGGTCATAGGGTCGACCTCAACCGACCCCTCGCATGGACCTCTTCTTCTATATACCCCTCGCGTAAACGCACGCAACATAAACTCGCGCGACGAGCGCGCGCGGTCAGATTCACACAGCGATATATTCCTCTCCCGGTTTAACGGGGACCGCGAGTGATGGTGGGGGGAGGGGGGGAGAGCGTCGAAGGCGAGGGGCCGGAGGAAGCGACGAGAGGCCAGAGGGAGCGACGAGGGGCCGGAGGGAGCGGCGCTGGGCCCGATGGAGCGAGCGGCTGAAGAGCGAGGGTGGGAGGGGGGGCTGAGCCCCCCCTCTCTCCTCAAGCCGCCAGTTTACTATTTTTTTCCCTTCGCGAGTATATTTTTTCACTGTACCCTATAACAACAACACCGAGACGACCAACACACATTGGTTGAGCTCAGCGCAAGTTTCTTCTCTTTTGTTGAAGGGGGGGGGGTGGGGGCATAAAAGACGATGAGCCGACTTGGCAAGAGACGAGAAACAGGGCCCATAGGCGTGGGAGAGTTCATTGAGGAGAGAGATACTATCGGCGATTTTATTTCAAGGCGGATATGCCCGTTACTGAGGTGGAGAAGAGCTGACCAACGGGATATAATATGCTCAAGTATATGGTAACATACATTTGTTGATGGGGTGGGGGGTGTAGGGGGGTTTGAGTGTGTGGGGAGATGCACGTTTGAGGACGTTGGGTTAGGTACGTGGTATTAGGAACACGGGGGTCGTAGTTATACGTTTTATTAGACGAGGGGAGGGTGAAGGGTGGTGGAGGAGTCAGGCGGGGCGTTACCCCCAGGGTAATGGGGAATTTATCAATGGAGGTGCTGTCTTGGGACTTGAAGAGTTATTTCCGATGTCACTGCGTGCGGTAAGTGGGGGATTACGCACGCTGGCCGGGGTAATTTTTTATTTGATGGTGAGGGAAATGCTGGAGGGGAGTATTAACATCATCCTCACGTTAATATTCCCAAACGCGTGATGAATTTTCTGATGATTTAGGTGCTCCGCGGTAGTTGCAGCGGAATAACTCTGGAGGCTTTTGGGAGGGATGTTAACCATGAGGATGAGTGGAATAATGATTCGGAAAGGCAGTGGGTGGGGAGGGGTATGGGGTAAAATGAGTTAAGAGGAGAGTGAGATAAGAGAGGAAGTTCCTTTTCATCATTCGTTGTATCCCAACGGTACGGTGCGAATTCTCTCCTGATATCTATCTCCATCACTTCACGGTAAAAGTCATAACTCGATTATGCACCTAACTAGCAATTTCAATACTATCGCGGGGTCTCCGTATGGAACTGATGCAACGATGATATTGTACATGGTAGGGAGGATAAACGATTCTATACGAATGAATAATGCAATCATCGTATGTTTGCTTCCTGTCTACGCATAATTTGAACAAATACAGATACATGTGAATTACGTTCGATTCGGTAGCGAAAGTATTATAGGAAACACTTTTATTTTTCATAGTGAGTGGTAATTCTCATTTCTCTGACAGTTGAATTTTATCCGCCGTTAGCTGGTACGAGGATTATTTACGATTAATGGATTCGAGAAGTTCAGCATAACTTCGAAGTGATGACGATTTCACGTGATTGGAACGTTCGATTCGACCGAATGGGACTTCAATGACTTTTGTGGTAACGGAACAAGATTTCACGACTGCAGTTGACGTTGAGGAACTTCCGGAATTCGGAAATCAATGATTTCGGGTGAGAGCCACTGGTGCAGGTGATTTTGGTGTTTCGCATCATGAAAAGTCCTGGTCAGGGTCATCTTCGCGGTCTCCTCAAGTCCGACGGGAGGAAAATTTGAAATCTAGGGTGGAAAGTCGTGGGGTGAAGTCCGTCGAAGCATCAATTTGATTCTATGAAAAGTCCCAAACGGAACCTGGAATGGGTAGAACTGGACTTCAGGACTTCTGGAGTCTTAAAATAGCTCGTCATCCTCTCATCTGCAGTCTGATGACAATGAAACGGACATGACGAATGCCCTTTCCAACGGAAAAGGAATCGGAATGAGGAGCATGAAAGACCAACGGGTCAAGATCACCTGGCGCCTGATCGCCACCACTGATGGTTGATCATGTAATTAGCCGGGTAATGAGAATAACCCGAGGTGTGCATTAATCACCATGGGATTGATTCGTCAGTCTGTCGGTGGAAAATAACTACAAAGACCTCGGAATTAAAACAACATCGAGAACTGTTAATTTCTGCCAACTCAACATGATGAGACGAGTCTCACCCATCAATACCGATGGATCAAGGAAGACATTTGGGATATTATCAGGAAGATGGAGTGGACTGACGTGGTTTACTGGTCAGATATATCTTCTAATTGCACCGCATTCCTCAGGTTGTAACTTCTCCCAGTCCAGCTCTTCCTCTCGGAATTTTCATTAGCCAAAGTTTCATTGTGACGGAGGAACTGAAGTCAGGTGGTACCTGGGGAGTTTCAACAGAAATAAAAATGTTACTAGATGCGACCGGATATATTTCATATAAATACAGTCACAGCAAGACAGTAGATAACATTGCGTTGTTGGAAACCCCATCCAGTTTGGAATTCCAGGTGCTGGTCTTTCTGTATTTCAACTTCAGGAAATATCTTGATCACATTATTTTCCTCCAGAGGGTTTACGGACCCCTCCAACAGGCCTCTGGTGGGGGAGGAGGGATCTTGGAGAATATAGTGAACCGGGATCACCTAAAATCTGAATCAATGATTCAACTGGAACCGAAAGGTGGACAATAACTTGAAATGTCTCAGGATGATCTCGAGGAATGCGGTTGTCTAATTAGGCCGGTGATTTATGACGCATTCCACGGGTTTTTTTTTTCAAAATGAGTTAATTTGTGGACGTCATGGGAAATAGGATCTCCTGAGTGTCCTCATCTGGACGTTGGACACATTGATAAGTCTCATTTGAGACTGACTGACGGCTGCAGTATAAGGACTCCTCCGAGAACAGTAAGACAATTTGCTGATCAAGGACACTGATGATAAAATATAATTGGCGGCCAATGTCGGGCAACTATTGGCTGCAGTACGTCCTCCAGTTGACCTCGGATATAGTTTTTTGGGAGCTGATTGTATGACATTGTCCATCCACAATGCTCTAATGAACCATTGTCCCAGTCACCGCCATCACCCCTCGAGGATGATCAAGATACCCTCCCGGCTGTTCGTGTAATCGCGCATTTCTCCCATTTCGGTGAAGATTTCTGGGAATCCGACGATGCTATCGACACCGTCTCATATATTCCCGATATTCCACATATGTACCACGAATTTTCATCGTGTATATACCCATATACATATGTATACCTCACAATTGACAGGAACAATCGCCATATTGTTCCCACCCATTAGATAGTTTTCGTCGATAGCAATATATTTCATCAATATTGACCTCTTGTTCTTCGTCCTTTTCTGGATGATTGCAGCATGCGATAATGCAGACTCCCCCCCCCTTCCCCTCCTACCCACCCCCACGAGGTACGAAAAATTCAGCCACGAGAGGATGGGGGAAAGAAGGGACTTGATGAGAACGGCCATTATTTGGATATATATTCTTGTTTTCTGGTTGACTGAGGATGAAGAGCGAACAGCGATGCTCCGCACTAGAAAGGCGAGCGATAGGGGGTCTCGGTGGTGGTGGAGGGGCAAAGGGGGCCCGGGGGGGGGGGAGAGGTGGAATAGGAGGTGAAGAGGGCCAGGGCACACACCGGCGCCCGTCTTGCCGACGGGCCATCAGATAAGGCCCTCGTGTTTGCTTAACCTCTCACCTCCCTTCTTGGGATCCGCATCCGAGGATGCCCCGAAGAAAAGGTGGGTGCTCCCGCGCTCGTCGTGCATGACGGACAGGTCCTCGTGATCGTCTAAAAGCTTTCGGTGGAGTCTTCCATTCCTGGTGATGCTGTTCGCGGGATTGTGGTGGAGTGGACGCTGGTACGGGAACGAGGGAATGGGGTTTGAAAATGTAGTTTTTGTTGGGAAATAAATTTTTCGGTGGGATTAGGTCTTTGGGGGGTGAAAGGAGGGATGGAGGGTAGTTTATGAGCCTCCCGAGTCTAATTTTGATGGGGAAAGTCAGGAATTGAGGGGTGGAAACGTCAATTGGACGAGGTAGTTCTCTTCGCGGAGTTCCTTTTGCTGGATAATCATGTTTTTGAAATAAAAAATGGTGGATCCGGTTGGACGGATCACAGGGGACATTTCGTAATTTCGTAGTTTCATTAAAATCATGTTTGCTAAGATCTTCAATAAAATTCGCAATCATGTGGAATTCCGTGGAGAAGTCGTGGTGTCAGTCAATCATGAAGCGCTTAGTCTCTCGTTATTTTTTTAAATGGTGAACATTTTAAAAATTTTATCAACAAGTTGTATCGTGAAAATGTTAATTTCTAAACCAGCGTGATTGTTTTATTTCACTTCAATTCCCTACCACCCAAAACCCCAGGAGGCCAGTTGCCTCGGCGATGCCTGTGTGGGCGTATCAACATTCTGACCACATACTGGTTAGTAATATTTTTTTTAACGTCCCTTGCTTGTTGACCCTTTAAATAGTCACACTTGGAGTGAATAAAAAAAAAAACGTTGGATCATTTAACTGGGAATTCTCTTCGAGTTTATCTCGGCCATTGAGATGCTGAGAAAGTCCGGGGTTTTGTTAATTGTCCTATCGAATAATAAATTCGTGATGATGACGAAGTAATGGCGGCCATTCCATCGGGTTTCTGGTGAATTTTTTTTACTGATCATTTTGAGTTGCACTCGATGAATTTCCATCGACTCAACGCAAACGTCTGCTGCCCACGTGTTCATTTGGCCGTCGCTTATGAAGACATAAATCAACTGCTTTCGTGAACTTGAACTGTGGATATATTCGCAATTACATACGCGTAAGCGTAACGCAATATATAACAACGGTGTATACCGATGTTGTGGATAAAGGGCTCGTTATAGGCACCACAACGTGGGGCCATCAGTGTACGAGAATAATAAGGAAAAAAATCATCTAGTATAAGTGTGGGAGTCGCGCCAATTTGCTTGTTATTTGGGTCGTTCTTTGATAACGAGGGCTCCAGCCGCTTTTCAATTTTTTAAATTAAATTTTCCCTCGTGGAGTTGGTGAATTAACAAAATCATCAAATAAAGAATAAATTTAAATAATTTTAAACCAACAAAAAATTCATAATTATCAGAACCACTCGAAGGAAAAAAAATTTGAAGATTTGAATGTTTTTTTTTTCATTAATTAGACGTTATTTATTTAAATATCTTTTAATTTTAAATTTACATCCTTTCGGTACATCAATCTCACATTTTCGCACTTCTTACAAATTTTTTTTCTCTCCCCCCGAAAAACTGAAAATCCGCTAATTCCGTCGTGAAAGGCCCTTCTCACCATCTCATGAATGTTGTTGAATGAATTGGTAGACGATGCACAGTCATCCTCAGCCTCATTTCCGTCCTTCCCAGTGTTTGCTCTCCTTCTTTTCATTTGAACTCGTCCGCGGGATTCATCTGAAGACAGTCAACGTTTGCTCGGCAATTATGTAACTCCGTCAAACTGTTTCACCAAACATCAAGTCCAACGTTCACACGCCAGTCAATTCCACGTGTTATATTCACAAAACCATTCAGTACACGTCATGCCATCTCATCCTCAATGTTTATGTGTAAGACGTACCATGTGGACAAACACTGGATGTACTCAATGAATTTATCGCAAGACAACTACAAAAGAGGGCCTTCGGTACACGTTACAGATCTCATCCACAAGTGTATTTTAACTTTGTTTGACTATCTCACGATCATACGTTTGCGGTGCGGATCCAGCGTATGACCTCGCACTTTCTACTTTTGTCTGGATTTCATTTTTCAGAATTTTTTCTCTCTCTCTCCCCCTTCGGGCGATTCTTTTCCCCCCATCCTTCAAATAATAGGTCTTGTTAATTTTGAGTTAACGAGACGGCAAAGGGTAAACATTTGCGGGGGCTGTACATGTGCGTGTTGCCTAACGATAAATCATTGGTCGTCGAGAACTTATTGTTTGGATGAACGAACGATGAGGAGAAATATCGTCTAGACCATAAAAAAAATCCCGGGCCAAAACAGACGTTCGAAATCAAAAAAATTCCAGTCATTCAAATCGACCAGTTTCCTAACATTCCTGACGACCTCGGGGTCAATCGGATTTAGGAGCACTTGACCGAGAAATTTTCCAATAGAGTCTTAGCTGTTGGCCGCTAGAGTTCATCGAGTTCAGGCGCGTTTTGTAGTAAATTGAAAGAACAGAAAATCAGCGGTTGTCGTCGGTACATCAACGGGTTATTTTACCAAGTAAATCAACTCCGAGAAAATTTAATTATCGAAGCCTTCAGGAAGTTAATCACCAGGTTCCAACGTCCACCGCTCTCAATTCCGACTACTCAATTGATAATTAAGAGCTCAATACTGGAACCAAAGGAACTGAAAAATCTCAAAAAAATCGTCGTCACTCGACTCTCGGAAGCTTCACAAGACGGAGCAACAATCTGAACAATAATATTATAGTCCAGATCAAGTAAAAATGGCCGGGTGATATTCACTTTCCGAAAATTCATCACAAAAAATAATGACCGATAACCGGCGATGCTGAGCCTTCCGTCAAGACCTCCGGGATATGCGGTTTGAGTTGAAGGTGGATGAGATCTATCTGGTAAAGCAAGTGGATGGTCAGGGGTGATAGGGGGCAATGCAAAGGAGAATGAATATGATGAAGACGAGGCAAAGGTAAGGCGTAGTGTATATCATCGTGAGAACACGGTCATTCACTGTAATGAGGTATAGCTCTATTAGATGCGCTGTATAGTGGCTCTCCACTTTCCCTTCCCCTAACCCTACTCACTTCTGTCGAAAAGTCCCGTTGAGGCATCGTCGTCCATTACAAGAATTTTCATAATTTTTTTCATCAACAATTCACGGCGAAGTATAATGCGAATGGCTGGGGATTTAAAATAATGAGAGGAAGAGAGACGATAAACCAGCGGATCCCCTGAAAAAGTAGATTCTATGAAGAAGGATTCCAGGAAGTTGGTGAATCCATTCAATTTGCACGTGCGTACAGCATGAATATTATCGAAAGACCGCATTGAATCGAGGGGAGACACTTCTGACTCTAGAAGTTATGTTCAACGCTTGTTTCCCTTAAAAAGGCGCCACAAAGACTTCATCAACTGATTCAGCGGTTGATAAGCGGGGACGAAGGGCTCCTACATCACATTTTTTTGTTGAAGTGAAATATCTCGTCAGCTACCACCACAACAAATCGATATCAACAATAAAATTTAGCCGGATTGCCGTAGGGGAGTGGGGTTTGGTGAGTTCCGCCCAAACCAAAACATCCAAAAACGAGTCTAACGTCTCGAGGATCTTGAATTCACCTACAACAAGTAGGTCCTGTCGTATTTACGAGTCAATTCCCTCAAGAGTACCGCAAAAACATTCAATATACGCATTCAGTATTCGCGAAACAGTCGGAGGGACCTTAGGAAACCCGAGTTCATACTTTCAATCTTTTTGATCTTATTCCAATCATTCACCGAGGACTTCAATTCTCTGGAGTGCAATCACTGCAATTACTTGTTCGTGTACACAAGAAACATTTCTCGTTTAGAAATAGCTAGGTAGCATCTGCAATCAGTCGCATTGTGCTGCGAAGCCCAACTGTATACCTCATATATCTAACTATACAACATACCCGTAAAGAGCAATAGCCACGGGACGTTATGTTAGGCGCGGTAAAATGCGTGTCGTCCATACCCACAGGTGCAATATTGTCCGTATGTTCCCCGTTGCCACATTACTTCAGGTACTGTTTAAAATGCATTGGCAATAACCTACGTCGCGTCACGCATCTTCCGTCGTCTATCAGTTCCCACTCTACTTCCACTTCAATTTTTCTACGCTAGACCTGAACGACTCGACGGCGATAAAAAAAATACTAGAGAAGAGATAATTGTGCTGGTCAGACTCAATTCCGTTAATGGAACATTTGGATCGTCGTGAGGTTAATTGAATGCGCTCCCGTTCCGCGCGTCTCGTCCCTCCGGGAATCCACGACTTTCCGAATCATGGAATTGGCGGGAAACCACTTTAGGTTCATTTAAAAATGGAAAAATGCAAATAGAAAACTCTTCGATTCCACATCAGCGTATTTCCCAGGTTATAAGACTGCTCTGGAACGTAATACCGGTAACGGGTACCTAATTCAAGCAGACTCTCGTCATAATTCCAGCAGAGTGTGTAGTGCAAATGGTGCAGGCCGGCGGTAATGGTGTTTATGGGCAATTCACGGGAGTTGTGGATGATGTTCAAGTTGTGTGTTGCCTTCTCACTTTCTCCTCGATTAACAGCGGATGCCTGGACACTGCGAAGTGCTGCAGACGTCTTTCCCTTGCGCCGCGATCGCCAATTCCGGAAATGGGAATGAAGCCTTCCCTTTGCATACTGATTCCTCAAGATATATTGGTGGCAGATCGTGGATCATGCGATGAGCAGGTGATTGAGGTGACCTGACCGGGAATCGTCTCAATGCTGTCAGCCTCCTGAATGTTTGGTACATCGTGCAGCAGTGGAAGGAAGGAATCAATAAGTTCGTGAATATTTCCTGGTCGGTGGTTGGAAGCAGCTGAGGAGAATGAAAGACGGGTCAGTTTACATACGGTAGATATAGAGATCCCTTGGGTTATGTCTCGGCGAGGTACTATGAAAATAAACAATCATCAGTGATGCTGCACTACACCTTTTTCTCCAAGTTCTCATTCTTGGACATCATACCAGAACAATTTGCTATTGCAGAGTGGCAAAACTGATAGCCGTGCGAAAGTCCACATGCAGAGACATTCTCGAGTACCGCTTCTTGTCGCTGAAGTTCTTGTCCCTGTCGAGACGAGAGAAACTGCCGCTGGATAACTGAAGAGCGTCTCACGCCTCTGCATTGAGAGGAGGTGGAAGGAATGTTTTGTTGTCATATAAAAAATGAGGTTTGTCAGGGCGAAGGCTAATCCGTAAACATCAGAGGAACGGAATCGATACATTGAATTTTCTGATTGTCACACTTTTTTTTGGAAAATCGCAAACGATCGAGGGATTCAATTTGGTCTATCCCCATGTCATACTGAAGGTGGTCATTCTCTTCAGGACGCTGTCCAGGAAGGCCTCATAGCAATGGTTCCAGCTCTCGTTCCCACACCCTCTCATGACGGATTACAAAAAGCAGTGTTGGTAAGTCTGGACAACCAAACGTCTCTGTCATAGTTCCCCCAGGAAGCGGCTGCAGGTTGATTATCTCATCTGTCCCCTGAGACTCTTTTACTCTCGCCCAGTCGTTAGATATTCATCAGGCCAGTGGTTTGCCGCACTCGATTGCATTTTCCCCACTTCCTCTCCCCCTCCCTGACAGCCCCAACCAGAATTGTGTCTCCACCGCATCAAATCCCAAACGACAATCAAACAACGATTAAGTCATTCCCAGGTTACCTCCACCTCCCGGACAGCCCTATTATCCCAAAAACAACTCAAATGCGGAATCCAATTGACATTCCCTCGTCATCACAGAAGCTGACCAACTCCTAACGTCTTCAGGAATCGTAGGATTCATTCGCAACTGATTACTCAGTTCGGTAGACCGATTGTTACGCTCTTTCCGTCTCATCTGGTGGTCCGTCTCGATACTGATTTACCGCTTCTTTAATTTGTAGGCGGTCGCCATTAAACAAACCGTAAACGCACTGAACGTAAAACACTTTCTTCCCTCCCTCACTGATGCGCATGCGCTTTAGATCAGCGACTGTAACGCACGAGTAGGAGATGACGCGGCATACGCGCAAGCGAAATAACCAAATGACGCGGCCGAAGATGCTGGACTAAACGATTTATTCATATTCAAATGTACGTTTCAGTTTACGATCACCAGTCATCTACCATTGGTATTGCATTTTGCACTAGTGTCTGGAGTATTTTGCTCTTTCGTTGGCAGGCGAATAGGCACAACAACCTATGCATGTCTTTAGAAGTCTTCTGTTTATTCCCTGCGTTCGATTTTTCATTACTTTTTCTTTCTCCCTCGTCCTCCTCCTCTCCTTCTTTTCTCTTTTCCATGAGAGCATGCACTACTGCCACCAGCCACTGTGCTCCAGCGAGGTGATGCACCAGGGGAAGAGCTCTTACTCATGAATTATGGCCCGTTATTTCCTTGGCTTTGCGACCGGGGATTAGTGGCGGTGGTGGTGAGAATTTCTTAGCCACCACAGGAACAAGTCGAATATAATCTATGAGGCAATATAATTGAATGAGATTTTTAATTTTTTTTTTTTCGCTTCTTTCTTTCTTCTGGACTGAGGATTTCTCCAACAAAGGGGGACAGTTTCAATTGGATCTCGGTGGGTAGGCGCTTGTCACATGATGAAGTAAAAACGTTTAATTACCCTGTTAGGGACGGGATGGGAGGGGGGGATGACTTCCTGGATGATGAGCGGGATGTGCAACAGGCGGATTCTCATGATGCCTAGTCAGGTCGTTAGCTAGGCGATTTGGTTAGGAATGAGTAATTCGTACCAGTGTCATTGAGGAATGTCGTGAATACCTGAAGAGATGGCATCCGTCGCTCGTCGTAAGACGTGTCGTAGGGGGAGGGGGAGGGTTTGATGCGACTACTCGTGGCGCTTTTGATCGGTTGGATTGGGGGGAGAAGGGGGCGCTGGCGGTTGTCGCGGATTTTGCGGCGGAACCCCCCGGGGGAGAGGCTCTGATGAGGAAACCATGCGCTGATCTCAAATGGTGATGGGAGGCAAAGGCTAATTGGACATTGCCGACAATTTGAATTCATGATTAGGGGGAGGGGGTATGGTTGATTGGGTTATTTGTGGGGGGAAGGGTGGAGATTCTGGATTTTTTGGGGTTGAGGAAGTGCTTTAGGGGGGTGGAAAAAGGGAGAATCATTGGCGGATGTTATTTAAGGGTCGGTGGGAGCTCTTCGGGGGTGGAACGAGCCCCCAATCCCCATTTTTCCTACATAACTTGACCTAAAATTGATTAATTGTAATTTCGTCTCACGTTCAGCCCTTTAAAGGTCTAATTTTTATAAAAATTTCATTTCGTGTGGACAAGTCGATGGATTTTGGTGATCGTAGGACAAATCACCAGGCGATTAAAATATTTAATCCCATTTCTTGAGACAGACTGGCATCGCCGGATCGTTGCATTAATATGTGAGAAAGACTTTCAATTCAAGCGTATAGTACAGGTGATGAGGCATCGCCGGAGGCTTCTAATATTTTCATTCCATTTGCAGTTACTACGAGACCGCAGTTCACAGGTCGTGAGACTTGTACGCCAGGGCGCGGCTTTTCATAATTTTTTTCATTCTCCTCCTCATCCTCTCTATTTCTTCTTCATCGTCCATCTGTACTCCCCACCACGTCTTTCGCAGTTTTCTCGTTCCTCCGGCTCGTCTTCTTCGCTGTTTCTTCTTCCTCCTTTTTCATCATTCGTTCAACTGGTACGAATCGAAGGCGGCACACTTTTCACCCCTTGATAATGACTTAGGATTCAAACCACCGTTATTGCCTGGGACTTCTATCTTGCGGAATCTTTTTTGCAGTCAGCGGATGGGAGACGGGAATTAAAAAGGCGCGTCTGCGATTTTTTAATTAAATTTTCGATATTTTTTCCGAACGTTTTCACCCGTTTGTGAGAGAGTTTTGGAGAAATATTTTTTAGTATTAATTATTTATCGTTATTGTACAATCTTTAATGTTTTTAAATGCCCGAGGACTCGAGAGAGCGAGGGTTTTTTGAATTTTTTAGCGCATAAAACGTTTTACAAAAACGAAAATAATTTCGCTGTTCAGAAATTCGTAATTAAAATATGTAACGCATTAATTAAATTTTCTAATATCGCAGTGACCGGTTCCCACGTTGGACTGGTCTCACCCACACTCAGACACCGGTCGCAATTATCAAGTATGACTGCACAGAATCTTCACATAATTTATAATCCCCACACCAGCACAAAAAAATTCAATCGAAATGACTGTACCGTATGGTAATCGCCCTTTGTTTTGCTCGGAAAAAATGACCGGACCGTTTAGAAATATTTGTCAACCGCTGAGTGCGTGGTAACAGTTGTCCGATCGTTCGATAAAAATTCATCAATTGACAGGTCATTTTTATTGAACGACCAAAGTAACTTTTTCCAAATCGTACGGTACGGGAATCTCACCATCAGTGAACGGCGGAAAGGGGGGAGGGGGTACAATAACGATATTTTTATGATCGATTCGATTGTGTTAGATCGCATGCACGATATGTGATTTGCTGGAGTATTGAGGCCTGGAAATATCACGTATCAGTTGTATCAGATTGATTATTATATTTTCCATGTATGCTCATCGGGATCGGTTATTACTAATCGAAACATGGGATACATCGACCGCCGGGAGATGCGATCTCGCACTTGGTGCGAGATGCGTCACGCACTTCCCAATCATGCTGACTCCATCTCGATGGATCACACGGATATTCCTGTGTGTGAAGTGTATGGAGTGTTATTGAAATCAGAGAAATTCAAACGGAGCGGTGAGAATTGTGGAGATATGGAGATGCGGGAAAAAATGTTTTCAATGTGTGTGAAAATCGCGAGATCGTGGATCAAGGGAAATTCAAATGAACGGGCCTTGAACATTTTCAATAGTTCAATGTTTACAATAACGAATTCCCGGATGGGGGAATAAATAAAATTATTAAAAAATGAAGAATTTAATGCACTCGCGCCCATTTTTCTGTGCTCATGCCCCGAGATTTTGGGACTGATGAAACACTCAATTTTCATCTCAGTTGCACCTCATCATTGGGTTTGTACCTCATCCAACATCCGACGACGGCAAATTGTTATTAACTCGGGTTCGTGCGCAACGAAAGTGTTGCTGCCCCGTCCTAAGGCCCGCACGTTGACGCGTGCGCGGCCGTCGATAAATTTGAAAGGAGCCGCTTTCGTGTAGACCCTATGGTGCGATGTGGCAATCCATAAGTGCTACGTCCAATGCACCAATCGCCGCACAATTTTTTTCATTCATTTCATTATGGTATTTCATTTGCGTTTCCATTTTATTTTCGTGTCAACAACAGTATTTATAGGACGTTCTAACGATGGATCGAAGGGTTCATCAGCGGGATGATAGGGGAGGGTGTGCGTGGACCGCCCACCCGAGGAGAAATGTCTGTTTAATATTTTGTATTTTAATTTTAGGGGAAGAAAATATTTCTAAAACGTTCGCATCGTGAGGGAATTTTTTCAATAAACATTTAGATCGGTTTTGCCCCACATTTTTCGATATTTCGAGATCAGAAAATATTGTTTCACCCAAAACCCTCCCTCCAAATTCACAATGAAATTTCCCCCAACATCACTCCGAGAATTCACGCTATCGCATCCCATAATTAATTAAACACGATAAAGCTCGGGGGTCAGGTGAATCCCGACCTAATCATCCATCTACCACACCCACGTGTGTACCTTCCCCATCCCCGCCCCCTCCAACCCAAAATCAATGAAATAAAATCCCTCCCCAACTTCCCCATCAAAATTTCCAGAACACTTCCACCAAAAAAAAAAACAAACCACCAAAACGCCGGAGGTTTCACCCCGATTAGACATCGAGGCACACGATTTTCGTACCATAATTACAATAATTAGACGATAAATCGATAATTAATCAGGAAGCTAATTACGAATTATGACCGGGGTTGAACAATGCTCGGCATTGTTCCAGCAGAAAACGCTTAACGGTTTAAGTGTGGGAAGTCTTAATGAATTAGAAAGTTCTACCTCCGATTTTTATTCACTATTTTTTTTTTTATTCCCCTCGACTCGAAAACTAAAAGACTTTGAAAAAAAAAAATTTAAACACCTTCGATTCTCTGTTATTCCAAGAATAATCACTTGTGCGTTTAACCGTACGTGTCTTCACCATCAATCGTCACTTTTCATTTCTTGATTGCATGCGCACTAGGTGTACATTTATATTGTACCCTATGTACAACGGTAGTTATCACATGGTGAATCTCACATGTCCTCACTCGTGCAACATCTCGTTGAATATCTATTTAGTTATTCAATATTTGTCTTTCTTTTTCACTTGCGAGAGAAAATTTTCAGCCGATGCTGGAGGAGAAAATCGACTGTAAGAGGGCGGGGGGAAGAGGTGATAGGGGGGGAGGGGGTCAGTGGGCTTAATTATTCCGGAGATGGTTCAATGAATCCAGTGAGAAGAGTGAGGTTAATTGTTTCAGGGAAATAGTATTATCCCGTGTTTTTCAATTTCCATAAATTTTCAGATTCACTTTCTATCGTCAATTACTGGCGGTGCGTTGTTAATTGGATGATGGCGGAGAGTTTTATTTAGGTTGGATTTGTTGGGATGATGGGGTCATGGAGGGAATTTAATTTGAATGAATAATTTTTCTGGGTGTGATATTAATTGTCCCAAATCCTCAATTCGCTTCCAAAAATCTCTCCCATCGCAATTAGCAATTCCTCAAGTCCTCGGATATGTGAAAAAAAAAAATCTCGATATCAGGAGAGGGCGTTAGTGCCCACGAGAGAAAAAAAACCGAGAACTCTCGATCGGATGCTCGAAACGGGGTAAGTAATACCACCCAGCGAAAAATTAATAAATCCACGCTCTTAAACAAACAAACTCCACCCACGGTCTGATCAGATAAAGTCTCTTTTCTCTACCATTTGATTTATTAATTTAGAGCTGCCCATTCTAAGACCCTACGATAATATTACCCAATCACTCTGTCCTCCTCTTCATTGCCCATTCCCCATTGGTACAAGACCTCCCTCACATGCTGCCAAAGTTTAAGGTACCCGCTTCTTCTCATTCAGTATCGGGCATGGTATCAGTAATTATAGCCCTCGAATGTGCGCGCGTCCTTTACGTTCATTACTGAATTATCGGCTGCACACGGCAAACAATGCGCCCGAGCCAACTTCCCCTCCCGCCCGTTCTCCCTCTCTTCAGTCCCTCTACATTGAGTTTGGCCATCACATAACACAGCATCACCACTTATTGACGGTCTCTCGGTGTCTGGAAATTGTGGATCACATTGTCAGACGGATCATCGAACGATAATTTATCCATCGATTTCATAATTAATTAATCTACTTACTCATGAATTGATTCACCAATTAATTTATTAATTTTCACATCAATATAAAAAAGAATCAGAGAAAATAACCGCCGTAAAAATACAAAAACAATTTGTCCCCGGTTTCCCCCAAAAAATCCAAAATTTTGTAGTCTTCAAAAACTATTCCGAGACCGATCACCCCGAGGATGATAGCCCCCAAACAGTGAAAATCCCCCGGTTCTCCATCATCTCCACAAAGTTATCCTCATTAACTCCTTACGACCGTAATTTTTATTATTAATCATCCTTAAAATATAAACGTAAAAAAAAAAATCAACCGACCGCAGACTCGAGACTGGGCCCACGGGGGTCGTGACACAGACCAAGGTCAAACCTCTTAACCACGTCCCTTGGTGCATATCTACATTCTGGAGCTTAATACCCCACTATGTTGGGTAAATATACCGAGTTTTCTCGCTCAACTATGGCGTAAACGGTAAATAAGCATTATGGTCACATTACTGATGTTGTGATGTGGTCTTTACATGAGCGCGGATCCCCGTGGATCCTCCAGTAAAATACACCATCTTATAACCCCCCATCTCATAACAAGTAGAATCACGATTTATCGTTAACGCACAACTCGTTTGTACAGCATTTTTTGGTCGGCTAAATATTTCACGTAATTATCCTTATTATTGAATTTGTTCTTTCATCGGATCTGATAACACAGAAGATATTGAATAAAATTAAGATTTATTTCCTGATTAAGACAATTCGATGGATTTAAATGAGATTAAATCAATCGGAATCCTCTTATCGAAATTAATTGGTTTTCCTCGGACTGGCTGATTGGTCTCATTATCCAGGTCAATCAAAGGTTAATTCCGGTTGTCCAATTCCAATTTGTCAACCACTCGGTGTCAGTATCACCTCGATAATTTATTTATCACATGTTCGGATGACGGAAGCGGATTTTTCTACTTCTCCCGTCTCAAGTGGAAATGGACCGAGTCGTCTGATCACCCCAGGTCCACCAAAAAAATTATAAAAAATTCTTCAGCAAAATATAACGCTCACTAGACTCGAGAGCTCTTCATCAAGTGCTTTGAGTCCGTAATTACGTCGAAATGAAAACGAATTCCTCGCATTCGTGGGCCCACCGGATGGAAAATACCACTGGAGCTCACCATCGATCCCATTAGCTGACATTTCTCACTCTCGAGTACTCCCGAACGGTTCAAGAGGTACCCGAGAGAAAAAAAAATTCTGTTTGTCTCAAGTATCGAATGTGAAGACAAAACAAAGAGACTGAAGGTGGTCTGGAGCTGAATGGGAATAGACCCTGAAGAGAGTAATGCGTGCAAGTCATGAGTGTAACCGTATCGTGAGAAAGACAAACATTTGGTTGTGAAGAGATGAGAAACTTTACTCTCACAAACAGCATTTCACTCGAGTATGTGAATTTAATTTATTCATTCTCATACCACTGTCTGGCCATTTCAATTGTGATCCACTTATCACATAAATGTCCTCTCAAAACACCTGCATTTCACCCCCACCCCCATTGTACATTTACATACCCACATTGATAAAAAATTAAGAACTAATTAAATTGAATAATTAATCGAACTCGACGATCATTGAATTTTCTCAAGTCATCGAAAAATCAATTTAAAAAATTCTGAAATCCCTCAGTCGATATCACCTTCGACGAGAACAAATCAGTAATAAAATTCCCTTCTAAAAATAAAATTGTTCCCCATAAAAATTCGTGAGCAAAAAAAAACTCCATAATCTTTACTACAAAATTTAGTATTGAACTCCTCCAGCAATTCAACTGTGTTAAAAATTAGCAAGAATGTTTTGAATATTCGAAACGTGACAGATTCACGATATGAAGATACTCGCCAGCGATTTGCCAGGAGTGCGGAAATAAAAGTAAAAGTGAAAAATAAACGACAAAATCGAATAAAACTGAGTATATCTGCAACGACTTGAAGTACGAGAGGAGCAGATAAGGCAGGGTAAAGTCCCAAGAAAGACGGAGACGACAAAAAAAAAGGCGGGAAAAAAAAATTTGAAAAGTTGGATTTGAGTGTGGGGCATATAAGCCGTCGTTTTACTGTCTCGAAATGTCATTGATGGCACATATGTGGGGATTTTTTACCTCACGATGTGATTTTACGGCCACACACCTTGTGAGAGAGCCAAGAAGCTCCTATCCAAGGTTTTTCCAACTGGCAATATTCACCACTCGACTCCGAGCCATCGTCATTTCAAAGTCCTTGGGGTATCTGAGAGCCCCCATACCCATCAATGCCACGAGAGTACTCAAAATGCACCCGTAGAGGCACCAGGAACACATTTTTTTCCCTGTCATTCAATCAGTTTACACGTGTACCTCCGACGCGTCGATATTTTATTTTTTTTTTCCCACCGTTTTTCAGACTCGTATTATACCTGGGGGCCTTCCCCAACGGGCGCTCTTGATATTTTGAGGTCGTGAAAAAAATAAATAAATTTTTGAAAGTAGGAGGATGTGAGAGTACGAGAGAGGAACTCTCTACCAACGTCGTCATAACTCCGAAGGTACTGTAAATCATGGTAGACGCCTCGTGCACCCATAGAAACGATTATATTCGACCATAACGCCCGTTGCCCACCACGAAGGCGACGCGCGGCTATACCTTTAATAGTTACAATAAATTACTAATGCGAAGGGACCGCCCGTGTGTGTCAGAGCTAAACTGGAGATAAGATGTGGACTGGAATGGGGTGGGATGAATGTTTTGGTTGAATATCGGGAGAGGGTTGTTTTGTTCATTAACTTATTATTGGCGGAGGGGGGAGGGGGTGATTGTGTATGACGACAAAGGGCTGAGGCAATTTTTTCCTATTTATTTAATGGATTATCAGGAAGGACGTGGTGAATCGAGATGAGTTGAAGTCTCGCTCGATGAAATGAAGTTCAGGTGTGTCCTGGGCCCTTCAGCCTGGAAGGGCAGGACTGTTTCAAGGTCAGATTGATCGGGACAGTGGGATCAATGTAGGATTCAACCTGAAAATTAATCCTGCTTCCACCCCGGTCCTCCCCGGCTCCATGTCCACCCCAAATCCACCTCATTCCCTCGTCAGGATCGGCCCTTCTCACCTGGGGTTTACCCCACCGGGTGGGCTCTCCCCACCGACTAAACTACACTCCCATCGTGTCTACATATACACTGTGGACACTTTTATGCTCCTGCAGTCGGATTGACGACAGACCAGTTACCGTAGTCACCATTTACCGTGTGGGCGAATGCTCCATGGGAACCCATCCTATAAACCCTTGAGTGCCTCGAGGTCTGTACTTTCCGTTCCTTTATCACTTAAACTGTTTCCTCCGACGTTTCTACACGACAATTGTTTTCATTGAATCCCAGTCCTCCAATTCGTTGTCCTTCGATTCATAATCAGCGATTATCTCCTGCGGCGGAGGGGATTCGGATCTTCCCGACCTCGTGCGGTAAAAAAAAAATCACGTGTCCGATGATCTGGTGCGCGGTAGCTGGACACAAAGCAATATACCCCTGGGATAGTATAACGGTCGGGACTTTACGGATGCCGCATAGTCGACTTCAATCTTCTCTCCTTCTTCGTTCATATTCTCTCGGTTCGCCCCCTGTTTTGTGATATACGAGCACTAAAAAGTGTCGGGAGGGTACGGCCTCTCCGGATTATTACGCCGCTCGCCATCAAGAGCGACTCTCACCTCCCTCTCATGGACAACTCGGATTAGCTCCAAAGTTGTTTCACTGTTGCTGTGTTCGCTTTACAAGAGATACGTTCATTGGTGAATTGTTTGGAAAAATAATACCGGGGGGTAAATTCATCTCCATATTGTTGAGTAATTATTTAAAAGAATAATCTCTGGACTGTAATTGGTGATTGAGGGAGGGAGGGAGGGAGGAGAGATTGATTAATGATTGATAATCAATTAAAGCTCCCCCCCGAAGGTCATAATCATCCCTCACTCCCCCCACCGAATTATTCCCTCCCCTCCTGACCCCCATCCACTAATTACCCACATCCCCTGATGATTCTGGATCAATCCTGAGCTGATCAATCAATCAATGAGAACCGGATCTCAGAGATTCTGGAAAAGATGGGATTCCCACTCACCCCCTGATCGTCAATGTCCTCCCTTCATTCACAATCATCGAAAAACCCGATTGTGGTAATAAATACATCCAATGAGAAGTCGATCGAATTCTCTTCTTATTGATCAATGCCTCACTCTCTTATTGTATCCTCATGTGACCAACGCTAATAACTTATCCAGAGCCAAGGGCGCCGTCGGTCACTTCTTGCTCGTCTAAAGACCCTCCGGACAACACTGACTTTCTCTCCAACTCGGTGAATTGTAGCAAAATATACGTCTGCACGAAATGTTTTATCTTGACGACGATGACTCGTTGTGTGGTCCTCGTGTCAAAATGTGTCAAAATCCAAGTTTCACTGGTTATTCACCTTTTTCAATGACAAAAAGTCGAATCAACTGGACAACAAATTAACGAATGAACTTTTCTGCCCCGGGACAATTCCATTTTTTTTTTATCGTCTGGGTTAGGGCTGGAGAGGGTGGGGGGAGGTAATCAATTTCAAAATGAGTGAGTGGATAAATAAATAAATAAAATTCCAGTTTTATGAATGAGCTTTTCTACTGCGATGAAATCCAAGTGTTTAAATCGCTTCGCTGTCATGTTCCTCAGCATCACAATGACTTCAGGGGGTGAGGAGGGGTGAGGAGGTGAGAGCAAGGGGTCCAGCTACTGTTGTGTTTACGAGCTCTCGAACAGAAGCGTGAAGGTGTGCACACAATTCTCTTCAAGGACGCGGTCTTCCGTGTTTTTCCCGGGGAAAAAAATCCCTTTCCTGTTTTATTCAACGGAACGTATACAATACGTAAAATAGTAGAGAAATCTCCATCTGCGTAGAGCCTCCAACACCGGAAATATCGTAAAAAATGTTAATAGAAAATCGATGACAATCGCCGCAAATGGCGGCTCGATAACATCGGAGATTCGCCAGGATATTTCTATTCCCATTATCATTACTTTTTTTATAATTTTATGTGGATGGGGGTCTCTTCACAAAGAGAAATATTCCGTAATTTCTCTGACTTCGCGAAAGGTTCGGAAATTTAACAAAATGATTTGCCAACGATCGCCGAACGTATGCGGTGATTATTCCATTTGTTCTTTTATATTTACTGTTGTTTTCATCCTCATCTCAGGTCAACATCAATTACATTAGCCGGTGTCTTGTCCATAATAGTGTGTGTGCGAGTCGACGGAGTGATTTCACATAATTTCATCGTGTATATAAGTGTCAGCGTGGTTTTAAATAATTATCTGAAGACAAACGACGAGATATTCCTCTGATAATCGACGGCCATAGTTGTTCAATGTGACTCGCTCATATATTCAGTGACACATGAGTAAATTTTTATTGTGCATTAAGTGTAGACGGTGTATCTCGCTGCTTTTTCCTGACGATATCCCGGGAAAATTCATCTATTCTGAGGTCCTTTGAATGGGTCATGATACTTGTGGAGGGCAGATGTGAGAGTATGGACACTACAAATGCATAATACCGCACATGGAATTAATATGAAACGTCATCTGGTGAAAATAGCTCCGGCGTGAGACCACGCATCGTGTGTTTAACCGGAGGAATGATCTCGGTGCGGTATATGTTTGGATTTTATGCTGCAATATTCATTGGATGACGCATAAGCGCGTGCTGTGATGGAAGGGGGGGAGGTATGCAGCAGGATAATACCGCTGATTTTTTCCGGGACCCGGGATCGTGGGGGATAGGGTTTTTAATTGAGGGCATTGTTCTCGGTCAGAAACTGCACTGAATTATCGCCGTCGCAGGTGCCATTTGTTACTACAATTATTGTTGGTTATTGATGAGGGGGTGGATTGACTTACGTGGGGTGTTAATTGTTCCTGAAGGGTAGGGTAGGGATGAGAAAAAAATACTGAGCGGATTTTGGATTTTTTTTGTTGTTATTCTGATCATTTGAGACCTTTTGGAATAATTTGTGGTATCGAAAGAGTCACTCAAGACCCAAATTGTTATTAAAAATGGGTAAATAAAGGGATGAAAGTACTTGAAATACTTGAATACTCGACATTTCAACAGAACTAATCAGCAAAAATTCATCAGTTAATTTATTATTATTCTTTTATTGTTGTGTTGATGAGAATTGTAAATGGAATAATTTTTATGAACACATACACACCCGTGTGAGAAATCTTCGTATATAAATTTCTGTTAGACAACTGGAGGGGTGGAGAGGGGGGGTACGATCGCGTTAGCGTCAGGTTCTATACTTATGTGCATGGGAACCCATTAGAGAAGTGACTAGTGTGGTGGAGGCTGAGTGAGAAAAAAATGAGTGAGAGAAAATTGTTGAAAAGTCGATCTCGCACTTACCTGGAGAGGGCCGTGTGGAGTTGGGTAAATAAAACACCCCGATCTCGTTAAAAAAGACGAGCGACTGGCTGGGATCCACTTTGGATGGACTCTGGTGAACGATAACGAGGCCTTTCGATTGAATTCATGGCGTAAAATGGTGAACATTTCCGTAATGGCTTTTCTCACACGTTACCATCAACATCGAGGAATGACTCGAATAATTTTTATCCGAAGTGAGTGGAGGGGAGAAAATTATTTCACTGGTATTTTTTATGGTCAGAAGTTCAGGAAATTTGGGTATCGATTATTGAGCAGATTCAATTATTTTTAATGCGATGGATCGTCGGTCTTCGTCGGTCGATTCGTAAAAAATTCGATAATGATAAGTAGATTTACCTCGTCTGAGTCAGACACTCACTAAAATTTTTATTTCTCTGCCCTCAACTCTTTTTTTTCATTTTTTATTTAATTCTATTTTTGAAAGGACGAAGTGCGGTGCCAGTGGGCATTAGATATTCATCGGCAGTAATATCTCGGTCAGTCATCCATTGGTTCATCGAAGCCCCAAGTACGCATTATCCACTTATTAAGCGCTTGTCACTAAGATTTACATCGTTTGCGAGGTTGTGCTGCGACCTCTGGACATCGTTAGTCGCAGCCAGGATCGGCCAACAATTCCCCCCGCCTCTCAATACGAGTAGAACTGCAATCATCATCAGTCTACTGCCCTCCAGAGCTCAGAAATTTCCATGAAAACAGCGACAGATCAATGAAATCAGCACGAGGCCCTCATTTTTACCAAAAACTGTTAACAGTTAACGTTCAATGGAGTCAAACATATCCTAACACACCCTATCTGCTACCAATCGATCAAAAATCAATTCATTGATAATTAATAATTAGTTTTATTGGTACAGAAATATTTAGAGGACCCAAACATACCCTAATCCGTTATCAATCGATAAAAAATCGACTTATTAATAATAAATAATTAGTTTTATCGGCGCAGATACCCATGTCGTCGAAGTATTGGTATCGTGACGGCTTCAGCCATTTTTTATCGTATTAAAAATGAAGAATATATTGTTAATTTGACCTTCTGTTGTAACATCTGCTAGAAAATAAAGGGGATATAACGCACGAAGGCTGACCGATACATGCGTTTCTCCTCTAGCGATTGCCGATGACTTATGCATGCATCAAAGCAATCAAGCCACCAACACTCTTCAATCTGTTTGCGCAATTATTGGAACACCTCGTATCCGTAATAGATGGCCAGGATGTGTCCTGAAAGGTGTTAGTTCAAGATCATCCAGTGATACAGGATTACTTGTTTTCTTTATTACAGAACTAACTCGTCTTCTTTTCTTTCGTCATCGACGCCATCTCAGGGATAATCATTTTTCTATTATTTTTTACTGAGTGAGTTTTTTTAAGGAATAATAAGCACTCGGGTATTGTTTATGTAATGCCGATGTGGTGGAGGTGGAGAGGGGGGGGAAGGAGACGTTGACGGTTTATGTGGTGGGACTATTCCTGGTATCACATCACTGGAGGACTCGGCGAATGTTTTGGGGTAGAATTATTTTTATTTTTTAAGGGCTGGTTAATTTGGTAGTTGGAAGTTGTTGTTGAGGGAGAATTGGGGGCAAAAAATATTGTTTTAGGATTTTTTGGAGGTTTCATAATTAGCGAATGTGATGGAAAATTTCAGGATCATGTTAGGAGCTGATACCTAAATTATAAATTAACGTTCGTGATTATAAATTATTGTCATTGGGGTTCGTTCTTACCTCGGAAATATGTGCTTCAATTGCATGCGAAATGCATTACGTGATATCGCACCCCGAGCACTTTAAATGGAAACGTGCGTGTGTGGTCAGTGGAGATGATACTTGATGAGAATTGGCAAGGGTCTAGTCGGTTAACGTCATCAAAATTCAAGGACAAAATGATATTTCTCCTCTCACTTTGTACATTTCGTATCTGGTACATAGAATCCAATGAATCCTGGGATCTCTTGAAAATACTGCAATCGTGATTTTATGGTGTCCTTTGTAATATCGTTTATCCAGCGATTTCCACAGCGGATTTTATTTGTCTCTGGATGGGGGAGAGTTTATGATTAAGACTATTGGATAGTCCGTATTCATCGGATTAGCCTGGGAAATATTATAATGAATACTTTAGATTCTTGCAGGTCTTTCCCGAGATTTACGATAATTTTATTGAATTATTCCGGTTCATCGATTGATTATAAAAAATCATGGAATATTTTTTTTCCTGGGCGTTTTTCCAAACTGAGGGTATTTTTAAAAACACATTTCATCATAAATTTGTTTATAATAAAATTTAGAATCGAGATCGAAAAGTAAAAATGGAATTCTAATGTTTTATTATAATCACCTGACCCCGGAAAATCGAACTCCAAAAATCAATTACCATCTTATTACCCCCATTCATCTCCCTCCCTCTTCATCCCCATTAAAAAAATAATATTATTCTCCCCCCGTGATAGTTGACAGAAGATGTATACACGAAAAACGAGGTATACGGCGTGCGCCATGAGAAAAAGAGAATAAAACTTGTTGGTGCACCAACACTGGAGCTTATACGAAGGTGACAGGTGTTACGATAATATTTTCTCGAGAAATAAAGGCTACTCGCGCTATGCGAGAACCACTGTGGGTGGCCATATGCGAGTTGCACTCGTCTCCTTCGCCTCTTTGGGCCCGTTGTCCTCCTCCTCCTCCCCTCCGGCCCCCTCTGGTCTTCTCTGGCCCCCTCCGGTCCCCTCTGGCCCCCTCCGGTATCCACCTGCCCCCACCCCGCCCCCATGAGGCCCTCCTATGCACTTCTATATCCCATCTTACGGGCCTTATGTACCTTGGATACGTGCAATACTCTCACAACGGTGTGTGTATCGCTAGGCATCATTGCTGCGATGATTAAAGCCTCTTCTAATCGGCTGGCAGGAGGAGAAAATTCACCTCTGACCTACACCACCTTGCTGGGTGACTTCGCCTTACCATCGAGAAATTTATTATTATTTTTTTTTAAATTTTATAACGTTAGATACCCACAACATACTTCGGTATTATAATTTGCGTTTACTCGGGGAGAGGAGGTAATACTCCGGGGGAAATTGTGGATCGAGTTTTTGAAAAATCTGGTAATTTTTGGGGGGTTGTGGAATTAATATATGACGTAGCTCGGAGACTTGGAAGGGGATAATAGGGTGATTAGACTTTCCGGAAATTGGGGGGAGAATAATTAATCGGGGGGAGAAGGAAATAGAATTTACAAATTAATTTTTCGGGGAAATAGTTTGGGCGCAAAGTATATTCATTAAAAAATATTTTTTAGTGAATATATTGACTCCATCAACTCCTCATCCCCCTCCCTGACAATCGCCATCACATCCCTTCGTCAACACGATCCGCCAACTACAACACCCCGACAATTCAACCCCGACAATCGTCCGAATAAAAGATATATTGACACACCATTATGTTCCACTTATTCCTTTATCCGTCATCGTCCCCTCCCCTTTCTACCCCCCCATTGTCCTCCCCCAAGGTGGCAGCCTCACGGCGCACGCTAGAGATCTCAGAATCTCCTCACAGAAAATGCAAAAAAAAAAAAAAAGAAAAACATTTATCTAGTGATCTGGGCCGCGGGGTGCGGGGGTGGGGTAATGTGAAAATATCCCACAGTTCCCTCGTCTTCGTCATTCATCGTTCACCAGGTCATTGTCACCGGGACGAACAACGGGGTCACTATTGTTCATACCCTGGGGTAAAAATGAATGTTTTGGTTTTTCGTGAATGCCCACCGACATCCTTGACCGGTCCACGACACCCTCATCTTCACGCTCGGTCACTTCCACCCAATAAATCGGACAAAAGAGGGGTGGACAGGGAGGAGGGAGAGGAGGAAGAAGGAGAGGGATGAATAGGCATTGAATTTTTGAAGATCAAACATGTTATCTCGTTTTCACGTGTAACTCGATAAATTATTACCCTCTTATTTTTAGGAAAAATCGAAATCGATACGGAATTTCTTTTCGAGTGTATCTTGCGGTGGGCACCGCCCTCAGGGCTATTCCGAAGGTGTAGGTAGGTATTGTTGAATTTCTTTGGGTGATGGATAGTCTTCAAATTCTCGTTACCGATGATTTCTCTTCTTGAATGGGTCGCCTTTGATTTCACTATTTTCCTCGGGGCTCCGGGGGGAGGAGGGGGGTGGATGGGGGAAAACAGCTGGTCTGGTATATCGATATCGTTTTGATTAGTTTTCGAGATTTGTTTTGGGGCCGGAGATCAGTGGGAATCGGGGTGAAGAGGGGAAGAGGCGTTTGAACGATTTTTGGAAGTAGATCGACAACGAAAAATGTTCCTCGAGTGATTCACGACTGAAAAAAATTGTTTATTAATTATATTGAACTCAGAAAAGATTAACAATTACTCGGTGCAGTAGTACAACACTTTATCATTACGGTCTCACTGAGCGATCGCCTCAGCCTCCGAAATAATCACCTCGAGCCCGAAGAATTCCACTGAAGTAAAGAACAATATTCTGAATCCGAGCGAGTTTTTTTTTCACCGAAGCCTTCCTGATGGTTTTTGTGTGTTCTCTCGTGTCCCTGATTCCCCTCCATTCATCCGAGATTGACTGACTCGAGGCAATAAATCATTTAACGAAAAAAGAGATGTAATTTCCATTGCGCAACCTCTGATCGAATTCTATATAATCATTTTTTTATCACTATTTTTTATCCAGCGGTACATTCCACTGTGAATAAAGGTATTATGGATATTCACATCAATTATAATCATCAATTCCTTGTCAGAAGACATTTGTCTGTCGGCATATGATGACACGAGAGGACTTGACCCATCAAAAAATATAGTTTTCTCATTTTTAATATCAGCAACGGCTCTGGGGAAAAAATTACTTTTGCAAAGTACAATTATTGGGCCCAATTTTGACAATATTTTTTCTCTGAGGAGGACCAGCTGACCCAGAACCTCAAAGCCCTTAATGATTTTTTTTACCCAGAAAAATTTCGATGTTTCGAATTGTTTAATGTTCATAATTATTAAGGGATATCACTGAAGGTCGAAGGACATCAGGGAAACGGAGGTGATGTTGATTTAGGTCCCCGGGTGGATAATAAAACCGCTCCAAAAAGCTGTGCTCACGGAAACCAGAACGAAGATCAGGATTTTTTTTTCTCTTCAGCCTTCTCCACCTTTTTTTCGGCCAACAAAAATACTTCTGTTTGCACTGGATAAATATGAGCCCAACGAACGCTCCGGAGATCCTCTAATTGCCATAGAATTTCGTGCAGAGGAAATGTGTTGGTCACGTAAAACAACAATGCCCTTTCCCCTCCCTCCTGCATTCAAAAATTCGTGTGGAATTTTCAAAGTCGAGATATTCAACCCAATTTGGTGGTGAAAAAAATATTTCTTTCTCTGTCCCACCCTCCAAAAATTCCCAAACCCATAAAACCCCAAAAACTCCTTCCCCCACCGCCACGGAAGTGTCAAAAAACAAATGTCCATGCGCTACCCCGTGCGAATCAGTAATTCATAACCTCTCGTGCTACCAACCCATCTCCTGCTCTCGAATTAAAATGGTAATAGAAATGTATCATTTGAATTGCGAATGTCATACCGTGCCTCCTGCACCGAGTACATACCCCCAGCCATATACGACTCATCTCCCGAGAAATAAAAATTTTTTTCCCCCAGCTTCCTATCCACGACTATATGTATATGCTAAACAGGCATCTTGTTTTGAATTTAGAACAGGGCGCCATATTGCCGGCAAGCGGTTTGCACTTTGGCCCCAAGCGGTGGTTAATTCGTGCGCAAACGATCGCGTCCACCGGCGAAGAATGAGTTAACCTGCATGAAGAAACGAAAATAATAAAATTTAAAAAAAATATGGAAAATAAAAAAATACCACACGCGTATACGTATATGCATGTGGTAAAAAAAAAAAACAGCCACTGTATGCCTAGGCAATACGCCAGAGTATTTTCGAATAGCCGTGCCCATATCCGTGACAGGTAGCCAGCAAACCCATTAACCCTAGGTGCTTCTTTCATTCTCTCATTTCTTCATGTACTTGTTTTCTTCCGCGATACAAAATGCATCGTTCAAACCGCCCCATAACCGTTCAAAACCCAATGGCAATAATCCATGTCTCCTACGGGTCTCAGTGAGTCGAATAGGCCCTATAAAACTTAACCGCGATATTTCATTCTGTCGATAAAAACGCATTTCATTGGATTGAGGTTACGTTATCCTCAGGTTATCCCCAGGGTTTTTTTTCACTTCTCGTTGGTTTCACGTCGGTTTGTGCGAAGGATTAGTATTTTAATGGGGGCAGCAGTGGGAGGGGGGTGAACCCTTTTGGTGTGACCAATTTTCTCGGATCGATATCTCGAAAGGAAGAAAAATAAAAGGTCTCGGTTTTTTTGGTGGTTTGTGGTGGAGCTGTTCCTGTGGTTATTTACACTTTCGTGTGGGGATTTTATGGTTCGTTTTGTCAGTGTGTCGGGGGTCGACTTTCTCGGGAATCGTGTCCCCCAGGAGCTGCTCCCCACGAGGCTTCTGGTGGTCAAGGGGAACCATGGGAAAACCCTGGCCGACGTGACGTCAACGAATTTCCCTGGGAGCAGTGGATTATGTCATCCGAAATGCTGTTCACATCCTCAGGGCCGATAAACCTTTCACTTTCCGATGATTCTTGAGGTCTAGACTTCCCGTCGATCGTTTCCGAGAGATTAAAAATTGCCAACGCCCTGAACTCGACCTCAGGATGTTCCAGACCTCTTGGGACCGCCTCGAGATGCGACGCCCGGATGACAGAAGCATCGGACTCATGAATATTTTCAGATGTGATTCGCTTAGGATCCTCGGTGATGATCAGAACAATGGAATTTCCCAGCACCTGGTGAGGAAACCCTTTTAGACACGCGGGATTTTCAAAACTAACTCGTTCCCGCCAATTTATGGGACGCTGTCGGATTATACCGATGTCATTGTTCGACGACTTCCGTTTGTTCGGCTACGGATAATGAGATCTGGCTCAAACAGATGGTGGGGTGGTGGCTCTTTTGGATAATCCGGTGACGTGAGAAAGTTTGTTAACGGGCTTACATTATGTTTACATTGATACCTCAATTCGTCGAGTGCGGGGAAAATTCAAAAATATAATTTTGGGGTTTTGCGAGGCCGATCTTCAGTCTCGTTTGTGATCTACGGAAATTAAAATTTTTCCCACCTTTTCCTGCGGTAAGTGCCATTAACAAAACCATTAGACAATTGAAACCCATTTTTTTTCCCTCTCGAACGCGTGAAAAAGTCGCGGAGGCTTGTGGAGAGCTATTGAACAATATCAGAAGGCCTATCGATGGATAATAACAATAAATGTTGTACGCAGACGCCCAGCACACCGCGGGATCAATGGATCCCTGTGTAACTGATGGGATTCAGGGATCTAGCAGCGGGAGATCATGTACCGATTTTCAGATCGCGCATTGTATCGATATTCCGGGGCACTTGCGTGTGATAAGTCTCAACTGTTTCCCACACGTATGGCCTCGGGGTCATGTTCTTGTGCTTTCGAATCTTCACGAGGCCAACCTATACGAGAGAAAAAAAAATCAAAAAAAAAAAACCCCATGAAAATACGATTTGAGTTGAAAATTATTCGCAGCTGTCGACAATCAAAGGTTTCAAATCAATTTCAACGATCTCTCGAAGAGTTTACGGATGCCGGGAAAAATATTAAAATATCTTTACAGTTGAGGCCCTTTTTTTTTCTAAACGCAGCCGGATGTGTTGCATAGTTTGTCACGATATACACGGGATTAATACTTATGGGTAGTTCGATCGTCTCGATAGATGGAGATCTATTTATTTTGAGATGTGCGATCGCTATCTTAATTTTCGCATTGACAACGGTCAAATGGTTTATTGCGGTCCCGTTGTCGGGGAGAACGACATCAAAACTGAGGCCGGACAATGGGACTTAGAGAGGGATTTGGGCATTTTTCCGGGCGTCTTTGTTGGTTAAATTGGAGAGAAGAATTGTGGGCCCAGGATTTGGGTGCAATTGGATTTTCTCGGGGTGTTGACTGTCGTGTTTTGACACTTTAAAGAAATTTATCGTTGGAAATTATCATGTTCTTGGCAATCCGTTAAATTTCCGAAAATGAAAAGAAAATTTTGGGCGTCCTTCTGGTTCTGATACAGCCAGAAGATTGGGGGACACACCCTAGGTACTAAATAGTTATATAATTTCTACTTTAATACATGTTTACCAAAATGAATAAATAAAAATGAAGTACTAATGAGCCCATAGTTACTATTTTAGTAATTTGTTAAGGTACCTTTGTACTTATGACTATCCACTCCTGTTGGAGTTATTGAAAGTCAGTTGGGGTGACTTTGTGACACAGTCAGGCTGCTCATCCCCCTCTCTGATTCAACTATCCCATCCTCGCGACTTGAAAACTGAAGGACCTGCCACCGTGGTAGAGGACAGACAGACGTAGAGCAGTATGGGAACCACCTGCTGTGAAAAATACTCGGGCGTCCCGGGACGGTGGACCATTTCAGGGTTGCGTCAGGCGCTCGGCACAGTTATTTGCATCATCCATCAGCCAAAAAAAAAGGGAGAAAAGACCGCTCTTGAGAAGGAAAAGAAAGGTTGGACGGATAAAACACGAATGAAAGAAGGTGAAATGGAATAACGAGAATTCTTTAAACTCCAGGGGGATTCGCCCGCATTGTTGGCTTGATCCAAACGTGGTGATATTTTATTGGGTTTATGATGTCATTAATCTGATCTGGAGACGCCCACTGACACTGTCGCCTTTCGAACTATTCCACACCGGTCATGTGTGGGTCTTATTGTCGTGCTTAGTCATCTGGGAACTCGAGCAAACGATTTTTTATATTTTTTTCGGGTTTTCCAGGGGATCGGAGTAATATTTTTGTGGGTGAAATGATAATTTTGGAAAATATTAAAAATGGGCGGTTGGAGGGTGTTATCGGGTGGTTTTTGGTTCCCCGTACCTTTGGGTTGGGTAGATTGATGTTGATGGGAATTTTATTTGCTGTTTAGGGGGACATTTTCCTTGAACTATCCGATGTAATGAGCAGGAGCATTGGAAAATCATTTTCGTCGGAATTAATGTTTCATTTTTATTGGCTCATCAACAAGGCTATCCGAAGGTAACCTCGGCTACGTTTTTTTTTTCAGAAATACCTTGAATGCTCCTGCGAGCATAAAACCCTGTAAAAAGGGCACGCAGTGACTCGGCGCTTATGCAAAAAGGACATAAACGTTCGTTTTGTTGGTTGAATTAGCTCGCAGTGGCATTGGGAGATTTTTTTTTCTCGTAACCGCTCTCTCGTTCTCCCTCTGTCTCGTTTTCACAGCCATCGGGGCGTCCCTACCGATCGCGACCAGTCATTCCCCATTTGTGGACGCACGAGGTCGGTTGAGACTCATGACTGAGGGTGATTTTTGCATGTCACGTGGGCAAACGGGCGCATTCTGAATGCTCAATCGTTAAGGGGCCCTTGTACCCTTGTTACCCGGAGGTTTTTTTTGGAAAAGGTCTCGAACGATCGTGATCCACTTTGATCTAGGAATTCTAGGATCTGAAGAATTGTCTGGTCGAAGGCGAAAAATAAAGCGTCTCGAGATTAGATTTACGATTATAACGTGACTAAAATATCTGGTATTTTTTGAAACTATATATATAATACATATTTTATTTACTCACAATTCCCATAATTTATTGGATAGTGGTTCTATTATACTTAAAATTCTACTCAAATTAAATTCAATAAATTTATTTTACGAATATTTTGACACTGAAATCAAATAATGAGATGGAAAAGGAAAGGAGATCGACCCTTTCGTTGCATCTCGGGTTTTTTAAAATATTAGTGAATGCCAATCAACTAATTCCAGAGACAGAAACCGTCGTTGTCATTACTCTCGACCTCTCCGAAGTCCTCCCGCGTACACCACGTCCTGATCCTCTTGGTTTACGATGGGTCCGCTCCCGCTCCATTTGACCCGCCGTAAAGTAATAACCCAATGTCCATGGATAAACCATGAAGGGTATATACTCACGCTGAATGGGTCATAATCGATTCAATTGTCATTCTCCAACAGTTCAGTCTTCTCCACTGACGAGGAAACACTAAATCACGTATTTCATATTCTGTACCTGGAAATCGTGTACACTGGCTCCCTCGAATCATTACCGAAGTCCACTTACTAGGGTTGAACATCTCATTCCTGGGGAGGACTTTAAAAAATAGTGACCACTCGTCAAATTGTAAAAACATAATTTAATTAAAAAAAAAAAATTATTTGAGTCAATAAAATTGTGGTGTCAATTATTTTTCACGACGAAGGCCAATACTTTTGTTTATTCGGTTGTTATTTTGTTATTTAATGACTTGAAAGACTAAAATAAGAAGTAAGTTGACACTTCAATTATTGGAAAATCTTTAGGCGGGAGATTTTAATATTTGAACGAATGTAAAATTAATTGGAGGAATTTGCGTTTTGCGGGGCTCGTGATTTTGAAACGATGAAATGATAAAATATATTTTTCAAGACCGAGAACTAGTTAGAGAATATATATTCCGTTCTATCAACGCTCACTTCGGGTGTCGTGTTTACATTCCTCATCCATCAAAAGAAGGCGTGTTTCCCCCTGACATTTGGAATCTAACGCTTTAACTGTCTATTCATCCCATCAGTATCGAGATCATCATCTAGTCAGCGCAGATCGCGTCGTCACGCTCACGAGGAAAATAACGTACAACAGACTGGAACATTAATGTAACCCTGATATTACAGTCGAAAATTTCATTGAGTTCGGTGATTTCAATTTTGATTATCTGCAGATCTTTTTTTCGTCAGCAATAACCTGAGAATCGTTAATAGATCGGTGGATCATTATTTCATCGATGATCAACCAATCGAACTGCCATCGACTAGCCCTCGATTAGATTAAATTCGATATCAATTCTTCCCCAAAACGATGAAAAATCCCTTTCACTTTTCTCCATATTTTTCATGAAATATCGAACGAATTGCCGATTAGTCTAACGAGGTTTAATCAGAAAAATTAAATTGGAGGGACTGAGACTTTCAAAAATTCGTCGAATAAAATTTTTTGCAGAGAACAAAGACTGCATTCGGAAGCGAAAAAAGACCCCGATAACCAGTGTTAGTGATTCAGCAATTTTCTCGATACACACGGCTTGACGATGCCCAATGAGTAGACGTTTCCCCTGTCGATTCGAGATATCGATACACCGTCAACCTCACGGGCGACCCGTACGATTGGATCTGAAGGATGAACGGGTACATCGCTGATTGCGCCATATGGTACTGTCAAGTGATCTACCTTCACACCGCGGGATCCCATAAAATTCACAATATCCTATCAAGTCCCCTCTTCTCCTGGCTTCAATAAAAAAAAATAGGCGGGCAATATCATTACAACAGAGTGAGTGACCACGCAGAACAAATGCCTACTAATTTTACTCCTTAATTACATTTATCATTTATTTTTTCTATCAATAGAATTATTAAAAATTAAAATGACTAAAATTCTGTAAAAAATCCTTTGACACATACACTCTACGACCAGTCATCAGTCAGGATCGTTAACTTCATGGGAAGGTCCTCCATCGGTTACCAGGACACAACAAAAAAATCAATAAATAAATAATAAAAGGCAATATTTCTCTATTTCAAATTTTACTATTTTTATTTTTGTTAAAACCCATAAAACTGCACTGATCTCATATATAATATATAATTATAAATCATATCTGATAAATTCCTCGATCTTTGGTGATTCGATTCCTCGTAAGACCGGAATTATTCTCGAATCGCGAAGAATATCAATCACAAAATGATTCATCAATTCTCGCAGACTCGGTTTTTCAACGAAATATAAATTCATCACGTGGATTGATTCCCTGGAACACGGGGAAGAACAAAATTACAATGTATAAGATGCGAAAGGGAAGGTGGAGGACATGGGGGGGGGAGAGATGGACTGGAGCAAAGTGGGTAGCCTAAGGGTGAGGGAGCCATTTGGTGGATTAAGGACCCGTTGCAAAGGCCAGTCTCACGGCGTGCCAGCGCGGTAGGAGTCTAATAAGATGTAACTAAATTATGATTGGATTCATCATTGCTGGTGGTACGGCATTAGTATTGCCATTGGAATATCGCGATATATCGTTTGAATTTCGTTGAATTATTTAGCCAATAGTTTGGCCGCCAACCGCTGGCCCCTGCGAAGCGTGATATACTATGATTCCGAAATGACTTATTGTCGAGAGCTCAGTCACGAGCTGAATGCGCAGAACTATTTTGACTTGACGTGAATTTTGGGTCCGATGGAATAAAATTCCATGTTGAGTATATAATATACAGTGACAGGACTGGGGAACAAGAGTTTTCCCATAAAATTATTGAATAACTGGCGGTTTACAACATTAAACAACAGTTGAAATCAGAAAATCGTAGCTCCGCTGGAGGCACTTTCTTCGATCCAAGAATAATTGCCTCGTGCAATACACAGTATTCACCTGGCAAGAGTATACTTAGCTGTCACACTGCGAGATGAACCGCAATCCGCTTTTCCCCAGGGCATTTCCCTTGTTGTTCTGTCTCCAGTGAGAGCCATCACTACGATGCACAGGAATGAGGTACAAACTTGTCAAGATGAGCCAGTGAGATCTGAAACAGGAATAGATATTCGCAATTACATTGAAAAACTATTCACGATGAAGGAATCTCTCACGCACCTGAACGACCTTTGAAAATATTATTTCCTGGTTGACGAATACAATATTCCGTGGTTGGCACACTCTTCCCAACAAAATTATCTTCGAATGGTCTCGTTCTTCGAACAGATAAAGAGAAACAAAAAAAAAATAAATATGAGGAGACGTTTAGAGTCACTGGACAATGGTCCCATATGCGTAGTCACGTGCGCGTAATCGAGCGTGGCTAACAAGTCAAATGGGCCTGACACGTTTGAAAAAAAAAAAATACTTCGGTGGAGAATATACTGTTGAGCCGATGGGCTGAGTGATATTCTTGGTGGCACGCTTCTAGGAGAAATATTTTTCCTGCCCGAAACAATAGCCTTGGGGATCATTTTTATCAAGGACATCATCACGCACGGTCACGCGATACCTCGAGAATTATCGATGGGCAAGTCACTGCTGAAATAGAATGGGAATTAATGAAAAGTTGGGAGGAAATGGGATGTCAACAGATGATAGGGTTTTGGTCTGGATCAGGCCCAAATAGTGACTTGAATCACGTCAGTATCTGGGCCGTTAGCACAGCCCCTCAGGATACTCAATGTCAAATACTGATCTAGAAACAAACATGAGGAGGTAATGCAATACAATTTCCAAATCAATTTCCAGGGGCGATGTTAAGTTCCCATCCACTTCCAACGTGGGAGGCTGATCATTACACTGGACATGAGATACAAAAGCAGAATTGATAATCTCTCGGTTGGAAGATTATAGTTGAAATAATCCTCAGTATCTCAGTTTTTTTCAGAAGCTGATTGAGATAGCTCGGGTCATTTACCGGGATCCAAAGTGGATGGGGAATATCGAGAGGGGGACTAATCAGATCAATCAGAGAAAACGGATCGTGCCGATATAGCTGAATCAAAGATCATCATCTGAGATAGATCCGGTATATGTTAACCCACAAGGAGAATCTTCTTTCTCTACCTGAGAGACTCCATTCTACGGTGGTTGAGGTCCTCATTCGGGTATTTCGTGACCGCAAATCGAATTAAGAATTCGATTTCAAACCCACGGTGACTCTTTCTCGTGCGGATCGGGTGAATTTAATGAAGGAGAGGGGATCGGGCGGTTGTGACATGATTGAACAAGATGACAATTTTATTTTCACAAACCTATGATTTTTATGATTGCTGATCTCAGCACTGCATGAATGACAAACAAAATTTTGACCAGACGATACATTAGTTTATTTATTTTGTACATAAATGAATATATAAAGGGAACGATGATTTCTAACTCTCGTCGATTAAAATCTCGTTCTATCGCGGTTACTCCGAACCAATAACCCCGTTACCAGATCAGCCGATTCCACGTGTCGAAAAAAAAAAACTGATCCGGTTGTTTTGATCAAAATCCACAAGGTCGGTCATCGCTCCGCGCAGCTGTTAGAATCCCCACGCAGCAATCTCACCTCAATTCATACCATATCATTTGTCCCAAGGCCATCCACCAGCAGATGTAATTCGTGAACTTCCTGTTACAAATCGGCCGGCGGTCCCTCGAAACCTGCCCGAAAACCCTGACTCGAGGCATTAGAAATTCCAGGCATTGGAATTCCCGCCTCACCCACCCCTCACCTATTCGCAATTTGGTATCATCAAAGTCGCTCAGCCCTTGCGACACCATTTCGCTTCTCAACCCCCGATCTTTCTCCGACCTCCGGCTTTCCTCAGCCATTTGTCAACCGTAGGACATTACAGCTGATCCTTAGACAAAGGAAATCCGTTCCACGAGGCAGAGGCAGCACTCGAGATCGTTAAAAAGAATGTGGAGTGAAAAAAAAAACAGCAAAACGTTGTGATTTTCCGACAATGCTGTTATGATTTCAACAGGGAGGGATGAACTTTCACACACGACCTTCTGTTCCTCCTTCATAGGCGTGGCAGTGCGTCAGGTAAATTCTTCTCCTCTCTCCACTGCATCCTGATACGCAGAAACATGGAAAGGACCTTTCGTCAAAGCGTATGCAGTGACATTGGGCGATATTTGTGAGGAGCATCAGAAATTGATTGATTCGATTTTTTACAATCGATGAAAAGGCATCCGCCTGCAGGTAGAAAAAAAAAATAAGGCGATGAACGGTGAGAGATTAAACACATGAATAATAAATAAATGTACGAATTGAGTGATCATGATTGATGGGGTATTTATTTATCGGATGATTATTAAAAGCCGAGAATGATTTTGGCCGTTGACAGATATGCGCTGATGGTGGTGGAGTAATTGTTGGATGCGCTGAGGTAAGAGGGGGGAGATAAGTGCTTTCGACCTCGATCCGGATCAAAAGCGTTGATGCTGGTGTATCCTGGGTAACTACCCAAGAACTTGGATTTTGATTGATCAGGCAATATGGCCCGGCTGGGCCCCCCTGTGGTTCGCGCATTACCCAGATGGACGTGGAAAAATAGCCAGATTGAGATGCACTCATTAATCCTCTTAGGCGTCTACCCGAGGCGCGAGAACCTCTACAACGTTGCAGACTACTCTTCAAACCTATCCGGTGCCTTTCATGCTCTCTTTATATGCGGTTAACCTCACCTCTTCTGCACCCTGGCATTTATTCAGCGCAACGAAATCGTTATGAGGGGAGAGATGGGTGGGATGTTCTTCGAGCACGAGGAGTTCTGATGGCAAACCACTTTTGGTTCACGGACAGAGTTTTCAGTCTGGACATGGGACATTCCAGGTACGACCTCCCCAAATGGTACCCGAGGAACGTACCAAATTTCATGTCAATGGATCCAGTCCATCCCTTAGCATAGCATTCTTTCGAAAAATCTGTTTTCGAATCCTGTCATCAATTTGGGAAAACCAAATATCGATCGACCTTCAATAAAACTTGTTTATCCCCTCGAGTGAAGGCATCCCTCATGGTCTGAACCAATGGGATGTCTCCTCGATTCAAAGACATATAGCCCCTCCAACAATAACCAAAAACTAATTACTATTAGTGTAAAAAAATTAGATCGACCACAATTATCTCCACCCCTCCAGCTAATAGACGCCTCAACGAATTCCTTCACCTCATCCTCCCACCAGCAAAATCATGAATAGGTTTTTACGAGATGGCCTCCACCTTCCCAGCAATGTATCCTCCACTTCAGATGTTCGAGAATTTCCAAGTGAAAGAGAAACGAAAGAAAGAGAAGAAAACGTGGTCTTAATATCCATTGATTTATCTCGGCTGGGTCACGGCGCTTCGGGCAAGCCAGTGGACCCCATTCTCAATGCAACAAAACCCCCTCTTTCCCCCCCCCCCTCACCCCTCCATACATACGGGGCGGGCCAATAAGTTTTTAAATAACCATAACTCCTGGTTTTATGACCCCAACAAGTTGTATGAGACGCCAACATGTGTGTACGCGTATGCGTCGTAGATTCTCACACACTATCCGATCTACATTATCAAAAATGGCGCACTCGGGGACCAATCATCGACACAATCACCCCCTGTCCCTGATTATCCACCCGAGTATCTCACCCCTGCGGCAAAAATGGCGGTAAAAATTCCTCCCGAAAGCAAAAAAAGACATCCTCCACGTGATGAATGAGATAAATCTTCCCGGTTGCTGCTGCTACCTTGAAACAGCGGCGCGCGACCCACAGATGACGAGAAAAAAAAAACAAAGCCACAAACGCGCGTCCAACAAAACGTCCTAACTGTCTTGAATCTTCCTCACAAGGGGTATAAGGCCTTCTCTCACGTGACGTATGCTCGAGGGCGGTCATATAACAAACGACAGTCGTCCATCAGTGAGTCGGCTAGAACAATGCTGGTGGCTCGAGACAGCCTGAGCTACCAGCCAATGTTACCAACAGTAATGGTGAGCAAAGGTAGGCCTCTAGCTTTCATTTCTTAACCGCTTATAAATGTCCGTGATAAGCGGCTTACCGCTTCTGTTAAGCTGCACCACATTTTTCCACCTCCACAACTGATGATATTTACCATTCCTTTATAAATAGCAGTGAATAAAAATAATATAAAATTATCCGGTGAGCCATTGCAAAGTTGACTTGGAAGTCGTATATGGTATCATTGTGAAACAATTTCTATGGTTAAATATATGATGGCCATGATGTTTTTGAGGGGTGGAGGTATGGGAATGTGAACTCAAGTGGTTCATGGAGGGCAATGCAGGTGGATATGTGTGGTAGTTCACGAATGACAAAAGAAACGTGACACGAGTTTTATGGCAGGAAAGGGAGACCGAGCGGAACATCTTCGTCTTCACTGGTGTTCCGTGAGGAACGACTTGCTTCGCCGCAAAGCGGAGCGTTCCTCCGGGGGCTTCTTGGCTTGTTCGTGCGGTATTCTGTACCAGGTGGGTGGCACAAAACCAGAGGATGCCTCAACTGGAGGCCACAACCCGGTTGCACAAGTAGCAAGGGCAACCGCAATACGCGCGCTTCGTTTGGTGGGTTATCCCTTTTTTTTTTTGGTATTTGGAGGCTTATTTCCCTGCGTCATTGTTGGCTGATTGTGCCTTCGGTGTGGAGGGGTTGGAGATGGACACACAATGAGTTTAAATCATATTGGGTTGTGGAGGTGGTGGGAGTCGAGGACGGCTTAATTTGAGGTGTTGGGGAGGGACCGAAATTGGAAAGGGTTATCAGGTCGAAGGGATGGAATGTTATCGACTTCTTCGCGAACATGATAACAGGGGTTAGATAGCCCAAATAAGTTGAGGCTTCATTTCCTCGCATCTTCACCCCCTAGGGGTAGCTTTGCTTTCCTCGACTTCCGGTTCACATGTCTCGGAATATTTTCCCTCATAATCCTAATAAATCGAATACCTAACCGTCGGTTGTTCTGCTCTAGCTTGACGCGCATCCCCTCAGACGCGGTGAAAGGGGATCCGAGGGAGAGAGATATGGGGCTGCAGAGAGAGAGAATAATAAAGAGTCAAACTTCAGTTGCCAGGTGCCCCCTGGGTTGGAATACATAAGAAGAAAGCTGTCCAAAAGCAGTGCGTGTCATTAGAGAGACATGAAAAGACTTGACAAATGACATTCTGTCTCGTCTTGAATGTGAATTGGCGCCCCCTATCTGTTGACTTGTTTGTTTGCGGTTGCACATTGTCAGAGGGGTGGAAAAACGGGTACGGGTGGAGGAAAAAAAAATTGAAGATAACTCGAGTGTGTGTTCATAGTTTCGACATTGAATAGTTGAATTTCGGGTGAGAATGATGATTTGCTACGGCTTCTTTGGGGATGTTTTGACGGCTGGTTGACGAGCAATTGTCCTACCGATCTTTTAACATTTCAAGTACCTTTCACATGACTAATTCAACTCCCGTCGAGTATGTGGATTGTGTTATTGTCAGCTGTACTGGCCCAGATGACGCGTTTCGTATCGAAGAAAGCAGAGGGACATTGATGCAGTTGATCAGCTGGCGCCAACTTCATCGACGCTATCATACTAATAGTTGATAACATGAATAAGATTGCCAGGAGTCATAGTTGGAGCGGAGTCTGGTCAGTCCTGGAATCGCGAGGTGTCCTCCGATTCGGTCAACGAGGCAGATGGACCCGAGGGTCCCAGATGAACGAAGACAGACGAAATAGGGAGCCAGGACAACCTGACCCTAGGAGAAAGGATACTCGAAGGGAGAATTGATGGATCTAGATCCGTGGACTTGTCTTCCGGAACCCTAGGATCGACCAGACATCAAACTCGAGGTGAATCTCCAGACATCGATGAGCCAGAACTGCTGGAGATGCCGATAGTCACCACTGTATTACGTATATTCTGAACTCAAGACACTGTCGAGATTCAACGCTAATCGTTCACGTTTTCGCCATAACGCCCGATTCACCGGGCCCAGGCCGGCTTCTTTACGGCATTGTTGGCGTCCTGAGGATCGCTATCTTAACTAGCCTCGTGCGCGGTAGCCTGTACACTCCATCAGGAGGGACTGTATCCTCTGGTGGATGTGAGCATACACCAGCTCATTTCGTTTTCTTCTCATGCATCGCTTCTCGGAGGAGTGCGATTGTGGTGGTTAGTCGTTGGATAGACAACACCTGACGGCAGTAAAACAAATGTTGCCTTGGGGAGCTTGGAAAACGCTTTAGATCTGGCACTGATAGCCTGTTTCCGAGGTGCAAGGAGATAATATTGGGGGCTGCATGGAAATTCAAGAATCATAGAGTATCGAATCCATTGGCAAGGTCGATGCTGCGGTAAGTACTCCAGTATATTTTTTTTTTTTGGGAAGGGTCGCAGAGAAATTAATATTGATCACGTCCCGGAAGGTAAGTTCACTCTCTCCCTTTGACTTAAATCGCCATTTTGTAACTAAAAAAAATTTTTTTTTGTTGTTGTACTTGTGATTATTCTGGTTCTAGACTTGAAGGAATAAATTCTATCGATAATTTATCGGTATTTGAATAATATTGTTTATTACTGGAATACAATAGCTGTCATCTGACAGATTCCAAAGAGTTAACGATTTTTGTACCCGGATCTGAGATAATTTTATCGACATTGACTGGAGAATAAATTTTTTTTAATGAAAAATGCAAAAATGTTCGGTTTCGAGAAAAAAAAAATTGGCTCCTGAGGGGATCGAACCCACGGCCTTCGCGTTATTAGCACGACGCTCTAACCAGCTGAGCTAAGGAGCCGATGGGAAGTGGTCTATTTTTCAGCCTCAAGTGGGCACCGGAGAATAAAAATGTTTAGTCGAGTTAATATGCGAATGTTATCAAAATTGTCGATAACACGTTTATCTTATCATCGCGTTTATCTTTCCTGCACTGCCGCCTGTATTACCGGTGCTATGAGGTCTCAGATTGTATATTATCATTTTGTAGAACCTAATGTACATAATGTACATCAAATATTGTGTCTATGACGGTTCCTCCTCTGGACTCATTGAATTTTGAAAATTTCAATCATGATTTTCATAATTACAGCGCGTTCGGTTTCGTTTGTCCGCACTCGTGACTTTGTTTTATAAATAGTATCGAGGGCCACACAGATCTACATTCATCGGCCTCTCCCCTCGGACCGTCTACACAATCGCCCAATGATTAATCGAATGAAGTCAATTCTCATTGAGAACGATATCACATGAACGAAGTCAAAGAGCGATACGACAATCGGAATCATCTCAGTACTTTCTGTATGCGCTAATGAATTTGAAATGCGTATCTAAACGTGGATCATAATGATATGATTCTCTGAGATCATGAGAGTGAATCTATATCGGTGATCGGGTCGATTAACCGTTACAAGGGATCAATCGTTGTGTATTGCATGTCACTCCTGCATTTGGTAATCCATACGAGTGTGTGAGGGAAATGGAGAATTACGTCAACATATTTCGAGATGATATCCCTTTTGAAATATCAACGGTTCGACACTTGACATCAACTCGGGTGATTGTGAGGAATGGGGGGGAGGGGAATAAAAATCGACGAAGTGGAGGATTTTGAGAAATTATCGATGTAGATGTGGCCCTGGAGTTTTTATAAAGTTCAATGCCCACCCCCCGGAAGGGCTTGGCCCCTCCTACGATAAAAAAATATGTGAGGAAGTGTGCGAGTGCGTGGCTGGTGTGGGAGAAGGCGCTCGGAGGGGCTAGGCCCCCCTACAAAAAAATATCGAAGGGGGTGAGAGTGCTTCGCTGGGGTGGCAGAAGAGTTGGGAGAATGGGCCGCCCTCGAGGAAGAGGGGATCTAGGGGGCGGAGCCCCCCCAGGGGGGGCTTGGCCCCCCCACTATAGCGTCTTATTTTTTCAATTCATTCGTTTCCCAAGGGCTAGGCTTTTTTTCATGCAGACAATTCTTCCATTTTCAATTATTTTTGAGGGAGATTAGCGATGGCTGACCGCGAAAGTTACAGCTACACCTCGGCTCGTTACAGCAGGTGGGCCCAACAATGAAGGCAGTAAACCATTGAGGCTGCAGAGGTGGCCCTAAATAACAAGCGGCCAAACTTCTCCATCGGCATAATGACTCCAATACTCCGTCCTCCGTTTCTCCCAGCTTTCTGCCAACCATCAAGGTGCGAGAGCAACTTGGTCTGTGAGGACAATTGCACGTCATTTGTTAAAATATAAAGCTGGCCAGTTGATTCGAGAGACCGCTGAAATATTCAGTAAGGACAATAGGTCGGTTATATCGCTTGAACGAGTCGACAAGTTTGTAGTTGAGGATTGTTCCTTGACTTGGGATGGGCTACAATTTCTCGGTGTATTGGCCAGTATTAGGATAATCCCATTTTCCGAGTTGAGTTCTTCCTCATTTTCCCAAATGTGCGGCAGTGCAAAGGGTAAAGGGTAACGGGAGTGTCACGCCCAACGATTTTTTCCCACTTGGTGATTTTTGCGAGATGGTGCGCCCCCTTTCGCTGGGACTGAAGATCCGCTGGTCCCTTGGGACTCGTTCGAATATCTGTAATTCTTTTGTGGTCGGGGCACTCCGGTTTGGGAATGAATTTATGCCGTGTTATGGGAGTTCCAGGAGTTTGTTTGACCGGCAATTATGTCCCTCGACGATGGGCTCAATTCACGGAGGGAAATATTCAGTAGAAATTACGGAAAGACCTGGAGACTCTTTAAAACACGTCATAAACCTTGTCGAGGGATTTTCGAAAATAAACCGAAGAGTTGTGTTCTAATTTTCCGATAAACATTGTTTGTAATCCATTTATTAACAGGTCAGGACAATTTTACCGCTCACACTGGATAATTTCGGTAGTTCACCCTCTCAGAGGGATGCCCTCATTATTATCAATATATCGATTGGTCTCTTACTTAATGAGCTGTTATGACAACAACTTTGCCAGGTTATGGTTTTCGGAAACCTCTCGTGACCTATTGATCTACTCTACTCACATGTTATCAAACACTTAGGCCATTACCCCTGTCATGGTGGGGAGCAGGAGGGAAAGGAGGAATGGGGAAAAATCGATACTGTCAGCTAGTTCCGATCGCCGAAGGGCACTTTGCAATTTTGTTATTTTTCCATTGCACATTCACTGAAATACTTTTATTCCTCGTGACGATTACAGTCAATGGAACGCATTTTATCCCCAAACACAGTTACATGATCGCCTGCGGTTGAAGGATGCTACCAACAATTCTCGCCGTGCGAACAATACCACCGAAAGCCACAAATCTGACCACCGAAAATACCCGGGACACTCGGGACTCGATAAATCTGCGCACCGTTTAACACAACATACCACTGTCTCCGTCGCAACCATTGGGCCCACAGTGGTGTGTACATTTTTTCCAATATGTCCACGCGTGGGGAAATGAATAGCTTTACGGCTGGCTGGGCATATTCAAAGCCACCAGTTTATTCGTTGACACACTAGTCATAATATTGGGGGAGTCACATCGTGCGACTTTTTGAGAGAATTTTTTTTTTCTGCGCTTTTGATATGACGTGTCGCAGATGGCGAGATGTTCCGTTCCGAGAAGTGGCTTTCAGATTCGGTTTATTGGGGATGGATAAATGTGGTGTTATTATATTTGGATATTTAGGGGTTTTGTGTTGGGTCTGAAAGGAGTGGAAATTGATGGTATCGTCTTGGATCGGTCCCGGGAAAAATCCAAGTCCCAGTCTCGCGTTGATCGGAGCTGGGAAAGGAGCCGGGTCTCCTAGTTTTTCGAATATTCCAATTGAGGCCTCAGTGACTTCGAGATTTTTCAACTCAGAAGGATCTGGCTGGCCTTAAAATACGGGTGATATCACCAGGTCGTCGCCCATAGAGCTGACTCGATTTCGACAAAGTGGGTCCTCATGCGGACGGCCAGAAATTCATGGAATATACGGTAATGCGAGATGACCTGTTCGATTTTTCATGAAATGAATAGCAAAAATTAATTTCATACTCTTCTGAGTGTTTGTGCTTCAAAATGAAAAATATTTTTGTGGAGGAGAATTTTTATTACGTTAAATAACCCATTTTTCAGTAAGTAAAACAAAAAAAAAACACTGTAGAATAAAATTAATATCCATTTGTCAGCATAGGATCAACACAATTCCTGAAATACCTTCTCAGTGCCAATTATGGGGCGCTGTAGGAGGTGAAGGAAATGACAAAACAGAAAAGGGGAAAATTCATTTGCTGGAAATAACGTGCATCGATGACATTTCCAAAATTTACGATCGATTCTGGGTCTTTTCAGGCGCTCTCCGTTGGATGCGGTCACCCACAATTCAGTCAAGTGCGATATACCGTATCGTAAATTAACGTGGTTTTGCAGGGCACCGTAGGTGGCCTTACCGAGGTACATTTGTGCTCCTGCCCGGTTCAGGGTACCTCCTCCAATTTTTTCCTGGGTTTCTCATCACGAAAGGGTTGCCCAGAAGCTGGGTGTTGCACGGAGGCTCAGGAGAAGGACACTTTGTGGTGATGGGTGTGGTAGGTCGTGAGGACACTAACAGACAATAGTCTTGAGACTGCCAGATGTTCGGCTGGCCATTTATTTTTTTTTCTATTTCATTTATAAATAAAATAAATGGTCCTGCGACAAATGGCGATTTTTTTATGAAGGCTTCACGTTCGATGAGATTTGGTGGTCTCCATCACGAGATAGGAAAATTTTCACTGGAACCTTTTTTATGGAGCGAATTGAGAGCTACAAAAAATGTTATAACAAAATTTCTTCTATCTCTCATAGATTCAGAGGTATTGCCCAAAAACTCGGCTCAGAGTTGAGCCAGATTATCTCGTTTCCCTTCGCTACTAAATTATCCTCCAGTTCAATTCTCCAATTAAATAATTGATAGAATTAATTACAAACAAATGTCCTATGAATCGATATCAATTCCAATCACCGTAGAGTAATTATTCGTCTTCGAGATCGACTTGAGATTTGGAAACTATCGTTTTGTCTCGTTTCGTCTTTGTCATTGTTCCGGAATCGATAGAAAAAATTCAGTTTGTATTTACCTCTCACGCCCGGCTCTGGAGAAGGCAATTGTTGACGGTATAACAGTGGGCCAGAAGATCTTAACCCCAGGATTAAAGCCTAATCCATAGTCTACACGTGCACCGCCCACTCAACGAGAGTTTCCGACGCTTTGGTCCGTTCCGCATTGCAACGAATCCATTTAAATTCGGCTTAAGCACCCGCAGCGCGCCCTCTCCCAGTACTTTTTCAAATAGATCAGGTACAGGGGCCTGTTTGGGCCCCGTACACAGTGGATTTGCGCGCATGAGCGATACTCCTGATACGATACGATTGGCTGACAGGTTGTTGGATGGTTAATGTACCAATTCCTTTGTTTTTTATCATTTGTGGTTGACAGCGTTGCTCGTCTGTTCCTCCTCTTAATTTACAATCGCAGAGACATCTGGGCCCTGTGGATTAGTCAGGGAGAGGATGAGGGCTGGAGTTTAGATGGCTGTTAACCAGATTGCTGGTTACGGTTTGGAAGATAAGTCGTGCTTATATATTATCTTTTGGCGGATGCTTTGTTCAGTGATTCTTCGATGATTGATCAATCGCAGTGAGAGAGAACGGAAAATGTGGAAAAACACAGCGAAAATTTTTTTTTGACGACCTAATTATCGATTTGACGTTCAGAGGTGCCTTTGGAAGATAACAAATTAGATTGAATTAAAAGGGATTATTTAATTCAATTTTTTCATCAATAAACACCCGTTAATATATAATATAATATAATATAATTTCAATTAATAAATATCGAGGGATTCGTCTTCGAATAAATTTTTCTAAACAATGAAGGAGATGATTAATCGAATGGACTGGAGTTGGAGTGATTCATGAAGACGATAATTTCGTTAATTACGGGGTAATTAATATTCGTTTGAGCTGGGGAATTGTAAAATAATAATTAATCCTGTTGGATGGCAATGACGATCATCAGGAATGTCATGCTATTTAATTACCCAACATCTCCCCCAAATTCCCACTTACGAATCCAACTGGTTTACTTTATTTTTCCCGCGAACAAGAGAGGTATTTAAAAATAATCTCACGAATGCATGTGGGCGGCCCTGCTGCACCGAATGAGGCCGCGAAAACCTTACCGATCAGCGGTGATATTAAATTCCGTGGGGACAAAGTGGTTGCTTGGTAGTCAACGCAATATTCTACCAGTAAGATATCGCATTTCATTTCCCTTAAGTATTTTTATTGTTTATTTTTTGTAACTAAGAAACCCGGCGTTTTCATTGAAACCGAGAAATTAAGTTTCTGGAGGCGATCGTAAGATACTTCGGGTCATTTCCGGATCATGACACGCGTGAACAATTAAACAATTGTGGGAGGACTTTGCACTAAAATTGTAACAATCGAAGAGGAAATTGAAGCAAAAAAAACTGGCAAAACGAATTTTTTAAAATTTGTTTTTGATTTGTTTTTTTTTATTTTGGGTGAAGCGTTTTGAGGTTTAAACGGTTTTCCCCAACTTTTGTTTAATATAACGCATTGTTTATCATATAATTCTGCTAAATGTGTTCTAATATCGGTGCGCGCACCCCGAATGTCTACAAATTGACTTTGCAATGTCATATAATTTTTTTTCCAATAAAAAATCGTCTTCAGGTTCTTAATAAATTATGAATCGAAGCTCTGCCACTGGGAAATGACTCGCAAACAAATTTTTCGACGACGACTCGTCAATCCACCTCATTTAAAATCCCCATTAAGGCCCTTGGTATTCATACCCCGAATGCTCATATCCCGTCACACATGTTTATACCCCATGGGCCAAGGGGAGGGGGGGATTGAAACTGAAAACGAACTGTGACCGATTGGAATCACAGAGGAAAACCACGAGATTTAAGTAGCCGTCATCGACATCTGTCGATTCGTCCCGGGTTCTCACAGAAACCCCGCGGTTTTTCGGTCTCTTTAGCAAGCGATTTTTCAAACAGTCGATGTCTCTCCTCTCGTTTTGGACCCGTTTTTTTTTGGTGCTTCAGCTCGGTAGCCAACAGCTCCGTAGGCAAACGTGTAAATAATTGATGAATAACCACTAACGAGAGTCTAGTGCAGAGTCACGAATCGTCTTCCTTTCTCTTTCAGTGTCAACCGTATCAAATTGTCAGTCATATTTCAGGGCTAATATAGGAGTGGATTGCACAGGGTTTGCAGTGGGGTTCTATTAATCACTCGGGTTGAGGTGAATGGAGGACATCAAATGTGACATAACTCTTTTAGAATGTCATGTTATTGGATGATTGTGACGATGGGTTCATTCTTATGTGGATCATACGGTTGATAACGATCAGATGTGAATTATCAATTATCACCAAAGAGATCTTCAATGATTCTTCTCAATATTTATGGAAGACGCAGACAATAATTCCAACTCAACCCCTAAATCATCGACCCCCTTTCGTCAAATGTCCTACCACATTTCGCTTCGTAATTACAATCAAAATCCCCAGTGTTTACTAACCCTTTCCTTCCGCGTAAAAATCCAGAAAAAAATCCTCCACAAACCCCCACCCCAAACCTCACCCCTTACCCCAAACCCCTACCCTCACAATCCCCACCACTAATGGGATTAAACCAAAGATTTAACGTCATTTCAAAGACGAAATCTAGTCGTCAAGAAACCAAAAAGTCGTTAGTAGTCGGAAAGGAGGCCATCACACCGTGCGGTCCACTGGTACATTTAAACCTCCTTGAGTCCTCGGGGATGATGCTCTGCATTTCTTTTGAGTGGCCCCGGGACACTTTTCGTGGCACTGACAAATGCGAAATTCTCTCTGCGCACTCATCGGCCTCTTTCTTTTTCAATTTTTAGTTTCTCAGTCTGTCCTGACTTCCAACGTCTCTCTCCATCCCTCTCGTGCATAGCAGTGAGTTCGGGTGAACTGATGGAGGTGCCCTCCCTCTATTCACCCCTCTCCCCTCCCTACCCCTTCGTCGCCCCGTGTTCGCCCATTCGTTTAAAAGGAGAGAGGGGTCAGAGAAAAGAAAAGTGTTGGTGAATGGCCACTCGAGCGGTCCGAGCGTGTCCAAAGGATGTTTGCCCACAAAACGGTCGCCCAGATACTCGCCAAGGGTCACCCAACAGAGGTGGTCTACCCTCAGATTTATTTTACAATTGTCTTTTTTTTTTCTCGACACCTTTCACCCCTTCTCATGCCACTCGATATCAGCGTAATCGGATATATAGTATATTATATACTATATATCACATATTATATATCATATATTCGTGTAATATAATATTTCTCTATATATATATAATAATAATGATATAATATTATATATAATATGTTATGTTGAATACGTATGGAATGAATTGAGCAGCGATAATCACTTTAGTGAATAATAAATATATTACGAATTGCAACAATAAATACAGATACACTTGGAGCGTCTTATTTGGCTCGTGAAGGTGGTGGTGAGATGAGATAGTCCTGAAAAAAAAATTATGAGGACTCTCAATGGGAGCATCGGGTGTGTGGAATGCAGGTTGCACAACGTGCTACTCCCAGACTCCGATTTCGGTTTTTATGAGTCCTAAATCCTCGGCAGCGAGTTGTGTCTCTGCAGCATGAATTTATGAGTGTTTTCCTGGGGGGAGGGGTTCTGCGGGTGCTGGAGATATTATGGCGTCGTTTTTTGGGAGATAAGGAGACTGAGGGAAGTCAATAATAATAATTAACGCGGTGAATGTATTATTTTGATTTTGGAAAATGTTGTGGCAATTTTTTTTTTGGTGGGGACAACAATGTTTTTCTGGTGTCCAATGCGACCTTGTGCGCGGGTCTTGGTGTGGAAATACGTAGGGAAAAAAATCGTTTACGATTTATCATCGCGTCGTCTTCCAGTTGGCTGAACAAAGCAAAAGAATCAGTTCATATTTTTGGATATGTAGGGACTTTATGTTGGTAACGAGTCCATATTAGCCCCATCTGCCTCCTCGAATGCGCTTCTGCATGAGTGAATGGGTACAGTTGAAGCCAACAAATATCACCTTTAGTCCCCCGACGGCGTACCTCCTCTGCACTGCATTCATGTCTTGGTGAAAAAAAAAATGAAAACATGAGAGAAATAAAACGATACATAGATCCGGATTATCTACAGCCAATTGATCACGAATCCAAACGCGCCTCTAGTGTTTGTCACGCGGGCTCCTTGGAACCCATCACATAACTTCTACTTTTTTTATAAAGTGGAATGAAAAGTGATAAATCAATGGGCATTTGAAACATATTCTTTATTAAGACCTTTGATTTATTGTTATTAAACGCTAATAGGAAATTGTAGAGATAAAATGAAAATTAAATGTCGTTAAAGAGTTCAAAAACCAGTTTTATGTATCTCTTTGAAATACCAAAGCCCAATATTCTTCGTTAATTTATAGCCACCTTTTGCCTTGAGCGCATTTCGAAATTATTTTTATTCCATCTAAGGCCTCATATCGGAAGAATTATTTCACTCGAAAATGTCTTTCGAAATTCTCAAATCGTGAAGTTGAATAAAAAATAATCGTTAATTGCTTCGGGCAATCGATTATCTCAAGTTTATTATTTATTTTAATTCGGGGAGAGACAAATCATAAGCACGAATCAAATTTTTTTGGAGAAATCTGAAGAATTTGCTGGATGAAAGTACAGGGAGAAAATTATTTGGGGATTTTCAAAAATGGATGGATGAAATTTAATTAGTCGTCAATTTATTTTGAATTTTTTATGAGGAAATTTCAACTACAAATCGAGGAATTTTAATCACTTGATTCTAATATTCTTCTTGTCTCGCGCGAAAATTGAAATGTTCAGTAAAATTGGGCCCATTAGCTTAAGGGACAAATTAATATTTAAGTGACTATTTTTTACCAATAAAATATTCCATCAGAGAATCCTAATAAAATACCAATCAGTTCAGAAAATTCAATTTAATTTCAATTCACGTTCATTACAGATCTGAGTCCCATATCACTAACTGGGACCCAAATGTTTAGGAGACAACGAAGAGGGCAGAATATTATTTAGGAGTACACGAATCCTAAAATCGAGGCCCCAATCGTTAAAGGAGTCATTCAACCCTTGTACTTAATTTCGAGATCGGCTCCGAGGCCTGAACGAAGACTAAAGGAGGGTATTGAGGCCCAGTGGGGGCAGAAAGGGCAGCTGAGGCGCTTAGGACGGCCCCACATTGATTACGAAAGCCTGAAAGAGTTGGGTATTTGATATTTATCAATTGTTTCTGTTGTAATAACTTTTAAATAATAATACAGATTAATCCAGAAATGAGGGGATTTTATGGGCAGGGGTTGTCATAGCCGGATTATTAGGTCCGTTATCCCGGATGAACTTCTTAATTTCCGGATTCCTGACCTAATGGCAGTTTTTAATCCCGCCCAGGTACGCGGCAGGGGTTGTAAAGCAAGAAAATATATTAACAATAATTTTAATTACAGACGCAACGCTCACATCCAAAAATCAAATTGAATAATAATAATAGATCGATAAAAAAAATGTTTAAAGTAGGAGGTCCTGTCAAAGTCTATCATCTGCGGACTTTAAAGGTAAGAATATAAATATCATTATGTAGGGTATGGGGTGAAATAGGGGTGGAAACGATTGCAAAATCGGAATGATAAAATGACGCGTCAAAATATTGGGAACCAAAATCAATGAATCGATTCGGGAAAACAAAGGGGTGTGGAACTACAGAAGAGACTTTTAGGGAAAGTCCATGAAAATATTGAAAGGGGAGGGACTATAATCGTAACAAAGACATTTCCCTAAGGGCTGATCCTTCTCCTGCGAAAGCTCCTTCGTAAAACCGAGGGAGATCGGCACAAAAATCGGTTCAAGAGCTTCGCATCAACCCCTCGACTTCTGGAATCACCTCGAATCGACTTACCCCTTGACAACCGATTTCACCCCGACGTTTTCCAGTCCCTGAAAAACGTGTCCAGACGGTGTCGAGTCAATCCGTTGGCGGGTGGTTCGGTGGACTCCAGGATTATTCGATCGAGAACACCGATCCATCTGGGCTCATCCTACGTCTCCCCAGATATCAAAAAATCCACCCCTGGTCGGAGTCAGCGGTATCCCCCGTTGGTGGGGCAATACGGGGAGTGTCATAGTTCGATTCCCCATCGCCGATTGGTCGTTCTGCCGATCGTCTCGTGGCAATTCGCCGAGTGTCTACGAGGCGTGCCGGTATAGGCGGTACCGGTTTACCCCACCAGCAAAAAACCGCTTCAACCCGGTGCCCCTGAGTGTTACCTTAGTCCAGACGAACAGGTCGCCGTACACGAAGAGCCTCTAGTCCTCTCCCGTCCATCGACGTGGCCGCACCTCGGTGTCCCCTGCGTGCCCGCCACTGTCGTGTATCAGCTGTTGAAATAAATAAATAAATAAATAAACAATTAGTTTAGAGGATTATCGAACTGTCGATACAGCGGTAGTCGCCAGGATCCGTGTCCACTACCGATCAATTCCGCGGATCCGCTGACGATCGGGTGTCGTCAGTGAAGTTTAATACCACGTGATATCGGTTGTAAAAATATCGTTGAGTTTTTGGGAAACGACATTTGTTGGAGGAGTGGTGGAACTGTAGCGGAAGTGCTGTCAACCGAGGTTATGTGATTTGTGATTATTTTGTTAAGAGACTGTTATCGTTGAGTCTCCGGTGAATTCCGAACGATTGCGGAATTTCGGAAATTTTTAAGGTGAGTGATACGATGATTTCAATGCGTCTGGCGACCAGTCCGGGCGTTAAAGTCTCCGATTATTTTCGGCGCTGGGGGAATTCCTTCGGGGAATGATGTTTCAGGGGGTGGGAGATGATAATAATCGAGTACGGGGGGTTGGGAGAATTTTTATAACGCGGGGGGTGCGATATTTTGATATTTGAGGCGGTTTTGGGAGGAGCAGTGAATTGGGTCAGCATTTGGTCAGCCCTTAGACTGATGAGTTTTGGGGTTTCGTCGACGGTTTTTCGATTATTTTTGTTATCGTGTGAAGATTGAAATCGATGGGGGTTTCAAATTTTTTTGTGCCGAAGTTCTGACGTTTTTGAACTGCGTCAATGGGATTTTTCGGTCCCAAACACATGGGAAAATGTTTATAAATAGATTTTAGGACGAGAACTGGGGAAAAACCGATATTTGAACTTCGCTCGCCGTTCCCGATTCCGTCTCGCGATTTTTTCCTGTGCTCTCCCTCATCCGGAATGAAAATGAAGTCTCGCTGTCTTCAGGAAAAAAAAATTGAAATGACTTCGGATGTCTTCGGTGTTTTATTGCGAAATTTCCGAGGGTTCGCATTGAGTTTCACACACGTGCACTCGCGGAATGAAAACATTAAATGTGCCCCGGCGGTCTCTGTTGCTATAATATTTGCGTCTTGCCATTCGGGGGATGAAGGGTCGACCCTTTTCCCGAGGGTCTGGATTTGTCTCGTGTGAAACGTTACAATTATTATGCATATGACAATGGGTTCTTGCGTGTCAAAATATATTTATTGCAGTTGTGCTTTTTTTCCTTCGTCGCCGGGGAGGGATTCGTTTTGTCTCGTGGTTCAAGGGCTTTGTTCATTGGGCATAAGTTGGTCAGATACGAGTCAAAAACGAGGCTGTGGTATGTCGGTGTATTGTGAGGACCCTTGTGAGTTTTTCGTACCCTTATTATCGGAGTCATCTACCTCGCAAGGTGATTGCTTGGGGTTGTTTTATTGGTTTTTTTCATCTTTCCCTTTTCAGGGGGAGAGGGGGGTATTTGCATATTTTGGGTGGATTATGGTGGTCAGAGTGTGCGTTTTGGCGGAGATATTTTAAAGGAAAATGATTTCAGGGGTTGAAAGTTTCGATAAAAATGACGGACAGAAGCATTTATTTATTATATACGACATTTGTTTTCCAATTTTTAATTGAAAAACAAATTTGTTTCCTCGTCAATGTATTTTTTTTATCAGGAATCGACGAAGAAAAGCTCATTCAAATTTTTTCTTTCGACTATTTATTGCAGAATAAAATTTCCAAACTCCCATCGAATGAAAGGGCCCAAAAGCCGCGATAAAATAATTTTCTCACGATTAAAATAAATCATTAAACCCGCAATAAATTCCTAAAACTACTCGTCCCAGTTAAATCCATCTCTCAACATCTTCAGCTCCCGGAAATCCACAAATTTTTTATTCCCCAACGTCTGAATCTCCCACGAAATAATATTTTTTCTAAAATCCCGGGAATTTGTATTTAATGGCATCCATATAATTTAGGACACAGATTTTATTGATCTTCTCTTAACTATCGCAGAAGTTAATTGACCATATCGTTGCATTGGCTATTTACGACACGATAATATCCCTTATCACAAACGGAAACAGTGCAAAAACACCTTGACCTAACGGTTTTCGTAATCTCTTTTGAGTGGAGCCCTTATCAGTTTTATCGTTTACATGTCCCAGGAGACACACGCGACTGCCACGAGGAAACTTACGAGTAGTTTTTTTATTCATCACTTCTCTCGTAGATAATGGGGAGTAATCGTGAATGACACGATGAGGAAAAAGAAAAAAATAATCAAAATAAAAATAACAAAACGATTGAGATGAATTCATTTGTGCGATCGTAGTCGTGGAAACGCCGTGGGAAATATTTCATTTTCAATCATTGTGGGAATGTGATATTCCCCCCCGTGACGCGGAAACGTTCTAATTATAGGTATTACCCAACTTCCCGAGAAACGATTTACATCTAACATGATTCTTCCTTCTGCTCCAGTAACTCGAGATTTAATTAGATGATTTTTCTCGGGTTTTATTTTTCATTTGCAATGTCAGTCATTGAGGTGTCACTTGTCTAATTGATTTTCCCATTCTTTTCCTCTATTTTTCACGACTCCTTATCCTGAGTGAATTGTTAATTAATTAAAACACCGGCTTTTCATTATCGTTTTAAACAATCCACAAAAGGTTCGTTTACATTGAAAAAATGATTTTTTATCGTACGTAAAAATTCGATCCCACCGAGTAAAATATTCTCAATAATTCCTAAATAAACAATCAATAATTTTTATCAATCTCCCCAGATATTTTATATTTCCCCATTTTTTATTTTCCAATAAATCCTTCCCGAGAAAAATTATCGCCCCATTATGATTGGTCTCGGCCTCTTGAACCACATATGTAACATCTGGCGATCGAATTTAAAACACGAAAGGGCAGAGCGAATTGCAACGAAGACGTTAGAATTCCCAGACACGTGTAGAGTTGAATAAAAAAAATAAAAAAAAAAATAAAAGGAGAAAGGGTTGATGTACGAGATGCCTTGGAATTCAAATGTGCAATGCATACTTCTGTTAAAAATCGAATCGGTCACGGGCTCGAGGAGTCGAACAATGTCGCCCTGGAAATACACTTTTGGCCAGTCTCTATTATTATTCCAACTTTTTACGGTGCCCCCCCCCCTCTCTCTCCCCCTATTTTTGGCCCGAGACGAAGCTAAACTGACGCGATAAATGATCCTCGGTGGAAAGTTATTAATTGTCTCTCGCATTCGGCTTCTGGGTTTTGATTTTTTATCTCTCTCTCTCTTTGAGACACTTTTTTTCATTGTCGATCGCGAAAACATTAACCCGAGGAGGCCGACCCTTGACACTCACGGGAGAATCATTTTTCAAGGACCCTCAGGGCCCAGGAGACGCGGCCTTTGTGAGAATTGGAATCCTGGCGGTGCCATCAGTCAGGACAATCGTTAAAAAGTTATTCGGATCGGACAAATTTTTGGGGGAGGAAATACTTTCGGGAGATTCTCGGAATCGTTGGGGGAAGCGAGGGATGAATGCGATTTAGGGCAGATTTGAGTTTCGATTTGAGTTTGAGAGGAATTTGTTTGGAAATTTGAGGAGAGAATTTTTGGGGATTTTGTTGGGGGCAGTACTGGAATTTTTTTGGCCAATTTTTGATTTTATGTGAATTTTCAAAAGAAAATTGATCTGGAAATTTCATCTCCATTCGATTTACCCCCGAAACTCTCCATAAAACCCGATAAAAATGTCGGAATCGACTTAAAAAAAAATCTGAAAAAATTCTCCAACATTCCAAATCCATCTCTCCCCCACTATCAACAATTTGATCTTCCAGATTCATAAATTAATCATAAAAAACCGGGAATCCGTCAATTAGTCATCGGCTCCACTCGAAGAATCCGGAGACTCCCTTACCCCCATGAACTCCCAGTGGGGAAGTGACAAAAGTCAGGTAAAAGAAAGGGGTTAACTGAAAGAGTTGAAGCACCAGGGTCCTTGTGCTAAAAAAAACTCAAGGGCTGCGAAGGGGGTAAACGTCGCCCTCTCGAATTTAATGGTGCGTAAACTAGACTAGGGTCGCAGCGTCCCTTTACAACATCTTCTTCGTTCTCGTTTTTTCGCTCAGTGTGTCCAAAAGTCACCGGATTGCACTAGGGCCCAGTGACAATGGGGGCCCCTGGGTTCGGTGAAAAAGGGCCCCACCTTGGGCCCGACTTCCTGACTCCATCGGTGACATGTTCCCGGTCGGTGTCGGAATTTTCGGGGCACGCGCGTCGCCTCGACTTCATTAACGTGCAAGTGTCGGCAAATATTGACGCTTAAATAACTAGGGTAGAGCGGTTAATCCTCGCTATATGTAGGGCAACCTCGTCCTTGTACTTCACATAATTGTGCGGTGAAAAAAAAAAATTCTGAGCCTCGAATTGAGACGTTCTGAGGAGCCGTTGGGGGCAGCAAACTTTTCGTCTGCGGAATATCCTCGGGCTGTCACCCTTCCCCCCAATTTATTTCATCAACAAAATTAATTCCCAACAATATCCAAACGTCCCCCACTCCCCCGAGACCCAAAAATCCTCTCAACTATTTTTGAATTCCACTCCTAGTTCCACTCGCAACTCCAAAATTAACGAGCGACGTCTCCATGTTCTCCTGCCCCGGGCAATTTACGTGCCTCGTAATGCGAATTTTCAGTTGTCGAAGGGAACCGTGAGATTACCAGAAACTCCATAAAATACCCGTAGGGTAAAAACGTGGTCTGCATTCATTCCCCTCAAAAAAGTGACAAGAATTGAGTCGCTCGGTCGGGATTTCGCGGAAGTAACGAGTAGCGATGGACAATCAAAAAGTGGAGCGAACCTCATCAGTGAGAGGGTAAAGGGCGTGATGGTTAACTGGGACTTGATACAAATGACAAAAAAAAAACATGGGGTATTTTCTCAGCGTTAACGAAGCCCCAGTGGACATATGGACGGGTGTTATACGACCGAGCGAGAGTCATGGGTTTTAACGTAATTATCCCGGAGTCGGGACGAGCGCGAGCGAGAGAGAGAGAGAGAGAGCTCTAATTACCCGAAGGCGAATTCTCGTTAAAATACCCCAGTGAGTAAAAACATCATCCCTCCTTTTGTTGAACGCTTGGCAGCCGTAAAATAGCGGATTTGTGCTGTCACAATTGCTCATTTCCGTCTTCAGTCCTTAAATGTCTCATCTGTTCGAAAATATCAATTTTGGTTTATTGATTTATTCGGTGGCAATCGACTGAGAATTTTTATTATACATTAAATATGTATATAAATGTATATATGTATGTATATATACGTCATCTCATTTTATTTATCGATTTATAATTTATTTTCCTGTCCACCAATTATTTACTGCCAATTAAAATCAAAATTATTGGATTAAACCCGATAAATTCACTTCAAACATTATTCTAATATTGCAAAAAAAATTAAAGATGTTGCTAAAAGTATTTTATCGCTAACTATCATCCTGCAAAACTCAGAACCATTTTTTTCCTCGAATTAACAAATACTGGGCTATTTTTCCATTTAAACGAACGCATCGTCAGTACAAAAATTCAATTAAAAATACTTCCAATGGAATTTTGGAAATTGGGAAAACCGTTAAGGCGATGGTGTTCTAAATCAGACGTCGGTGAACCCTGGGATCTCCAGTCCGATGAAGAATGCAGAAGACGTGAACAAAAGGAAATGAAAAATAATGGAGAAATGAAGGAGAAGAGGCGCCGAGAGGACTCGTAAAGTCACAAGAGTAGTGTATGCCGATGGTTTATCAGATTGTGGCCTAATTTTATTCCAGTTTACTCGGGAAGAAAAAAATAAATGGGTCCGGGGACGTATATGAGTGTAGATGAGGCCCGGCCTGGTGGGCCTCAGGGCCCGGGATGGAGGGGGGGCTTAGGGGGCATGAAGAGAGGATCGCCGTCCGGCAGATGGCACCGGGCGGGTAGATAGCGCTGATTTATGGAACAGTATCGTCCGGAGAACGAGTTTCCGTTCGAACTCCTCTTCGTCGGGCTCTGACGGAGTGAAAATGACGGTTTTTTTTTTACACCGAAGTCGCAGTGTTTTGGAAATGGAAATTTGGGATTTTTTGCCGCGCAGAATCACCTGCGCGTGTTCCATAATTGATTACGATTATGACATTTACCTTGAGAAGGACATGAAGGGCAAAACTAGTGCCCTAGGGTCGGCCAAATCGGGCGCTGGCGGTGGGAGAATTTTTGATGGTTTGCAATTGTTGGAAAAATGATGGGAAAAATTAGGAAAAATCGGAGACGAAACTGCGGTTGGAATTTTTGAAAATAGAGTATATTAACGTAAAATCGAGGTTGAATTTTAAAGGGGAAGGTGCAGAAAACCGGTTGCTCCCCCGCCTGTTGTATCATTCCTCATTCTCTTTTTTTATTTCCATCGGTTACTTCTATTTTCAATCCTCTGCTTTTATTATCGCGGCCATTTCTCTCTCCCTTTTTTCGACGGCCCATCGACCTTGAGAATTTTTGGGGAACTGCCACTGTATAATAATCAGACCCGAAATAATGTAGTTTATGTAATTACAGATGAATCAACAGTGCAAGGTCTGCGGCGAGCCCGCTGCTGGGTTCCACTTTGGGGCGTTTACCTGCGAGGGATGCAAGGTAAATTAATATTTTTATTTTTCATATTTTTACGGAGAAGATTACCGACGGCAAGAGATGGTGGAACAATTATCGATCGATATCGCGACAAAAGAGAGAAAAAACAGCACAATTTCTCGGATAAAAACAATTAATTTTTGAAGGAATTAATTGTAGATCGAGATAAATTTATTTAGATCGTTGAGCTGCTGGCAGCTGTTACATTTTCGTCGTTTTCTCAGGACTATTTCAAAATTTTCATACTCCGAAAATATGTACCCCCACTATCAATAACAAAAGTGGAGCTAAAAACTATTTTAAAATATTTTTTCTGCAATATTTTCCTCGAAAAATTTCCCCAAAATAATTACTTTTCCGAAAAATCAGTACTTCACCCTCTAATGAACCCAATAAAAATCAGATAACATTAATTACGTCTCCCACAAATGCCTCATTCCCCCAGTAGCTCCATTCACCACAAAAAAGCTGTTACATTAATTATCCCATATTAATCACGACTCGTCCACCGAAATGTGCGAAAGCCCGTGGAGAAAACCTTCTGGCGTCCGTTTCGAATCAGTAAGTGGACGGCGCACCTAATCGATTACCCCCGATGTCCCCTCACATCCACCATATGAATATTAAATCGAGACCTCCATATGAATTATTTCCATTGAGTACTGATCGAAAGGGCAGCAAAGTGCATCCCGTCTTCCGCTATCTTGTAACCGCGGCAAAATGTGATGATTTATGTCGTAAGCCACTGACAATAATTACCGATTCTCTTGCCAACTGTAGGTACAATCCTAAATCTCGGGGTAACGTGTTTTCGTTGTAACAAAAGCACATTTGCCTCGAGTTACAAGTTCCTATTCGTGGGTACAGTTTTTTTTTTACTGGGGCTTTATCTCCTTTTCTATTGCACCGCGTGCACTTTCACGAATCCTTTCACCGTGACTTCGTCGGTTCAGTTGTAATGAGTTGCGACGGGAAATGGTCCATATCGCGAGATATTCATGAGAGCTTGCGAGAGGTTATTCCGGATGTGAAGAAGATTTTTTTGTGCGGAAACGTCTGGGAGTTAATTTTTGAAAAACATGAGAAAAAAATTTTTTTACGTCTTAAATATAATATATAATACATAATATATTATATATCATACACGATATATAGTATATATGATATATTTCCCTATCATTAACAAAAAAAATCAGAATAAAAAAACCCGTCGACATTTGATCGATCAATTTCAATGCGAGACTCGCAAAATGTCGAAATCCCCCATCGAATACCGAACGAGAAAGATTCGATTATACTCGCAAAATTAGAATACATCACGCAGAGGGTCACACACGTGGCTCGGCAAAAACGATTAGACCAACACACCACCAACAACCGAATAAAAATCAAATATATTTTATTTGCAAAAGAATCGTCTCTTATTAGCATACTAACGACCGAATTCTCCAGGTCTTCTCTCCCCCGTCTGCTCTTCTTCGTCTTCTCTCGTCCATAATTCGTTCAGCATCAAATTTCGTGACCCCGTGTGGACGGCATCCACCGTGTATTCACACAGGGTTAAACCAAAGGCACATGAATTACTAAAATTCCACCGGATTTCGTGATATGCCAATGAAAAAGAGAGAATAAAACCGAAATATAAGGATGAACGAAATTCACAAAATTGGTGAAGATACGGGATGATGAGCGTGAGTCAAAGGAGTGGCCGGGGCCAGTAAAAAAAAAATGAGGATCCGTATGAATATTAACGCGATTTCTCTCCCATGTTCCTTTTAGTAGTTCGTTGCACCGGGAGAAGAAAAAAAAATCCGTTTACCTCGTTTGTAATGAGGGAGGGAGGGGGTGAGGGGGCACAACAAGTTGGAGAAAAAATTCGGGTCGAGTGGAGGCCCAATATGATGCAAATAATGTACTCATCCATTGTCTCTGGGGAATTCAATGGCTCTTGGGAGTCCGACAAATTTATGCCACTGACCATTGTGAGAAATTCAACTTGAAAAACCTTACATTAGTCATGTGTAAATATTTTGCACACTTGGGCGTATGTAGGGGCTATTTATGCATTGAATGGTGGCGCCATTCTCAAGTGGAGGGAATTCAAAATGGGGTTTAATTATTGGAAATTATTTGGGTAATTAATTTGGAAATTTCGGGGTAAAATCAGGGGATGTGAGTTTAGGGCGATATGGAAGGCGATATAATATATAAAAAAAATATATATATATCATATACTATATATATATTATGTATAATATATTCTGCATATGATACATTATATATATTATATATTACCTATAATAAATCCCCCCGGAAATCGATCTGTACCAAAAACGATCCGATAAATTTCCATTTTTTTGATGTTTTCGTCCGGAAAATTTCCCTCGGAAAAATTGCTTTCGGTTGCCGGTGAAACCAAAACTGTTCCAAGAGCATCTCATTTCCATTTCTCGTAAAACTATCACCAGACAATTAACGCTAGCATCTCTCCACCGCGTTATTTCCATCGAATCGTGAAAGGCACTTTAGAATAGCTGTCACCACTTCCGCATGACTCCCCCATGACCCCCCCGCCATCCCCCTTTCCCCATTGACCCTATAACTCCGGTGCAACAGGTGAAACCTCTCAAAACGATAAAATCCGAGCCGAGGGATTCGACCTGCAATAGTTGTCCTCGTCGGTCGTAGAAGCGATTAGTACCATCGTAAAGCAACAAGTATTTCCAATGTGTATACATGGTTTGTACACGTGCGTGCATTACTCCATCCCCATGTACATGTATTTCTTTCGAGTTATGTACAGGCGACGATTATACAGCTTACTATAATTGCCCACAATTCGGATGCCGGGTAAAATTCCAACCGTTGACGTTTTACCTGGTTATTGCACTCGTCGAGATGTCGTCGGGACACGCGGTGAAGAGAATTAAATGCAGTAAAGTCTGGTTGTCTCTGGTATTTTGATTGTTCTGTTATGAAATTCCGAGATTTTCAGAGTTGAATGGACCATGTGAATGAGATAAAGAAATTTTAGTTGAATTTTTTCTGGTTATTTCTGGGATATTTCTAGGGGAATCGGTCGGAGGGTTTTTTTATTTGAATTTCGCGCGGTTGGTGTCAGCCCAATTTCGATGGTTTTGAGGGGCGATGGGAGTGCGCGGGGTCTGGGTTCGGTTGGAATTATGGGGGTCGGGGTCGATTATCGATTACGGAAGGGGCTGGGGAAATTAAATGGCGGAATCGTCATTTTTACCGGCGGACAACCGACGCGTTTCGGTTTTCCCAGTTCTCGTACTCCGAAAAATGTCTCTTTACATATTTAGTATAATAAATAAATATACTCACTCACTATTTCAAAATCTAAAATACGTTGTATCCACTCGCAGTTTGTTACATAGCAGGTGTTTGTGTATTCTGCGGTGAGATTCACGAACTGCGAATACTCGGAAGCGCGAGGGGAAATACCATATTCCCGATGAGGAGACAGAAAAGTTACAAGGGGATGAGTATGTGTGGTTGCTCGTGTTGTGTATAAATATAAAATCTCGAGCTGACCCCGGGGAGGAAACCGCGAACCACAGATCGCGCCCATAAGCGAGCGATTTACGATCGTTTCTTTTTTTTTTTCTTTTCTGTCTTTCTCTTTTCACTTTTGCAACGTACATGGGAATATTCTCTCCACTCCTATTTGCTTCGTTGTATATTTTTGGCGAGTGGGGACAGAGGGGGGGAGGTGGGGGGGACCACTCTGAGTGATGCTGAGGTGTACAGGACTACACCTACGGATGAACTCGCCGTATGTGGGCCAAAGCATTTCTCGAGAGACGACATTTCTGGGTTCCATACAGTTTCGTTGGTTCAGCCATTTACGATTGCCTTTACGAGATCATAAATTATGGATCTCCAGCACCATCAGGAGGATCACGCATCGGGAACGAATAATATCCGTTGTTTCGTGATATTTTGTCACTGCGAGAGAGAGAAAAAAAAGAAAAAAATACTTTTGTCGTAACGTTGTTAATATATTCTGGTTAATAAACCGGTAATTTGCTACTGAGTGGTATTTCTGCGATGAGACTGTGTGCGAACGCGCTGTGATCGAAATTTCGTCGCCGGTGAAGCGATGCCGGGGGGGCCGAGCCCCCCGCGTCGGTCGGAGGGGCGCGCGAAGGATTTGCGTTTTAGGAAACGTAGAATTTCAGGAATTTGTCATTCCTTTTGCGAGAAATCCTTCGTTTTGCTCCAGGAATTCCGCATTACGAGCGGAATAGCCTCACAAGTCTCACCTTGTCATGAAGAAATTCAAATTCCCCCACAGAATCTTCAGTTTATATTTCTATACTCATGATTCATGTAATCACAGCATGACTCCGACATGTAACACAATTTTGCAATTTATTTCCTTTAAAAACTGGCGCGTGTGTTTCGTGTATTAGTATCGACCAGGAACGCGAATCGAATTCGCTAATTTTATTGCGTGCGTCCTAATTTTCATCGAACGAAGTGCCTTCGACGTTCGAGTACACCGTGAATTACCACATCGCATTATATTGGGCGAAGAGAGGAGCCGATGGTGCCCTTGATCGGGCGACACTTGGCATTCAGTTGGAATCACGATTATTTACTTTGTCATGAGAATTGCGACACTCGAGGGGGAATCAAAACTGGGTTACATTTGCTCACAATCTTTACGACATTTTGATGGCGTTTTTATGAAATAAATGTTTTACGATATTTTTGCCGTCTTAATTCGCGCCCCAAGGCAAAAATCATCAATTAGAGATCAGCCACAATCTCGAGTGGGCCCTCATTAATTCCCGAAATGACCCCCAGACGATTAAAATAATCCTCAATCAACGAATTATCGATTTCCGATCAATGCCATTATTTTTCAAAATATTTAATCAAGACAATTATTCCTTCGTAAATTCCTCCTGCCACATTCTCTCCCCTATCATCCCTCGAATCTCCCCGGCAATAAAAAATCCCCGATCTCTTGAGACTCACCTGAAATGTGAATCGATAAGTCGTCCCGTCAATCCCCGTCGCAACGAATGCCCGGACGTACCAATGGGCCGATCAACTTCTCCACCGATACCGCAGTACGTGTATTACCCCCGATCCTAGACACAATTTTCCCGAGAAACTGATGCAAGCAAATCGCCCAGGAGACAAATTCTCCTCTCCCTTATCAGTCCATCCTTTCTCCCTCTCACTTTTCCCTTCGCCTTTCGCGCGTGGGAGAGAGAGAGGAGACGGCATTCGCTGGAAAAAGAGAGGCAGTTGAGGAAGAGGAGAAAAAAAAAATTGTTGACGTACGATCCTGCCGTCGAGGTCTTGCCATAACGGTTGGAATCTACGGAAACTACTGGGCACCCGAGGCCTCGCCATGTGTACACCATCCCCCTCACTCCCCCCTATGGTGATGGAAAACTATGTGAGTACCGGCGCAGTCAATCGACAATCGCAAAGTCCTATGTTTTCTAAAGTATACCCCCAAGACGTGCGGTAGATTCCTATTTGGCAAATTCATGGGGCTTTGACTTTCATTGGCCGGGTAGTTTAACATTTGGAATATAGAAGAGACGAATGGGATGGGAAGGGTGAACTCAAAATTTTTTTTTACCCAAATATGTGTTGATCGATAATTTTTTATGCGCCTTAAAGATTTTTTTTAATGAGACGGTCTTGTGACGTCAGCTCACCGGAGGTGGGAGTATTCGGGTGGCGCCATCAGGCGGTTTTTTGGAACTAGGAGAGACTAGAAGTGTTCTATTTCATGCCCTCAAAAGGAGAACTGTTGAGGCTTTTTAATGAATTTCTAAAATTGATTGTGAAATAATTTAGTCCGGGGAGTAATTAAGAAATTAATGAGTTCATTATTGAATAGATTGATCCATGGTTTTCTCATCTCCGCAATTGTCGTCATATCTCAGAGTTTATCTCTCAGATCAGGATGACTAGACTCAGCAGTTTCCATTCTCACATGATTCATCGTTTGATCTCATTTCCAGATAATTCGATGAGTTTTCTTCCTCGATGGGCATTCCATCTGGGATGACTCGTCTCACTGGACCGGACACCAATAAAACCCGGGAGAGATTCAGGGAAATGTATATGTTTTTGTCTCTCTCTCTCTCTCTTTCACGAAATGGACTGTCTCTTCACCTTCCTTTCCATATTTCTTCCTTTCTTCTCTCTTTTTTTTTGGCAAATACCCAACGGTTAAATGGAACGCACGGGCTCTCTCGTGGGTCGGACCTTGAGGCCTGAACTCTCTGCGTGCGTGTTAGGAATGTGAAATGTATCACTCTCGTTTTCCTTAAGCGTTCGATGAGGTTTCTGTATCTCTTTCGTGGAAAGGATTCTTCGGTGAATTATAATCTCCGTGAGTTTTATTTTTAACAACTGCATAATGTCCACTCATTTTATTTTTTTTCCACTACTTAAGAGTTTCCTTACCATTTGCCATTTCATTCCATAAAGATAACAGCGAAAATAAAGTGAATGAAATTACGCTTATTTAGTTAAGCTAAACGCATTGAAACGAGGGGTAAAATGCGATGATTTAAATTAGGGATTAGAGACTCAAACCTTCGCACTGAAAATTAATTAATTAATTCCTTCTGACAATTATTATTTCCCGTAAGAAATTAATTTTTTATGATTTATGATTATGATCAGTCGATGATGTTCCTGAAGATCTCTGACACCTCATAACGTTCCACCCCGGGAAATCCCCGAAATCCCCACCTCCAATGGCACCACTGGCCATGGTCCCCTCGTCTCATCGCCGACAGGTGGCTATGGGAACCGCACATTGCGCATGCGACCTGATCGTATGATGGCGGGTCATGTACCTAGAGAAGCCAAGCGAGGTTATCCCGGCGACGCGCGACACGAGACCCTCTCACCCGGTCTGAGACAGGCAGACATGACCACCACACACAGCAACCAGTCCGAGTCAGCCACAGCCACGATAAGAAATGGAAAATAATCTGAAAAATGGCGGGAAAAAAAAAACAAAAAAAAAATTCCCGACTCTTAGAAGCGTCTCTCCGGGCTTGTTTACTCGCGCGCTCGCGCGCCAACAGTTCAGGCACTGGGTACAGTGCGCCTGGACAGGCCATTTCACATTCCCACGTCCTTAATATAGATTGTTGATACACGAGTAGACGGTTCAACGCACACACGGATACATATTCAGTGTTGGCGATTCATGGGTCGGCGGGTATATAACAGCGGTTAAGGGGGAGGTGGGAGGGCGACGAAGGAAAGGTGAAATGGACCTAGGTGGGTGGGATAGTCTCACGGCACAGGTGATGGTATATAAAACTACTTCTCTCTTCGAGGGAACGTGTGCTTCATAACTGGAAAACTTGATCTTTCAGGTCTTCTTCGGTTGCGACTAGAGGAGAGTAATATACTTAATGCAATGGGTTTTTAACGCCTCTGAGTCATCTTCGGGTATTGGATGAGGGAGGAATCATCATCGGGGCTTCGACCGGATGATTTTGCGATTATTTACCTGCGGAAAAACCAATCTTGCGTCGAACTAGACCCGATCGTTACCCCGCAACCGATTCTTTTCCCGCGGAAGTTGAGATTTTGACCGCCTCCTGAGGCATTACCCCCAGTAGAGCAGCTAATGATCAGACGCATCAATAAAATTATCAATCATCAATCTCCAATGATTCACATGCGTACAATAAAACATTTGCAGACGTCACTGACCAAAAATTCCCAAAAAAATCATCGTTCCATCTACATAATCACTCATCTAATTAAGTTACCGATCGTCGCTGCGAAATTCCTTGGAATTCCCCCCCATGTGCCCCTAATACGTCCACATACTTCAAGCTTAACACATAAAATTGAATATTTACCTCCGCACTACTTCCACATTATCGAATTACCTGGCAGACCTGCAACATCGTAAAAGTCGTTGTACATTCGTTCAATAACGAAACTTCCAATTGATCACCGAGCGATACATTTCCAATCTCCTCACAATATATAAGGCTCTGAGTAAATAGCACCGGGATTCCGGGCGTGCCAACGGACAGAGGATAATCCCTCCATTAGTCTGTCGGCGTGCGACAAATCTGTCGCACGCGTCCGCCCGAAATGGTCTTTTCATCCAACGGCAACAGTCTTGCAAATCCATATTCCCGGTCTACAATCAGGGGAATGAGGCAACTGACGTAGCGAACCTGCTCGTAAAATCCTTATGCGAGTGTCGAAATTTCGCAATGTCCACAGCTAATTTCTCTCGAGTTAATACGATTGCGCTTGGCCTCCCCCTTCCCTTCATCCCCCTCCCCCACTAGCGTCAATTAATTAAAATTACATCTGACCTCGGTAATTTCCATCAAACAGCTGAACGGAATAACCGCACGATAGCCTCTTTCACACAGTAGCAATGACAGCCGGTGTATGCGGATCATCATCTCCAAGTTTCCACTGTCCATGTTGCCATTCGCATTTGCCGGTTCTACCCCAACGATCTGTGAGATTGCTACTGTAAGATTACAAAGCCAGTCTTGGGTTATACCCCACCAGCATTCAGTGTAACCGTACCAAATGTAAGATCTTTCCAAGTGCGATTCATTTTCATCTCGGTCATTCCCTCTTCGTCTTCCTCCGGGCGACAAACTGGCAGATATTATACATAATGTGTCAGCATCGTTGTGGCATCAGCACCGAGAAGTGCACACAGTATTTTATGATTACTCATATGTGTGTGAGTGCGGTTGGAATACAGTCACTGCAATGACTCGTCATTTTCACGTCAGACCGGACGAAATGCTGCCGTGAGAATAATTTCCTGGTGCCCTGTACACCATGAGAAATGACAAGATGAGCTAACCTGAATGTCCACCCGCAATCACCAGGACAGCTTCAGTTGACCTGGAAAATTTTTCCTCTTGTACACGGAATAAAAAGCCGTTAGGTCATAGCAGTTGGTCCCACCCACCTGCATCACCTGAATCATCACCACCAGGTGTTGATTCCGAATCTGTCACGAATGAGGGGAACATCATTCATCTGAATGTTGGCGTGTCGATGGGAGAAAATTATTGTTGGAATTGGATTGATACGAAGTGGGTCGTAAATAACATCTCGATGAATTCAAGTTCAAGGAGCTTCTTCGAATTTGCCTATCCCCTGTGGGGGGTTTCTCTCCACATCGAGGCAGTTTTATCGTCGGCCGACAATCGTTTAACTTTACGATCGACCACGCCGGTATTTGCTGGCTCACCCCTCTCTCATTTTCTCCAGGACCTCTTTCGAGTCGGTTATTCTCTATCTCGTGGGTACATTTGCAAATGGACCTAGATGCTAATTCCCATGACGCGTTTGGTATTAAGAATCTTTTAATCCGATGATGATAACTTTGGGATTTGACCCTGAAAGAGCATTTGTTTCTCGACTGGGAGAGATATCAATAGTATCTAATCGTTATTTATTTCCATCTCAACCGGAGACTTAACCACTGTATCGGCTTTTTCTGTTGCAGTCATTTTTCGGTAGGACCTACAACAACCTCGGGAGTATATCAGAATGCAAGAACGGCGGTGTATGTGTCATCAACAAGAAGAACCGGACGGCATGTAAAGCCTGCAGATTACGCAAATGCCTGATGGTTGGCATGTCAAAGTCGGGCTCACGGTACGGTAGACGATCAAATTGGTTCAAGATTCACTGTCTTCTTCAGGAACAAACCAATGGCAGTCAGGGTGGCAGCCCCTCCGGTTTTGGTGCTGGCTTTCTTCCCGGTTTTCTTCCGCCATCTCACTCATCGCCGAGTGTCTTCAAAGACAAAGATCGTGCATCACCGAGTCAGGAAGATCTAGCACTACAATCACACTTGCTTCACGTTGCAATGCTGAAACAGGAGCGCGAACGAGGCAATAAGTCACCACATCCAGACGATGTTGCACTGCAAAATCAGCTGAGGTTACTGGCATGGCAGAAGGAGCGCGAACGGGAAAGATCCGGTCACCAACAACAACATCAACCTGGCACCCCACCGAGAGACAGTACACCACCGCCATTCAGCTACAAGCACCCAACGACCTCACCAATGTTTCCCGTGAACTTTGCACCCGAGAAAATGATTACTCTACCATCAAGTCCACCAGAGGTCTTCCGGCCGTTTCTACCTGTGTACAATGGTAGAACAGCGGATACACCCAGTGATTCTGGTGCATCATCACCAGATGGTAATGATCACGATGAGTCCCGAAGTAATTCAGCACTGAGTTTCTTCAAGGTAGCATCACCAACACTGTCAGAACGTGAATATCCACCGAGGAAGATCAATGCCACTGTCACATTGACAACTGGGTATCATCCGCATCACAGTCTTGGGTTGATTTATCCACCACCTGGTCTTGTCACACCAGCAGCATCACAACACTCACCCCGTGGTGGTGATCTCCTACTCGTCAGCCCAAGTCCTGGTGGTCTGGCTGTCGAACAGGACGAGCCCATCGACCTCAGCATCAGGTCGACCAGAAGTTCACCGAGACCTAGTAGAAGTCCAGTTCAGAATACGGAAACGCGAACTGAGAGCAGGGACAACGTCACCGAGGAGACAACAGCCAAAAGTAAACCTCTTGATCTTACTTGTGGTGTCAAGAGGCCAGCGGAACTACCACTATCACTGTGAATATTCAGACGTTTTTTTTCATTAACGTCTGTCAACATTTTTTTGTGAGATTCCTGACGAAAATGGCTGGGCCTGGGTTCAGCAGAAAATTGTGTTCAATTTGTACATAATCTATTATTCAAATCGCAACGACAATTAATTTATTATTGAGTAGTTAGATGAGAGAGTTTTATTTTGTATGTTTTATTATTATATTTTTTGTCCCGCTCTTCCCTTTTATCTTTATCAGCTGTCCTTCTAACTACACTATTGTGTCATACAATATGACACTCCACACCCGAATCATAAAATAATAAAAGAGGCAGATGCTAAAGTGCCTTAATATATATTTATATAAATAAATTTCCCTGATCATGCGATTGATCGATTGGCGAGAATTTCCCTATAAATATTCGGAAATTCTCGAGTCTCTGTACACATTAGACAATCAAGACTTAGTGTTAAGGACATTACAGCCAGTAACATTGGGCACTACATTATTTTCATCTCCATAAAACAAAAATTCATCAACAAATATATCCCTAGCGTATAAAAAAAATATCAATTTGTAAATAGGGAAATCCCCGAAAGTGTATCGCCCCAAGAGAATGAAAACTTTTATATTCTTGTACATAATAGGTTGTAAGAGGTGATGATGAGGCCAGTAAGCGACGAAATAAAAAGAAGTGGAAATCTTTTTTTTTCTCAATGTACAAGTCCACCTGTGTTCATTTATTACCCAACCTGTGTTCGGTATCGCCATGAATTGCAGAAGCGCAAAGGCGTAACGTGTATTGGAACCGTACGCGTAAGTTGTTCTCTCTGATCTTTAGATTTTTTAAAAAGATATATTTACGACTGTGCGTTAATCCTAAATGCTTGGGAGATGGGGGGGGGGGCAAGACGGTTTTCTACACACGGGGGAATCACTTACCTGGCCTATAAATCATGCCGGAGGAGGCTCTGGTGCATGAGAAAAGTGTGTACACAGGGAGAAAACTACCGTAGGCGATATTCCCTGGTGCAACGGCGACCTTAGACCTTTTACCGATAGAGAGGGCTGAGGACTTTTTGCGGGGTTTAGGTTATGATTCAGTTGAGGTGGCAGATATGAATAAAAAAAAATGTTGACGTCATTCAAGACGATTGAAGCGGATGGAATTTTTCAAATGTTTGTAATTAAACGTGAAATATTTTTCATCAGTTGCTCGGGATATTTTCGGGTTTTTTACGACGAATGAATTAATTGAATTGAGTAATTGCGGTATTTAATTGAGGGTCGAAAATTCCGCAGTGAGGAGTTGTTAAAAATATTGTTTTTCAGGAGCGTTTGGATTTTCTAGTTGATTTTTATCTACGTGGAATACCAACGAGATGATGCTCTCCGGGGAAAACTGGGGACCATTAATCAATACCACCAGGAAGGGGATTGCAAAATCATCGAGTTAAGGATACCTGTCGTGAGATCGTGATGCTTGACCTTGGTGGGTACATTCTTGGATTGTGGAGTGTTATTTTTAGCGGAATGCATCATTTGGGTGAACAAACAAATGGAGGTAATTGTTAACAGATCGAGATTCTCGTTCATCAGGTTTTTCCGTTGCATAAAAGTTCGTACGATTCACCTGAACAATTTTTTCCTGCCCATTTTCAAAAACAATCTTTCCCACTAAATTGTCCACCAACATAAACAATCCATCCATTTTATAACACTAAAATATTTTATAAAATTATTCAATAATTGCGGCCATATTTTTTCAAACGACAAACATCAGAATGAAAAATCGAGGAAGTGCATCGTTGGCACGTGCAACCCATCGAATCCCCGTGTACAACTGAAAAAAAATCCAATGAAAACAACGATTAAGCTATGCAATCGCCAATTATCGGCAATTTGAGCCGGTTATAACTCAATTCGAAGTAATTGGGCCGCTATGGCACGACTCTTGCGGCGCTCTCCAACGGCGCGCGTCGTTTAACGCCGCGGTGGGCCGTAAATTGCCGATCGACGATCCGCCAATGCCACGACGACAATCCATCAAGTGCTACCCCTCCCCCCTCCCCACCGTGGGTAGTTTTTTTTTATATTAAATCACGTATTAAGTTTTTATTTATTCCCCGGGGAATTTTTCGAGTGCTCGAGTGATAAATGTACGAACGATCTCAATTACCAAAATTGCATCGCGAAGTGTATTAATTTTGGGAGGTACGGAATGACTGCAAAATTATATTTTTAATGTGGCAAGAAGCAATTAATAATATTCATATGGTAAATAGATGAAGTAGAAAAAGACCGCTGCGGAATATGGATCAGCCCGTCACCACGAGCCGCAGCGATTTTTTATCGTTCAGAGATGACGGGGATCGAGAATTGCGTCTGCGCATGAATAAAAACCCACAAATAAATATGGAAAAAAGCGAGGGGAAGCTGGTGGATGTCCAATGCAATGTGACATGTGACGTGTCTCCCGGGTAGAAAAGCCCGGTACTCGATTTTCTCGTTGACTAGAGTATCACTACGTGATCGAAAAGCCAATGGAGTGTGTCCCGATAAAACCCTGGGTATCGGCTATTCGATGTCTAATGGACTGCGATCGCTGTATCGATTACCAGCGATTAAGAGCAATGGATTGCGTACCTTGTCAAATTTGTCAACGGGCGCTAACCGGACCAGGGGGACATGAACGAGCTGGCCAGCTACCGGTGGACATTGCGACATGAATTGAGATCATTCACGGGAAAAAGCGAAGTCCACTAGACTCAAGTCTCGTTGACTGAGTGCTGCGATTGTTGACGAAGTTTACTGTACGGGAAAATCGTTTTTCAAGGGATTAAATTAAGACAACTAATTAAAAACAATTTTCCAATTCCTTGAATGAACTACACGATTAATTAACTTGGCTCCAAACCTCATTAACCCAATAAAACACCCATATAATTAACGACAATATATAATTAATACTCGAAAACATCATTCGGTACCAGTTACCGAACGTTCTTAATGCCCGCCCAATTCTCCAATTTTTATAAACAAAAAAAAGGAGAAAAAAATTTATACAAATGAGGGGATGTGTTTCAATCTCGGACACAAGTCTTACCAGAAAATTCATCGACCCTGACGACGTGGAACGGGAAAACAGCGGTTAGATAGCATTCAATGGACGGGATGCACCTTCTCGTCGATCAAGCACACTTCGAGAGGAGCTTAGATCTCGTTCGGAGGATGGAGGAAGTGCAGTGGGGTCACGTAGTCCCCAAGCCGCTTATGTAAACCATATACAAGCCATCGCCGTTTATCGAATAATATTATGGTGCAATATGTACGGGGCCCCGTGTCCCGTGTAAGAGGAGCCTGTTCATTCTCAACTCCAGGGGTGTGTGTTGCATTCTCTGAAAATGATATGATCAGTTAAATCCACTCGATGCACGGAGTATAAATTTTATTATTAGCTGGATTGAAAATAATCGGGGAAAGAGGGGGCAGAAGGGGGGTTACACAACAATGTGAAACTTCGGTGCCTTCTAACCTTAATTTTATCATTTTCCTGAGGAAATTAAAGTCCTGACATTCTCATCTGTTCACGTGAACGTCGATGAATAACAAAAATCGCGAGTCAAATCAATTGCAGGGGTTGAAACTCAGGGGGTGAATGCATAATATATAATAGTTTATAAATAAATCAAATACTTTTTATTTGGAGGAATTTCCCCTCAGCTTTTACAGAATTCAAGACAAATTGAATTCCACTCGGGGACATCAGCTGTTCAATTCGAACATATCCCACGAGCTAATGAATATGTGAATGACAAGGGATCCTCATCATCTCAGTGCTCGTCTCTTCCTCTCTCCGCATCTCCACCGGGTCCCGATACGATGGACATGCCCCTCATACATAGATCACTCTTCATCTGCGAGGGGTTAATGGGGTTTCAGGAAAATTGCTTCAGCCGAGCGGATATCCAACAGCTCGTGACAGACTCGAGACAGCGGGGTGAGAAATCATAATGTCTGAGGATGAAAATACACATGTGGTGTTGGTAATGATCTTTCCGGCAATTTTGACGATTCAATCGAGAGGTTCTTTAACACCAAAAATTATCGTTGTGATTTTAAATGATAATTAAAGTCTTGATTGGGTTTTTTTTTGGGTTGAAAAATTTTTTTTTGTGATATTCAGTGGTACAACGAATATATTTGCATATTATATTATATTATTTTATATAATATTATATTATATAAAAAATAGTGTAATTATTCAGTCAGTTATTTTGTCGGGTTTGAAATAGTGAACCTTTGAAGATAATACCATTTCAATATTTTTAATTTCTCTTTCGAGATGAATATTCGAGATCACACGCTCACTTGGGGATGGGCAATTGTAAGCGTAATTACCAGGCATCGAGTTACGAGAACTCGGTGGTCTCGCCGGCCTCTCCGGTTACTCTACGAACGAGTTTATAATCGTCCGGTGTGCGAATAGGCAGATCGTTTTCAATGCCCCCGTGATTAAGACATTTCATCCAGAGTGCTTCACCTATGGATCGACTCGCAAGCCTTTTCAGGACACGAACCCCTTCCAGGACTCTTTTTTCCCTCACGAGAGGTATTTTGGGAATTTCGGGGAGTGACCGAATCACGAACGGGCGATGATATGGTACTGGTTGCAGTTTATCTGGAGGGGTTGGGGTGTACGACGGGAAGAGTCGTTAATCATTTTAATTTAATAAATCCTTTTAATCAATCGAATAATTAAAAATCGGGTCGTCTCATTAAAATATTATTTTTCCCTCAATCATCAGTTATATCCCCCCTCACTATCAACCCCCTCCTGTCCCAGAACATCCCTCAATTAATTCCACACCCAACACTCGCCGGAGAAGAGCAGTTGACTCGTCAATTCCTCAATCAGTCCAGGTGAAACAAAATGCCAACACACGGAATAAATTAATCCCAAACATGGTAAGCCAATTCCTTAAGGCTTTATGTAAGCTATTGGCCACTCATTCCACCTGGCGTTGGTTGCTTTTCACCGTATCGAGAGTCTAAAATATCACGCTGATCGGGGCAAATCGCCTCACAGTCGGCTGCCGACTCTTATAAAATCAACTAATGCCGAGATCGTCGGTCGAATCCATCCCGAGAATCAGCGGTAGTGAGCAATGTATTGAGGGCCCACACGATTGACTGGTGAATGTGTGTCTCGGTGGGGGCGGGGGACTGACGGGACCGAGGGCGAGGGGGGATGGCCAGGGAGGGAGCGGAGGGGGGTCTCTCTAAAACGGGAAAAACGTCGTTAATAGATATCGTGGCCAATGCCACGGGAAATGCGACGGTGTTGAGAGGTTTTTTTTTTTCTTATCGGTTCGCTCAACCCTGATGACCTCGGATGCAGCACAACAGGAAGTAAACCAGTTAAATGAATTTTCACTGGTGATAGAATCGGGAATTCCGTACACACCCGCAGGAGTTTATCCTGATGTTTTTTTATCGGTGAGTTACTTCGGCTTGAGGAATTTTGTGACAGCAATTTTAGGGGGGGAGGGGGGGAGGATTTTTTGTTATTTGTTACTTCCAAAGGACACTCCAGATTTTTTTCAGAATTTTCGGAGGATTTATTCATTTTTAAATCGATTCCACAATTGGTCAATGCCACCTAATGCCTGGGGTATTTTAATCTCATATTTTCAGCGCTCGAATTAAAAATTAAAACTTCATTTGGAACATTGAGTCTCACATTCCTTTTATTGGCGAAAATACTGGCGGCGTTGGCTTTCGGCTCTACCGATGCGGTTTATCATCGATAAAATCAAATATGGGATGAGGTGTATCGGGGATAAAACCGTCACGCTGCCGAATCTGTCGCCTCGAAAAATGAAGGCCCCGTCACCCTGGGGCCCCGAAGGAATCAGTATAATAACACGTTCCATGCTCACGCCGATATATTAATTATTTCCCAGTATACTAATTAACCGATCCCTGTAATCTCGAGGGCACCGTGAAATGCATCGAAATTCATTTTAAAAAGACGTCAGGGAAAAAATAAGTAAATAAATAACAAGTAGACAATTGAGTATCCGTCAAGTATACGAACAAAAACGTTCTCAACTTAATTATTATTTTGATATTTTATCCTGGAAAAAATGTCTCACTTAAAAAATTATTTTTAATTAAATATTGATTTGAATTTATTAATAATAATCTCTACTTATTCAACAATTAATTATTTTTTTGTTCGATTAAGCGCTTGAGGAGATAATAAATAAATAAATGATACATTTTTACAGGGACATTTTCTCTGGCAAATCTGTCCATCAAATTCGTTCAATAAATTGTTAAATATATTTTTTACGTTTATTTTTCTCAGAATTCTTATTACATTTTTTTTATTTATCTTCGTGTGCGTATTCTGGTCTTGACACTGAAGACAAATTTCTTCCTCTCAACATCCGCTCTCCGGTTTGGTATGAACCCCTGTTTTTTTTTTTACGTTCATTCTTTAATGTTTTCTATTCATCGTACGTATTGACAACAGAGCGACGGAGGAAACACGCACGGGTGGTACCAAAGAGCACGACAAGAGGAAGGAGACGAGACAACTCCAATATCTCTGGGCTCATAAAAAATGAAAATAAAACTTGGAACAAAAGCGGCGTGTGGTGGATAGGCGAAACGTTGCTCCTGTGAATTCGATGAAGGGAGAGACGTTGAGTGGCATCCAAATGAGGTGGAGGAGGTGATATTCTTCAGGATTATTCCACCTCAGGATTTTCGTTTCGTGCATTTATCGTTCTAGAACGACACTAGACTTTTAGAAATTGTTAGGCGATCGCTCTCGATATGTGCAATTAACCCCCCACCAACTTGATTTTATTAATTTTATTTAAACAAATAAATGTCCATCAAAAATTTCCCTCCACCAACACCAGTAATTTTTCAAAACCGATCAGTCCCTATTCCCAATAAATTTCAATTCAATTTCCCTGTTCACCCCTACCCCGCAGGTGTCATCACCGCAATATCCAACGGTTTTCCTGTACACGTGAGTCCACTGGGACACTTCCGGATTACCGTTGGATTATCGAGTGTGGGATATCGATCGTAGGAATGGAAAATGGTTCCAATCGAAACCTACAGTCTCGATATTGCAATCTATCACAAGTGCTGAGAGAGCGGCGTGTCATGGGGTGGTAAGAGGGGGCAGAGAGGGGGGAAGGAGGGGAGAGAACTTCAGGACAGAAGACTCGGCGCACGTCTGGCAGCACTTTGGCGTAAGTGAAATTACTCGCGGGTAACTGCCCTCAGCCAATCGTGACTTTGCGGATATCTTCTCTTTTATACCGGGTGTCCCAAAACGCAACTGACATAGCGTAAGGGTAGCCCGGGAAGGGGTGAAAAAAATGTGATGAGTCCACATTAAAAAGTGGACTTCGAACTGCAATCGAATGGAAAATATCGAAGTTCTGTGGCACCTGTTGGGCAACCCCCAAATGGTCCCTGCAGGGGGATGACCATTCCATGAATGAATTTATTTGAATTTCTGCCAGTTTCGGGTGCCATTCAGACAATTTTTTAGGCGATCAGTTCAAGTTCAATATGCGATCCTCAACCGTGAGAATCAATGAAACTCTTTCAGAATTCCAAGAAAACCCAGGACTCATCATCATTCCGAAGAAAGGATGTTGTTCTCTCCCCCCCAGAAGACGATAAAATTTGTATCAGATATGTGGGCACACCTTTTCCGCTCGATTATCCTCAATTCGATGGTCGAAACACGCGCGAATCACGATCGAATAGCCCGAAGGACACGACCTTCCTGCGCCATCGAAATTCAAGTACGTGATGGGCATCACTTGGACAATTGGTTGATTCCATTTCAGGATGACCGTTGAATGGCGAGTGTTTCTGGTGAATTTGAGAGTGAATTTATGTGGCATCCGTTAGCTCAGTCGGTAAGAGAGGTCGGCGCGATGCTGGGAGACACGGGTTTGATTCCGGGTCGGGTTGAGGCGAAATTCTTGTCACTCTGATTCTAATTCTCTTCGAATTCCAGGGAAAATGAAGTGAGCTTCATCCACTTACTCTTGTCAGCGGGTTAACAGCTCAAAGGTTGGCGCAATGTAAGAGGCACCTTGTTATATGCCGGTGGGCACTGCACCGTGCACCTTTTATCTTGCGCTTCCCGTGGAGAGTATCTTCCAAGAGACGCGCGCAGGGAAGTGAACTGAGGGTTGAGTACAAACTATCCGAGAGCTGTCACTCACGTGCCCCGTGCGACACGGAATTTGATTTTATCGCTCGGACATGGCTCACATTTTTGTTTTTCATTTTTTTTTTTTCGCGTATTTTTGTTTCTACTTTTGTTACTTCAGTTGGCTGATATACATTAGCATTCGTTGCGTGGAAATATCGGTGGGATACTGCGCCAACATTCGGCCAGTGTTCCGCGCGGATGGAGCTAATGGATTCGTTCGGTGAACGGTGAACATATGGACGCTGTAACCGACGGTGGATCATCTTTTCCAGTTGTGAAATCGAACGGTATCGCAGCCACTTCGTAATGATACATCGAGGGATTCGAAAGTATATTCATCAGGGAGTGAGGACGATGTCGATGTGTTTATTCAGCGACATGAATTATGATCAGTGGATCAAGCCAGTGATGCAGAGGGGCCCGCACGTCTCGGAGATGACGTTCGCGGAAAAAATTGGGTCCGTCGGAGAATCCGCGGAGGATCTCTCTGGTAACAAGAGGAGATTTTTTGGATGCGTTGGTTGGTCGGGTGTTGGGCAATGGTCGTCATCAATTTTCGGTGATAGTGGGAATTGTTTCCTCGATATTCGTCGAACGAGAATAGGAGACTAATTGTATTAGATCGTTTGGGCTCTTCATCTCAAGGAGTCGCGTAATGAATGGACTTTCTAACTGGCGGTAGAAACAACAATTACAGCTACGATGACAGGGGTATGAGAATGGCATTCCGTCAAATGAAATCATGAGTATTGTTCTGGTGTTGGGGATAGTCAAGTGGCTTTTACGGTATTACATTCATCGCGTGAGAACAAGTCCTAGAATTTGTGTATTCATTCATTCGTTTGTGCATTTATTTATCCGGGTATTTTATTGATCATTTATTGGGACGAAAATGACGACATTTCTAATATCATTCCCTGGAATTCCTCCGAACTGATAAATCGATAAATTCTAAAATGCCTCGAATTCCGGGAATTCCAGGGGCCTCATGCCCGGAAGCCAACCAGAATGAGTGAAATGGCGTCCCTAGAAGAGGAAGAGACAGGCCGGTGTCCGCGAAGCCATTAGAACCTTCGTTACGTGTCACTGCCGTGAATAACTTTTTGTTGACGACGCGAGATGCCACGGTTAAGCGCAAAAGAGTAACGCGAAAACGCACCGATCCGCAGGTATATGCCAGCCCCCCTTCTCCCCCTTCAGCCCCCCTCATCACCCTTCACCGTCACCGGACAATTATGCATCCACTCGGTAGAGCAGACAGAACATTAATTTATGGCTGAAATAGGGACTGTGTGGCGTTGTGCACGCGTGTCGGCGCGTCTGTTGGCAACATCGGCGTACGTTAGAAGAGCGTACACACGTTTATAAGAGCGTGGGTGCGCTCACTTCTACTCTTTTGCGTCTTGAAACATTTCTCTGGTTCACCTCGCGCCCCTCTTATTCTCTCTCTCTCTTGCGATGCCGCATTCGTGTACGTTATTTGTACCCACGTAAGAGGATTCACCTCGGCTATGCCACGGCGATTAATAACCACTGTTGTTTCGTATAAATTAATGCATTCTCGGATGGCTGGCAGGGATTCAGGGGGTGTTTATATTTTATGGTTGATACTACTGATTGAGACGATTTTATTCCGGAGTTTTCGAGGGTTGGACTTGGGTCAAGGGCTGATGTTGGAGTTAATTGGGGGATTAACAGTTCAGTGGCTAATACTGCCCCCTCCCTTTTTACAGTCGAATTCCCGGGCATTTGTTGGCGATTTCCTCATCAAATTCACGATATTTATCGTTAGAATATTACATTGTACATCGTAGATTTTTTATTTTGATCCTGGAGATGAGATACTATTCCCTATCTCTATGTGGAACATGGCATGCACACATATGCCTCGTGCTGGTGAACTGGCCCCCTCTACCCCCCTGCCTCCCGCACCCTGGTGGATGGGGAGGGGGGAATTCGCGGTAGATACCGTCCCACGGGTATCGGTGAAACGGTAAAGAATGAAAAGTGAGAATGGAGATCGGGAGGATGGACTCCTCAGTGCAATGGAAGGCCAAAGGATGAGGATTATCCTCCTTTTGACGCATTTAAACCCAACTCCTGGGATAGGGAGGTATAAATAATAATCAGGGTTGTGCATGGGTAGGGGGTTGCACATGGGGCAACGGTACACAGTTGACTGCCGATTTATCGTTCGATCGGCACACACCGCTGGAATCCGGAAATTCAGGATCTTTCGCTGGTGCTTGGATGATGTAAATTGGCTCTTGGCGGGATATGGGAGAGGAGAAATGGAGGGGGGGTGGAAGTGGTTGGGGGAGGGGAGGAGGAGGAGGGAGATGGTGGATGCATCTGTGAGCTTGTACCAACATTCGAGTTGTCCGGCGTGTGTGCCACACGGTGTAATGCTCCTTGTGGACGGGGTGACGAGGCGTGCGAACGCTCTTGCCGGAGGTTCGAGGATACACGATGCGACAATTTTTTTTTTCACTGCTGCGGTGGAATTTTTCCGTCAGGAGGGGAAGCCGGGGATGAGAGGAAATTCGATTTGTGAATTTTATGGGGTATGGAAATAGATTGGGAGCGGAAATGTCTGATAATACGGAAATGAGAGGGTGAATTTTCAGTGGAAAAATTGCTGTGACACTCAGGAAAAATTCTGGTGGTGATACGGGAATTTTTAAGGGTGAGTCCGGGTATAAGGGCTCCATACTAATGATCCCATTATCCCCTGATTTTTCCTCGCACAAAATTATTGATTAAACCCCATTCAACGACTTTACTCTACCCACAATTCACACAAAAATCTTTGTAAAAAAAATTCTGGTGCCAGGGGGGGTGGGAAAAAGGGTCTTAAATGAGGATCAGACCCGTTGATATTTTATCGTAGTCCCCATAACCGCAGAACTTACTGCGGAAGTCCCTTAATCTCTTCCTCCTCCCAATGTGTATCATCTACTTCCTTATACCCGTCCCCCCAGCATAATCCAGACGCGGACAAGTCGTGATGTCGTGTGTACCAACCAGGGTTCCCCCTCCCCCCTTTTGCTTTCTAATCATACTCAAGGTTAACCCCGGTTGAACCTGCTAACTTCATAGAGTTTGTTATATAGCCAGTTGTTACTTGAATACCGTCACCCAACAATTTTTCATGTCCCACAACTCCACCTTCACCCGATCATCTCAGTTGTGACCTCAGTTCGAAGGGGGGAAATAAGACGTTTTACCTCTCCATTTGGTGTTTCTATGTAGTGATCTCTTACCGTTACCAATCGTAACGCCTCCTTTTTCCAGTTTCCATTGTTCCACGAGGCCGAGACATATATACCAGACTGACTATTATTTCACCTGGTTATCGGTCACAATACTACGACCCCTCGAATCGTCCTCAGCTACCGAGTAATAAAAATGAGAGATGATACATTTCGTCGAGTCATGAACTTTCAGATGATTTTTCCAAATGGGATTTGGTATTTTCGAAGTGATCAATGGGGTATTGTCTCTGAAAGGTTGTCATTCTGCGGGCATTGGGAAGACATTCAGGAGTATTTTTACCAGTTGTCGTTCATTATGATGGGTCAGGTTACCCAGGTGAGAAGGGCCCCTCCTGAAGAGGAAACAAGGGCGACACAGCAGTGGAGATCGATCCTGTGAGGCCCAACATCGAAGTAATATCGATTCCGTCGTTGACTCGAATGTCCCTAAACCCCTGAACTCCCCAAAAAAATTCCACAAAACCCCTATCAATCCCCCTCCCTCCTCGATTCCCATCTTCATTACCCTCTCCACATTCTCGAATCAGCCATAAATAATAATCCCGTAATTGCAATTCAAAAAACTCCAATTCCCCTCAATGACAGACATTTCCCAACAAAAACCTTCGCCTCCTAAAAAAAAAATCCCATAAAACCCCTTTTTTGCGATAGAGCATCTGCTTCACTATTTCCGGCGCGAGATAAAACCCGCGGTGAGAATGAGAGAGACGGGGGAGGGGGGGAGTTAGGGGGCGTCGTAGGGGGATAGAAACGCGTGCGGACGTGTTCTTCACGATGGCAATCGTCTCTGAATAACCATTACGTCTTACGGGACATGATTATTGGACGATTGGACGAATAATAATCGTAATCATCGCCGGGGGAATAATGATGAGAGGTAAGAGACTGAGAGAAAGAGCGATCATCACCTCTTGTTGACGGCTGTGAAGACCCCCATAGGTGATGTCGGGTGAGGGAGGGGGGTGGGTAGGTGGTTGGAGGGATGATGGAGCTTGGAGGTGACACATACCACGTCAGCTGGGGAATTTACAGTGCGAAGAATGGGAAAAACGAGAATTTGTATTGTATGTACTCACGCGATGATTTGAACGCGGGGCGATGAGGAGGGAGGGAGAGGGAGGGGGGCGGTGGCTAAAGAGAATGGAAAGAAGATCGTAGTGAGTACATATATTGCTTTGCAGACGTGTTACAATGTGGTACGAATATCCTGCCACCTTGGATTGGCAGATATGAGAGAGTGTGTGAGAGAGTGAGGGTAAAGTCAATTCTCAACTGAGAGCAAATCACTGGTTATTATAATCGTGTTATCTATTCACTTCATCTCCGTCAATCTATTTTCAATATATTTTTTGTCTCGTGTGAATGGGGATGATTAGTAGGTGCTGGAGGAGGGGGTGGAGGTGGTGCAGGGGTTTCCAGGGTCCTGGAGAAGGGAATTGGGGAAGGGGTTGGAGTTGGGTAGTTCGAGGGCAGATTTTGAGTGACTTTGGGGGGAGTTAGGGAGGGTGAGAGGGCGCGGGGGGTACGGGGAATTGAGGGCAGAAGGAGAAATGATTTTTCGTGGGGGATTTTTTTTGTGGGGTTTTTTATCAACTCGCCATATCAAATTTTTGATTGATGCCAGGGCTTTCAGCGTAATGAAAAAAACGTACAATCGAATCCATGGCTAATGGACGTGGAAAGGGGCGTACCTTCCTTCTTACATTTAATGGGCCGAGCGAGAGCCGATCTCGCGCCCTGGTTGATTCGCAAAAGGTAACTTCGGAGATCTCGGGAAAAGGGGATTGTTAGATAAGACGTGGTAACGCGGTAATAATCGATACTAAAAATCTTTCGGGTATTTTTCGATCATTTTCACGGGATTTCAAATTAAGATCAATGACCTTTCAACTCGATAATATCTCGATACGCAATTTACTATTTTTTAATTGCATATGAGAAATATGTGGATTATCTAGGGAGGGATTTACTCAATTATGTAATCAATTGACGAATGTGGCGGAGATATTCTATGTTAATTAATCAATTAATTCTGGATTAATTGAACTATTTCAATTTGCGTTTCCCCTCCTCTCCGATTTTTTTATTTTGAAAGTTCGGCAAAAACAACCCCTCGAGAGTCGAGATATTTCCGCGATAAAAAATTTGAAAAAAATCAACGAGCGGAATCACTCGAGGGGAAATTCGTGTGACGATAATAAAGTGATGTCGTCATATTACCTGTTCACGATATACTCTTCTGCCAGCACAAGCAAAAGAAGAAGCACCTAACGGTCACTGGGAGATGCGCACAGGAGGGAGATCAAAATTGTGAGGAGAAGAGAGAGAAAGAGACACGGGAATGACGAGAAAAAAAAAATCCCCATACACTCTGGACCATTCTAATATCAAGGACTCGCACAAAGCGACGATGGATGCTCGTCCCGAGTATTATAGATCCCGCGATGAGGCTAGGGAGGTCGGATGTAGGAGAGCCATCTCAGGTACACGAGAGAATGAGGAGGAGAAATGAAAAAAAGTATATATATAAAAAGTGGGGACTAGCGCGCGAGTCGACCTGTGACCCGGCACGATGAAACCCCGGAGGATATCTGACTCATGAAGCGTCGTCCTGTCCCCCGTCAACAGGTTGACGCGATACCAGTACTCATCTGTGAAATGTACATCATATACAGCATATCTCGCATTTTTTTCTCACATTTGTGCATTCAATCATCGATGGAGAGCTGGGAGTGGGTCGATTTATCAAGTGTTTCGTAATTGGATGGATTGATGATCATGTTCAGTGAGAAAAACGGAACAAAATTTTTTTTGTGCCCCAGGAAGGGGGTCTGGGGGTGGCATTGATGAGGGGGATTTTTTGGGGGAGTAATTAATTTTATGTAAATCCACTTCCGATTCCCCAATCGCCCGATTCAATATCTGACGACATTTAAAGTCCATTTAAAATATTTCCCCTCTCAACACAGCAAAGTAAGACATTACTTCGATAAAAGGGAGTTCTCATTGACTCCTCTGAATCGAAAGTTCTATACCCCAAGGTTTTCATCCGCGTGGGAAGAATCAATTCCCCAGGAATTGGTGCACCATTACCTATGATTACCATTTCGACGTTCACTCTTCACCGTAAAAAAAAAATGAAATCGAAAAGAAAAAAAAATCGTGAAGAACTACCACGCAACAAAATTGGATGACGACGGTTTTACTTAATGGGAACGATGCCTCGCAGATGACTTAATGATACCTCTCGAGACACGTCAGTCATGTTGGTACGGTTTATCGACTTGTCGATTAAAATCCGTAGGAAATTGTTACGAATTGTGAAGCCTTGGCAGATCAGAAAATGACGTTGTTTTCAGTGTGACGAGTATTTCGAGGCAAAATTATATTGCGCAATGTGCCGGGGACCTGGGGACCCAGTTCTCATCTATTAATGCGCAATTACCGGTACAGAACAATGTGATTACCCGGGGCGCGTGTTTGAATGGTTACGAGACTTTTGAATCACTTCCTCTCGAGGTACCACTCTCACCTGACACCATCCCTCTTGTCTCATTGTGATGGTACAGACTTATCGATCGATTAATTCAAATTAATTGCTGATCTCATGAGTTACGTTGCAAGCAACAATATGAGCAACTAAACTCGTCATTTTACCCTTTAAAAATTTTCCTATCACCTGCAGTGCATCCCTAGTCTAGTAATTATGATGTGGGTAACAGCGGAAACTCCCCAACAGTCGGTAAATTATCCTCTGCCGCTACAGTAATTTTCTTCTTTGTCAGGATAAAAAAATGTCTCTAACCTCAAATAAAATGTGCCTATCGTATATTATTTTTTATCAAGTGTTCGGGTGGAAATGGGGTGAAGGTGGACCATGATATCATTTTGAAATGGAATCATAATTTTTTAAGGGTAAAATAACAGGGTGGAATTGAAAAGATGAACAATAAATAAAGAAATCGTCGAATGTCCTTTACCATCAGCCAGAATCATCTTCAGTCTCCACTCCCTCATCGTATAACTCAAAAACCAAAGAAATGATGCTCATTAAAAATTGTCATGACACGTATAACTCATAATGACCGCTGACATTTAACAAACCATCGTGTAAATTACACCAACACCGGTTACCTTTTGATTGATAGCTCATTCCACCTCCAATCCAAAAATTCCACCACCGTGAATGCTCGTGTGTACACAAAAGATCCTCTCACGAGGGAACAAAAAGAAGTTGTTGAAGAAAGGGGGCGTGTACCATCGCATCTCTTGTGGGCTGTTGATTAATCAATAATCCATTGGATCATTTGGTCTTGTGAAGACGTCCAGGGATCCCTGGAATGACACGTTTCGAGTGGAGATCCCACTCGTTATCTACAATGAGACGGGACTTTTCAGGGAATGCGATGGGTGGAGATATTCACCGTGCGATTGTTAATAAATAATGAACCAAAGATCTAGTTCAATGAGGGCCGGGACTGGCTGATGAATTTTATGGAGTAGAATTTCGGTGAAATTGAGGTGATTGTGACGCACGATTTTGGGAACGTGAAATCTTCATCTCGTCATTTCCCGACGATTGGGCAACATTGAAAATTTATTTCATTGTAATGGGCTTCTTCCGGCTGATTGTGTCTCAATTGACTGAAGAAACTCTCTCTCTTTTATTCGGAGATGGATTTGTTATTTTAAAAAATAGATGGGAAAGGAAAAACATTCGGTGGAAAAAATTATGCGTTTGGTGTAAATAATTTGTTATTTCCGGATGATATTAATGTCACAGGTTTCAAAATTTCTCGTGGAACATCAACTTATCCACAGGAAATTATTTCATTAGAAATGGTGTCCATTCAACTCATAAAAAAAAATCACAGATTTGTTGTAGAGCGAAGGGGCCGCCCAACGCGGGTTTTTTCTACTGAAAACGGCAAAATTATTTTCGAATTTTCCCCAATATTTTCCAGACAAATGAGGAGACTAATTTTGTCCAGTAATTTGGGAGAAAAAATGGGGAAAAAACTGAACTCGATGTGATAATTCTGCGACCGTTGATTCCTCGGAACCGCAGTTCGATCAGATTCCAATAAATTAATTAGTGTAATTAGTACATAAATCTATGGGGAATGTCCAGATGTCATGGTTAATTGCCGGTAATGGTTGATACCAAACCCGGCACCGGGGATATACCCGGCAGTGGTGTACGAGGTGAGAGTGTTGCATACTTCAGAAGGCGTATCCATTCACACACATACGGTAACAACTTAGAAGAGTACGGAAGTGCGTGCGTGACGGACACCGAAAGAGACAGAAATATTCACGCACGAGACTACGTGACAACATCACGAGAGAGATTTAACTGGTCTGTCGTTAACTCGAGCACCTGCTGTTGAGGTAAAAAAAAATGGAAATTGATGAGCGAAGGTATCATTAGTAATGCGATTTTATTTTATGACTTGGCGAGTAATAAAATTGTCTGGAGAAATAAGGGTGTGAACGAACAGCTTTTCGTGTCGATCGCAGCATTTTTTTTTCACGGATCGAGTGATTATTCGCGGCTGGGAAAATTCACGACGAGACTGAGAGACATTAGACTTCATTTTACACACGAAATCAAGTCTCGTTGTTTTTGTTTAATTAATTTGTTGATCAGTGACTCGAGGAATTTTGGAATTGAAATTAAATTTGATCGGTGTCATGAGGAGATCGAGATGAAATCGATCCTCCCCTCGCACCTAAATTGCCCTTCTTCCCCACACCCGCCGATTCCTCTCGATTAAAAAACCCCCCCGAGTTCGCGAGAACCTGATTTTTCTCATAAAAAAAATTCTAACATCGGTTCGCTAGCGGATCCGGCCCAGTGAGAGAGATCACCAGGATAACACACCCCCTCGCGTGCCTCTGAGCTTCCTGACGTTAGAAAAAGATCCCGCCGATTGTCCGTCTCCATACGCTCCCATATCTCCATTCACTTTCGCGGTAAAATCCCCGCCAACAGTCCGCCAACATCGACAAACCAACTGTTTCATTGTTCCGCAACGATTTTTGTCCCGATCATTTCGATGAAATCGTCGCGCTAAATCCATTACGATTACCGGCCGCAAACGACTCGCCGCCATATCGCCGACAATCGACGCGACTCATTGAGTCTTTCGTCTCTATTATCGTGCCCCGTGACGCCTTCGGAGGATCATCGAACGATCTTGACTCGTTCGGAGATAAGGGGGTTGTGGAGAGAGCCGAGTCGACGAATGGTATAGAACGGTAGCAATCGATACGATACGATCGAATCACTGACGACCATCGAGACCATGTTCCTCAGTGTTCCCATAATCCCGCGCAGTGGGTGCATTCAATACCGACATTTCAGTGAGTCGTGATCTGACTTTCGTGTCTGAAGAGAATTCAGTAGCGCACCAGAAAGATGGCTCAACGCAATTAGAAAAAAAACATCAAAATTTGAGATTTTGGGGAAAATTCAGTAGAACATCCAGATTTTCGCGCGACGGGGAACGTCACGTAAATCCCGCAATTAAAATACATTTTAATTTGTGATTTCAGGGGGATGGTCCAAGGGATATTGCGGTGATGACGCAAATCCTGATGATTTAATTCGTCTCCATGTGATCAGAGTCAGACTCAGGACAAGGGAACGAATGTGGACACAACCGAGTGTGAGAAAAAAAATTGATCGAGTTGAAATCGCCTCGACGGGGCACTGACGTCTGCCCCGTCACTTCCATCAACTCAGATTGGCGTTTTCGACGTGGAACATGCGCCAGAACGAACCACGGATATCCCCAATGTCTTCCCGGTGATGATGTTTGCCTGGTCATCGGGATCATTGGAGACGGCCAAGAGGGTCAGCAAATCGCAGAATCATTCTACTTAACAATTTTACTATTCCAGCTTTCACGTGTATCTATTAAAAGAATAGGCGAGAGAGTCGTTGGGTACATGAGACCAACATTTCGGAGGTCATTTTGTTTTTCAGGGTATTAATTATTAATTATTAATTTAATCCTCAATTACGGAAAAGGTACGTTATTTTTCTTGAACATTTCTCTCCGCGCAGTCACCGAAAAATCCTCTGAAATTCCAATTTCATCAGCAAAAAAATTATCATTTTCACCCGCCGAAGTCATAACCAATACCTTTCCCGATAATTCAAAAACAAACAACTCCGAGAATATTTATTTTTCCCAGTTGTTTGCGTGACGATAATAGCCACCTCCATCAGGCGAATATTCCGAATGAGCGAGGAAACGGAACGAGATGAGTCGTGTGAACCCGAGTATTTTTCCCCTCACTCACTTCACTGATTAAGTAAAACCTCCCTCCCTTCCTTCACCTCATCCTCCCACCCCCTTACCCCGGGATTCTGCGCAGTGACATTTAAGCTCAATAGTACAATCTGTCTATTTCCAGGCCATCTACTATGCGCCGATCGCCATTCGCTTCTCTCGTCCATCTCATCTCCATCCGAGTTTCATCCCCACCCACCCCCTCATACCCCTCACCCAGTCAGCCCCCTACTGTTTAAACATACTGTCCTCTCACTCATTCCTAAACTGCTGCGACGATGGCAAAAGACAGGAGCGGCTTAATGTCACGCGAATTTTATAGCCTCGCCGTGACATCGTTCTTCCATTCATTCGTCGACATTATTTTTTTATTTTATTTCGGAATTAACGGAGTAAGAATAACGTTCAGAGGTCATGGGGCTATTTTTGGGTCCGACTGGGACCATTGTAATCGGACGTCCATCAAATTCGTGAATTTTTATTATAAATTTGGTAGAATTCTCTGAAATAAAAAAATACGAAGACTGAGGGCGACGTTGGAAGGTGCCGCACCCCCTCTGTCTCTCTTCCGAAATAAAATTTCGGGAATTAGGGCCTTGAGGGCGTCCGGGGGACCCTCGAGCACGAGGATCAAGTGGGCCCAGTGGCGAAATACAACTGTAACACGATTTTATTTCTCTCACAAAAAATGAATTCGAGGACGCCAATGCTTCCACTCGGAATCAAGAACATCAGTGACGAATGACACTCTAACCAACCCCATCAATTAACATTTACCCTTATAAAGCATACCCTTCCCTCCTCGCCCTTCCCCATCGCCAGTAGTGGGTGTTGAGTCAGGTAGACAAGCGGTGTGCGCTCGATTAGCTCTTCCCGATACGGCTATCTCTCTTACAAGCGCCTTAACGCCTCTTTATAAAGCGACCAGAGAAGTGCAAGAGCGATTTCAAGCGGCAGATTGTCCACACACCTTCGACCTGAGGTGCCTGGATAAGCTTCCATGAACCTTCAAATGAGAACAAAAACCCTCTGGAAACGAGGGATAAAATAAAAGTGAGAAAAGAGCGCGCGAAAAATCGCTCGATGCTCAAACCCTGACAAAAAGAATTTGCGACGCCCTCAGGCGGCGGCGTTCCCTAATTAACCATCCAACCGGCGCATGCGCTTAACGCCTCGACCACTGATCCTCCAGAGAGATATCAAAAGCTGCTGAAACTCCTTTTAATACCAGAATCTCAATATTTTTTTTTTGTTCTACGCTCTTTCCATTCTTCAGAGTTTTTTTTTCTTGTTCGCGCGATCTTCGCCCCCGGATAAGACTGCACAACTGCCTCTGATAAATTTTGGAATCCCAGCACACCCGAGACTAACCTGCAATAAGGTATACACCGCAATCCCACGAAGCTCATCTAATTAAGCGGCTTCGCCCAGTAATTACGGCCAATTAACGTCAAACTCGAGCGCACGTGGTCTGCCTTCTCTCTTTATCAAAGGAATTATCCGACGATTCTTTATTTCATATTTATTTGCTTTCGGGAAGACTACGATCTTTTGTTATATTCCGTTACCATGGTGTACTAATAATTTAATTATTTATTTATCGGTTAATTTTAATTGGAAAAAATGGTACCCCAATTTTTTCCAGGAATTTTTTCCCCGAATTTCATTCCAGATCAATAATCATTTATAAATGTGTATTATTCATTAAAAAAAATTTGTTTGGATAGCTACAAATATATCGAGACAATATACCACCCTTCCACCCCTGTTTAAAAAAATTCGGCAGCACCACAAACGCCTGTTCCATCTCATTCTCGACCCCATAAGTCACGAGTCAAGAAAAACCCATCTCTCGAGGCAATCCCAAGATGAATCGTTTCAACTCGTCTCTTCACCCCCACCTCACTCCGATGAATCAACTCGTTTCAATCCCAATGAAGGCAGCAGGGAGTGGACCCCCCAACCCCACTCGAAGAGTCAAGATACAAATTTATATTTATTTACTCCCGACCTTTACCTCCCGTTATGGAAGTAAATGAATTCCTCGGGCATAACCCATCGCGTATCAATTCACCTCCCTCCGGCCGGGTATGAATATCAAGGGAAACCCGTTCACAGTTGGCCAATTACTGGGCGAATATTCATGACGCCATCACGATCTGGTTCAAGAGGATCATTCGATCCTACTTTTTCAACGCTCTCGTCTCGTTTATTTATCCACCAGATTTTTCGTCACCGCGGATTCGACATTATTTATTCCAAATCAGTCAATGGAAGATTTATATTTTTATTAAATGCAATTAAAAAATTATAATTTATTATTCCACCAGTTTTATCGCACTGGCCAATTCACTTTTCATAGTTCATCGTTTTTCCATCGGAACTTTACAATTTTTTACAACTCGTCATTTTTCAATGCGATGGAAATTTCATACCTCACCGTCATGTTTACACACTGAGTGGATTCGCGTGTGTGTGTGTGCGCGCTGTACGGGATTGGAAGCACACGAGGTGGATCGTGAGGTGAGGGCAGGATGAAAGGCGCGCGAAAAATCCCATTAATTGCTTCCATAGTGATAAATTTCCCCCTGGCAATGCACGATCCTCTCGTGGTAGTCGTTGTCGCTGTGATGAAAATAAAAAAATTTGTTGTTGGGAAGTGGTGGTGATGCACATGCATCGTAGCCTCCGTTGAACCGCGCAGATCCTCCTACTGGCACTCTAATATTCCTTGCCATGTTAATTTTCACGTTTTAATAAGGTGGTAAACCAGGAAGCGATACAGTGGCATGGTTCCGTGGTTAAAGCCGCGTGAAAATGTCCTGGCTTTTACCCACCAAGTGACATTTCAATTAATGTTTACAGCTTTTGCGTGGGAAGACGATGGTGTGCCCACAAGACCAGGTAATACACAGGTGTACTATTTATTTTAATTCACAGTGGTACACACGGAAGGGGATGTAAAAACGAGGCATTAAATACTTGAGGGAGATTGGTTTGAATATCCGGTGGGAAATTGTTCGATTAGACTTGAGGTTATTAAGGTTTTCTTGCGACGAGTCCAGATTTTTGGCAGCAAAAATTAATTTTCAAATATTTTTATCTCGTTTATTTTTTCTGGAGAATTCCAGAAGACTTCTTTGTGGGGCGAACCCAGTCCTACAAAACATGTCATGACAGAAAGTCCCCTATCTGTCATAGATTCGGAGATATTCTGCAAACTGTCAGCTCGGAGATCTGTCAACTGCCTGTAGTCCAAAGCTCGCGCCCAAATTTCCTTTTTTTTTGACAGCGTACATGCGCAGCAACGCAGCATAATATGTTTGAAGTGATGAAGCATATGGTAAATAGATAAAATGTTTCAGTATAAAAAAACCGTATTGATTTATTTACAAAGCCCAGTCGATCGTATGCGATTGACGAGCCGTCCCCCAAGGGGCGTGTAAATGCTTCGCGTCGGATGTCATTAGAGACCTATTACACGTGTGGAAACCCATGGTTATCGCTTCACACGATGAGTTTGTGGTGAGTGTAGAGTGTATAATCGTGCCGGCTCTATCCACTAACACCACCCGGTTTTGATTTAATAATCCCGCCTCGAGTCATGAGCTTTTCACACTTATTTTCATCCCAGGGTACGCCAGACCAGATCTAATGTTTCTCGATATTTTTTTCTTCCACCTGTACGTCTTACACGCGGATAGAACTTCATCGGGGATTATTTTGATTTATTTGATAGTCGGTGTCAGTGGTGATTGAGAATTATCGAGATTAAATTTCTTGTTCAGTGGCGACGGCGCAGGTGCGAGTCGACGGGTTCAAAATTACTGGAGGAATCGGCGGATTTTAGACGTAAAATTTAATAAAAAAATTTATTTGTTGGAAATAATGTGGAGGTCTTTCAGTTTTGATGTCGGGTTTTTTAAATTCTCGTAATGGGAGAGTAAGAGAGGCATTTAGGGGAAATATTCTAGGGAAGAGGGGCGCAACGTGGTGGTGAGGGAAGAATTTTAGTGCTGGAACTGGAAATTTTATTGGATTAAACGTGAATTTCCTGGAAATTTTTGTTAAACATATCCAGACCCCTTCAAAAATGTTCGTAGACCCCTAGAATTTGCATAGAATTTTTTTTCTGCACACGAAAGAGACAAAGAGACGGAGAAAAAAATGAGACAGCAAAAATGCGAGAGAAAACTATCAATTAACATCGTTAGAATGTCTTAATTGCACAGACAGCCATCAGTTCACTCCCTCCCCCACTTCAACCCTAAAAGCATCCAACAATCTCCCCCATAAACCTCAATGTTTTTTCTCCAACCGTAACCGCCCGAAAGAATCTATCGACGTAAAATGTGGATTCGTGATACATGAGGAACACGCGATACGAAAAGAAGTGGATAAGTCCATTAGTCCGAAGTAGAGAAGAGCTATGGTTACGTCACTGGTGTGAGATTGCAATAAGTGAGTGTGACCTATCCCCAGAGCCACTCTGAAGGTTTCAATCCCATAATTCTTCAACAACAAATGGACCATCCCCCCCCCCGCCCTCCTCGCCCTCCTTATCAACATTATTTTTTATATTCCAAGGCCCCAAATTTTTCAAACCATCTCCCAATAAATCGGCGCAATCGCCTCTGCATCGATTCCCCAAAAACACAATTTTCCTACTATTAAACCAAATATTCCTCATTTCCCTCCCCTTACCACCCCACCCCCCAATCAAACACCTGACTACAGATAACATTAACTCCATAACTTATTTTCGATCATCTCTAATCATCGATTGCATATCTAACGCGTTACAACCACTCGAGTTTGAACTTCTCCAACTCTTTCTCATCCTCCCATCCATCCTCCCCTCTCACCCTCCCTCATTTCCATTTCGTCGACGTGATGAGTCATTAATGAAGGTTGTAATGTGTGGACGTTGCATATTGCAAGCATACATTCACTCACTTCACATACACCTGATCATACCACAAGTTTCAGTGACGATCAGTGTATATGTTATGCTCACACGCGACGTCTTGATGTACGATCCTGTTTCCACTTTGCCTCTGCTCCTGGCCACCTTATGACGGCAAAAGGAAGGGCAGGGGGGTGAGTGGGGGGGAGGTTCTAGTTCTGTAACAGTCATGGATATTAATACGGTATGAGTTCTCATAAGTTAACACGTTAGGTATCAGGGCTGTTTGTGCATGAGAAAACGCTCACCTCCAATCCCCCCCCCCGCCCCCACACCCCCTCCCACCACCCTTTCCACGTACTCGTGGACTTGAAGATTATGGGGGGAATGGGGAGGAGGAGGGAGGGGAAAAAAAGAGGCCAATTATTCCGATTTTTTATTTTTTTTTATTTACTTCATTTTTTATTTCATAATCATTTCAGATGGGATGAGAGAGGTATTAAACTGGGGAATGGAAGAATTCTTGGATCATCAAGCTAATATTTTATGGGAGGTGTAAATTGAGAAATGTAGGTTATCAAATTTTCAAAATCACATAAAGTTGCGGACGATGTTGGGGAGTGAGAAACATTCGGGAGAAGGTTTTAAAGAGTGGGAATAAGAATTTCATTGGTTAGTCGTTAAGGAGAATTTGTGAGAATATTGGATTTCATTTTTTTTATTGGGGAGTGGGAGAGGTTGGGATTTTTGGTACATGTGAATCTTGTTAATTACTTTTGTCAATGCCAGGGAAATTAAGTTTCCTAATTTTTAGTCAGTCATCAGCGAAGTCGAGCTTTTTTTGGTGGATAAATCTTTGTACCTTTTTATCTCCTTAAAAGGAAAAATTTTGTAATTGCAGGGAACTTCTGTAGCAGAATATCGACTGGGAATTCATAATCGATGGAATTCCTAGTAACCCAGAACCTCCCCCTCATTATTCTGAAACCATGTGCATTCGTTATCGCATCTTGGGAGAATGTTAATGTAAAAAGTGAAGATTAACGCAGCAATTCTCCTCTAGGAAATTTGACATTATCTGATGTAACAGTTCCTCTCGAACATGTTCTCCCTCCCTCTCTCCCACCCCCTAACTAACCACTTGCTCTGTGATTTTCACTCGTGTCTCAATGATTATCTCAGCCTTTGTCTTAAAATTAAGCCCCGTCCAGCGTTAATCCTCGTGTACGCACGTATCAGTGAGAAGTATTCACAGAAGTCAAATCGTAAACGGTTTATGGCACGACTACCGATGACGAGAATCGATCATGAGTATCGGTTGAGAACAACACCAGTGCGAGGTGCCTCCAGTATTTTTTTTTTCTCCCCCACAAAACATGAGAAGGTGGAGAGTAGTATGAGATCTCGGTTGGGATACCATGAGAACCCAATTGTGCGGGTGACCTATTCCACGGTCCAAGGACTCCAGTATAATCGATTACCGTCTCCGATTGAGTCGATCCACATCGATATCAAACTCGTGATTTTCAAACATTTCACTCTGTCTCTCAGATATTTTTTCAAACGTGTGAAATCGTTTCTTCCACTGATCAAAGATATCCACGAGTTAACGTTATCAATACATTGATCTTTTTCGTTGATCGATGTATGGGGTATCGATCCTGGTAACTGTATGTTGAGATTATTGAAAATTAGGGCATTCATCTGGCGATTACAGTGATTTACATAATCAAGAGTTAGGAAATTCCGTTGCGATGAAACTCTACCGGTACCAGAAATTGCTTTTCAGAATTTTTTTTTTTTCAATTTCGTTCATCGAGTATCGATCGACCTTCTGCTCTCGAGTTGCGACAGCGACCTGAAGACTGCCTCCGTAAAAAATGGTCCCCTGATTTTGAAAACCGAATCGACTGCCGCGTCTCGACCAGAATTTCTGCTGCGGTTCATCACAAATCGACGTTCCATCCCCCATCACACGCCATTTTTAAAATAAAAAAAAAATCAGTCTACCCCCCGTGCAATTACAACAATCTCCATAATCGACGCCGGACAAAAATATATTACGTATTAACATACGCCAGGAGGAGGACATCCAAAGAGAGCGTTGCGAATTGGACCTGTCCTGACGCCATTCGTATTCCCTCACACACTATCACATCCTCACACACTGAATATATATCAGTTTGTCGATGCTATTGCAGAAGATGCGTTGCAGAAACGATAACGTCGGCACAAACACACACGTACACATCGGCATTATTACAGAGTGGAAGGGGGCCTTGGGCCCAGGGAATAGGTCACCTGCTCCGATCGGATTCTTCGAGAATAAAACCATCTGATAATCTCATCCTCCTCGGGTACTTATGCATACATATATGGATAACATGTAACTCACCGGAGTCATATTTAACTCGGGAATTTGCTAATTACATTGGCATGCATTCCCTCTCCCACCCTCCCCTCCCCCTCTCGCCCCTTTCTCGCTCCCCACTCAACCGCAGTCTCACCTGTCCGGTGAATAAATCGTATTTCAATACTCATTTCAATAATTATTCGTTATTTGGGTTAAGTTAATAATTTTTTACACGTGTACTGCTGATCCTTTTATGTGATAAAATATTTAAAAGAAGCGGGTACTTTCGCCGGGGTTTATCGCCTGGAGGTGGAGTATTCTGGTGGAGAAGGTGGTCTGACGACGATGGCTGGGCATCTTCCGGGTCCCAAGCGGGCCTGATTCCTTCTCCACCCTCATTCTCCATTATCTCTGGTCCGCGACAAATTGGAAATTATCCACTACACCGGTACCCATCGCCTTCAAGATTAATTGATTTCTCTTTTCTTTTTTTAGTTATGAACAGATGCCCGATCGCATCTCTTACTGGGCGATTTTCTTGGTGAAAATCGGCGATTTGCGGCCCTCGGGGACGTATTTTTGGGGGCGAGGACTTACTTTCTAGTGAATGTGGGAGCGAATTACCCTGGGTCCCAGTAGCTCAGTCGGTAAAAGCGCCAGGCGCGACCAGGGGACCCGGGTGCGACTCTCTGATTCTAATTCTCTTCGATTTTTTTTTAATTCGAGACGAGACGAGTCCAGGACCAGTCCGATCTCGCGTCCGGCCCTACTCCTACGATAAAATCCCTTCGTCTCCCACCCTAACCTCGAACCCATTGAATACAACAAAGCGAAGCTCCTCGGAAAGCCGTACAATCCCAGGCTGATTATGATTCCCGGTGCGGAGTCGACTTCTCTTTAGATTGCCACGCACTCTTCCACACAGTGGACAATCCCGTATAATAAAACTTACCTCGTATGGGCATACACGAGATCGGCAACCCAAGACAGAGGGAAAGGAAGCTTCGATACTTGTCCCTTTGATCTCCTTACCGACCTACTCTCGTGTCGTGTCTTACGATCGACGTGCGTTACAAAAGAGCAAACAAAACGTTTTTGCCTCGGAAAAAAAAACGACCGATCCACGGAAAACAAAACTAAAAACGAGACGAATAAAAAAAACCATAGGAACGCCATTTTGGAATGGGATGCAGATCGCGTCTGTTCCCGGAACTCATTTCGCCATTGAACCTGCGCTAGTACAAACGAAAATACACTTGAAGAACTGACCTCGAGGTTTGATCTCGAATACAGAAGTCAAACATCAGTGGCTTGTAATTCGATGCAGAAGGAAAACGTGCAAAGAGGAAGATACGGTTGAGTCTCCTGTGCCGTGTAACCAGCGGCAAATGCATCAGCAGGTTATGTTCTCTCGTTCACTACTGACTTGGCCGTTGGAGGATGGGGTCACGCGCACGTGTACACCACCAAGTGATTGTTGGTGGGTCTGGGGAGATAGGGGCGAGAATTATCAGTGCAAAAATCGCAAGATTAATTCGATTATCTGTCACTGGAAAGTCATGATGACAAATAAATCCATCGAATCTGAGTTAGACATATTCATTTTAATGGCATACAGATCGAGTTCAAAGATGGCGATGATGGTAGTTTCGGTTTGTGAATTATCTTTTAAAATTAATACTGTGGGGCCTTGTGGGGGTGCTATGCAGGCATTATGGAGTCATTCGAAGGTTCCGTGCAGTCATATGGGGGTCTCATAGGACCGGAAGGGGCCTTACACCGGCCAAAAGAAATTTCCTCCGTCTACACATGTCATCCCACCTCAGTTTCACGCTGCACTCCAAGTAGATGGCGCTGATGGGCCTGTGCATATGATCAGACGCGGGAATTTCAATTGTAAGTTATCACCGAGCTGTGCCAGAGGCCTCCTCAGCCTTTCAGGCACCTTTAATTATTTTTATTTAATTATTTAATCATATTAACATTTCAATAATGTTCACAGGTGCTGCAGTTCCCATTCAATCGCCGATTTCATGAGTGAATAACCTCTTGGCGACAGTCGCAGAAGGTAAACAGACCGATGGAAAGTTGGAACAAAAGGAAAATAAAATTGTTCAATGGGTGGAAGGGGGCGTGAGAGGGAGGAGGAGGACAAAAACATTGGCAACGTAACGGGTAGCGATGTAACCAGATCACGAAGTCAGAACAACTACACAACGTACTCCGAATGACAAAGAGAGAGAATTCCATTCGATGAAGTGAGGGGAAGCCCAGGTATTACGATTATTAACAATTACGACTGATTTAGTATTGTTTTACTCGTGGTTGGCATTATTCAAATTTATTCAAATAGCATTTTACTCGTACGGTCATGCTCTCGAAGGTTACTGTACTGCCACACTAGTGGATATATAACTCTCGATGTTTTGTACATAAGCTACTGGAGATGGTTGTCCTCCAAACGGTGGCTATGTGGCCAATGAACACGGTAGACATGGGATTTAAACTTCTTCAGTTGTGCACCATGAACAGCTTACCCCCTTCTTATGTTTTCGTTAGGGTATCGTTAGGAGTCGCGCACGAATAAGAGGCCACTGGTACGTTAATTGGCTCGAACCATTTTTGGGATCGAGGAATTTGCGATACCGTTGGTTCTGGTTCACGATGTTGTCGGGGGGGGGGGGGAGGGGGAATTTGAGGTTCGACTCTTTTTTTATGAGAAAAATTGTGTGGAGGAGGATAATTATTTCCAAGCTCATAGGTTTCGACGTTATGTCTGGGAAAGTGATGGTGGTTACTTGATTGAATGGGGGGAGGCTTGGGAGGTTATTTTGCTGAAGGGTACTCTTCTTATGTCGAAAAATTCGGTAGCCAAATCTAATCATCGGATAATATCTCATCCACTGCATCCAACCAATTCCCTCAGAATTCACCGCTCCGCGACATATTTACGAGGAACAACCACCGACATTAATTGGCGGACAAAGAATATCTCCTGCATTTCAGTTGTTAAATTTTTTTAATCTCCAATTTTGATTATTCTCCTTTGTTGGGGTCTTTTTGTTATGTGGGACATATAAACTCCGGTGAAAATTAAACGCTCCTACAGGTTATATTTACGGTGGTGAGTATAATATGGAGATGTATGACCGGCGTAAAGTCAGTGGGGAGTCTCTCCTCCTTGCGGTGCTCGATGATTTTATGCCAGTGATGCCCTCACAACGTCATTGTAAATATCTTCGACTATACGGCCTCGTAAATAACGCAGATACCACTGATTTTTATTGTTCAGTCTCTCACTGGATTAATTTTTGAATATTTAGGTAGCCGAATGCCGAAATAATACATTTCAATTTTCCGATTAATTCATCGAAAAACCGACGAATGATGTTGACGTTGATTTTCATAAATTACAAGATCTATCAACTCGCTGATTGATTCAGCTTATTCCATAAAAATGAGATCATGTCAATCAAAGAGTTATTATTGACGCATGACTTCTAACTGCTGGGGCCGAATCTGAAAGTCCGACAGTGAGCAATAACTCAACGATCTTATAGACTCGAGGCATTATGACTTCTTCCAACTCCGTATACATCGTACATTTTCCCTTTTTTCCATTTCACTAAGCTACAGCGATTCTGCGCATCTGTGCATTCGCCTTGATATCTGCAATAATTTATCGTCCATCACTTGTCGTCGAATTGAGTTGTGCAATGCTACAAATTCTTATTTTCTCGGTTGGAAGAAGAGTCATTTTTCTTGTCTTCCCGAGAGCTGTTTATTGATTATTGACATCAGATACGAAACATTATTTTATTGTAGCTACGACTCCCCCGTGAAATTCGTGACAATTCGCTCGGTGAACGCTAAAAATTTGGTCGTCACTGCAATGGCCCTTTTACCGACTTTGTCCCAGTGGACGGGGGCGGCAATAAAGTGAGTGCCACTAGGGTTTTCTGCACCCAAAGCCAACAAAGCGATTGGGCCAGGGGGTGACTACCCACCGATCCACCTTCCTCAATTCTCGGTCAATCCCAATCAATTCTCGTCATAATTATCTTACGGTTATCAACAGGTCCATTCATCCTCCCCCGATTCCCGTAGCACCGGCTCCCTCGTATCAACAATTTCTCTCTAAAACCAGAACTCATCTCACCCCAATTTCTCATTCTTCCCACTCGATGGTTTCGGCTGAATTACCATAATGCCCATGCCCACAGAGCCAGGCCGAATTAGCATAGAATGTTTCCAAGTGATCACATTAATTTGACCTAACACTGCCATCAGGAGCACGTGAGAATGTCTCGGCTTTGGATACTCGTATGCAAATATTCCCTAACCTATCACGGCTCCCCGAATACTGTACAATCCATCCATCGATAAACAAGAATAATAAAAATTTTTGGAATGAGCACGGGGTGCGATGTGAAATCCAAATATTTATCGGCAACGGGTCTAGATCCTCGGAACGTGACGTAAATAGCATTCGCTCGTAACGAAATTCTAATTGCGGTTGAACGATAAACTTTTCACTTGAGGAACTTGAGAAAATTTTTTATGTCTCACTTCATCGGGTGAAATCTCTGTCTCCGGTCGTGTAATCACATTTGAGTTTGGCGAATTGAGGTGTGATAATCCCGTTGCGGCTTAACCTTTTGCCAAACGCTCATCACGAGCGTTATTATGATGCCGTGGAATTAACGCTCTCGGATATTCTAAAGAATAAACCGCAGACTAGTGAGGGCCAATGGTGATGCTGGGTTATAATTATAACGAATCATCCGGGGTTTAACAATAAATATCATTCGTAATTAAATTGTTTGACATTTTGAATATCATGCGGTCGGTCTTAGTCAGGATTTTCTGGTTTAAATCAACAATTTCTGATTCTCTCTGGACAATAAAAAATCCCAGAAATAATGAATTATTGAATATATCATGTTCCTACTTCCCTCTAAAACTTGAAAATTAAATTCCAAACAATTTTTCCCAGCGTAAAGACGAAAACGTATGACAAATGGTTCAGAATGACAAAGTGCTCAATTTGCGCAATTATCCCGCAGGAGGCATGGACGTGTCTGAGACGTTGGGCACGTTCTTGCAAATGAATCAGTACCTCCATCTCTCTCAATCTTTCCTTCAATTCCACTGTTCCCTCCTCGTATTTATAATCCCTCTTTGCAAGCGGGTTCTCTCGCCGAGGTGTCCCATAACCCAGTGTGCGCAGTCAAAAGGATACGTCTTTTAGGCATGTAAATAACGATTCACAGCAGTCGTAAGGTTTTTTAATCAGACGAAAGGTCGATGACTCGACCAATTCACATCTAGAGACGGGAATTTTTTTTTTCAATTCATTTAATGTGATCATTTAGTTGTCCTGTTGTTGCGAAACTGTCTGGACCTGCTCCTCTCCGGCCTCCACTGTACCTCCAACATTTTTCAGTTTTTATCCCCTTCGGTGTCACATTTCACCTCAACCCCGTGTCCTTTCAATTTTTGAGAAATTACATCCACTAATGCCTCACTCGAGAATTTCAGTTGTCTTTGAAATTCGAAGTGGCAGAATGACATGAGTGACTGCTGTCGCTTCTGTGCGAGTGAAGAACAACAATAAGACCTCCTTGGGTCCCCGGAACGGGGACCTTGGGGCCGATAACCCCCAAATCTGTATTATCACCCGTCGATCTCCTGCGGAATTGTTTCCCGCCATTTTTCCAGCCAATGAAAAATCAATGGAGCCCATGGAGCACTAAAATCTCGTGGGAAAAACATGGGATATACAATCCCCATGCAGATAATGCCCAGGACATTCAACAGTTGTGTACATTCTACGATGCGGCACTTTCTGGGCCAATTTTTCTCTCTCTTAACATCAATGAATACCGCTTGTGCGTTTGCGTTTGAATGCGAAAAGACCGGTGGGACAAGGCTCACGGAAGTCGGCAAACAGCAATGCGGTAACGTAACAGAGGGAGAGAAGTTTGTGCCAATGTACAGACACCGCAATGAAACCATTGCCAACACACAAGAGGAGAACTGTCAACCGTTGGGGCTTGCGTATAGGGTTATTAGATCGGTATCGCCTTCCTAGACTGACAAGACTGTGAGAACTTTCCTTGAATTTACGCTGAGCAATGAGGCATCCTATCCTACCCCCTTTCACCCCCTAATATTTTTTTTTCCTCATTTATCCTTTATGCATAAGGCCTTATTACTCATTCTAACTGCACACGCTGACCGAGATTTCGTCGCGATTTCAATACCATTCAATTCAATAGTTTTTGCCGAATTCATCTGCTTCATATGTGAATGGATGGGTAATTAATGGCCGGTTTGAATTTTTTTTTGGGGACTGGAGAGGGAGCGAGAGCCGGATTATTACGACGGCGAAGTGCATTCATGAAATTTTGAATAAATCAACGGAGTTATTCATCGCGATGAGGGTGAATCGAATGAGTAAATTCCTTTGATGTTTTGTTTATGTTTAATAACGGGGATTTTGGAGTTATTGAAAGTCAAGGAGATGATCATTAATGTTTACAAAAATGCGTGGACGAACGGTCAGGTTCATCAGGACTTACCCTTCCCACCTGTTATATAACCGTTTAAGGTGCTTCAATGTTGTACCTAAAAATGATTTTTTCCGAGTACATTTCCCTTCTCATACTCCCTTTCTCATTCTCATTCGCTTTATCTCGGGGTTATCCAAACGGCTCGTTGTGGATTCTTAATTATAGCACTTTACGATCCGCCTCTCCAGTTCTATCGGTGGATTACGGACGTTATTTACGGTGCGATAAAACCTCGGTGCGAGAGGGAAAAGAGGAAAAAGGGCCATAGAAATGAAGGGACCGCGGGAGAGTGGATGATTCTCCGATTTCAAATAGTCTCCACTCGACACGAACAGAAAAGCCAGATGAAAATTACCGAGAAAATCGGGGTTAATTTTACGGGGCGGAAAGTCGGCCGAGCGCTGGCCATTTCTCATCGACATCCTCGGAAAGCTCCGACCATTTCCTCCATTAATTTTCTCCTCTCATTGCGAATTTATTTCATCTTGATGAGACACTATCTTCTCCTCACCTCCAGTATGTGCATTCGTGAATCAATAGGATTTTTAAATTTATTCTCTTCCTGCAACTGTATTCATTGTTTTCAATACAACACCGTACCATGTGGAGGTAATGGACACGTCCGTATGGAATCCTTCAAGATTAATCCGGGAATTTCTCAAGTACCCAGGCGTGCGTGTTATTCAAGGTACGATACGAACGATCGCATCTCTCACGGAATTTCTCTCACAGTGTGTTGTATTCGTGAAGGGAGTCTTCTCTTTCCTTTCATTTATTCCCCATCCCCTCCCGCCCCCATAGAAATATTTTTACTTAATATATCTTCTGGTCTAGGTGCGTCGAGATGTTATGACCGGAGTCACTCGATAGCCGGTCATTTGGGCGGAGTCGAGGTCTAAATATTTTCATCGGATTCAGTTCCGGATTTTCTCTCTGGTAACTTTGTCGAGTTTAACGTTGGATTATATTTTTCATTAACAAATGAGTCCCCAAACGGAGGGAAGAAACGGTGGAGAATCGCACCAAAGGGTCTGCGATGGTGTACCTCAATTTTTTAAAGGATTTCTGTTCCATCTTACCCTCGGGGTCCACAATTCGACACATCTCAGTCCCACCCCATAAACTGTGTTTATATTACGCGGTAACCGCAGGACGGGCGTTTGTGGATTGTTTAAAGAAAGCACAGAACAATGAACGAAACGGAAATGCGGTCCAGGTCCACTGTTCCGGTCTTTATTTGCCTGAATTTAGTGTTCCACAGGCGGAGTAAAAATCGAACCGCGTCTTCCAGGTGGAACTCAATAAAAAATCCCACTCACATTTACCACAGTTGTGTGTATTTGCGATATTATTACCTCTTTACGATATTTGACAGTCCGTTCCCGCGCATTGGAGCGTCCGTCACGAGCGCCGCCAACGGCGCTTCCCATAACTACCATCACCAGGTCATAATACGCAACTTGTTATGCGCAAAACAAAGCAATAAGACGCAGCTTTTGACGTAGCCATGACATAAAAATTTTTTTCTCTCCCATAACGTCAGCAAATCGGCGATTTACGCACCGAGGGCATCCGTAAAGTTCCGGTTAACAGACAAGCGCAATGGAATAAAAAAAATCTTAACGATCGCTTACGCACACGAAGCTTCCAACGAAATCCGCTCTAATTGCCGCCACCGTCGCATAAAGCATAACGAACCGTTACGATTCCAGGAGGGGTGGTGGGGGTAGGGGGATCGGTAAAAGAGATGCTGGAGTAGTTTCCATGTCGTACTTGGGTATATGAGAGCCAGTCGGCTCGTAAATATCGAAGAGAAGAAGTGAGTTAATATCACCGACGCGATCGGACGACGAGATTGGTCGCGTTAGAGATTCGTAGTTCGGGGCTATACTCGATTTCCTCTTTTGCTCCCCCTCCGCCCCCTGTGTTGCGCAACCGACCTCGTGCCGACCTCCACAGGTGAAGCGAAAGAAGAAGAAAGAAGATAAAAATATATGAATAAGAGGAATTTCTTGTCCCATTGCTCCGTTCTCCTCATATCAGATCATTAATTCCCAAGATGAGAGAAAAAAGTGTTTTCGTTACTTTTTTTTTTATTCGAAATGGTGAAATTATTACTGATTGATTAATGAGGTATGAAGGATGTTATCGGGGTTTGAGATGAAATTCCCACGTTTTGAAATTTGGAGAGGAAATTTATACGATAGAGAGAATTTTCTAATTTCTTGGGTATAAATAATTCGGCCCACTGGTACTGAATGACTTGGGAGGTGAATTTCGTAAGAGTTGGTCGAGGGACTGTAGTCACTTGTGAAATTATCAATTCGATGGGCAGATTAAGAACACGGGTGAGATGTTTGTGTCCCAAAATTCGAGTAATTTGTGTCTTCGATGAAGCCATTGGGACGTAAACTCTAGAATTTCTAGGTCTTTAAGTCCATGATGTCTCATTAGCTGAAATGAAAACATGAACAAAGATGGATAATTTACCAATAGCGTCTTACAATTCCAGTTCCTAACGAGGCGACTGTCTTGTCATAGTGGTGCCATCATAAATGACTAATGACTGAATAGTCCTGAAGTGTCTGGAATCGAGGGGGAAAAAGTGTGAATTTGATGACTTGTGGTTCAATATATTATGAAAATGAATGCGTCCATCATAGCTGCGCCCCAGATATCCCCTCCACAATCTACCCCTCTTGTGCTCACAATTTTCTTTCTCATTTTGACCTTCTTTTTGTTCTGGTACCATCTTTCTGATGCCATGACTTTTCCCTCCTCGTCAGTCCCCCTTTCCCTTCCCTTCCCCGCTGCGAGGAGAGATGACTCGATTCTTCTTCCAACGTAGAATTTTTCCATTACCTTACTGCATATAACATCATCTCCGTTTAACCCAAATGAATGAACAACAAAGTAATGATAATTGCATTAACCAAAAGACAGATCATTTGATGGAAAGCGGAAAGGTGACCAAAAATGATTGATTGGAAGATCATCGGCGGTCAATACATTCCAAAGTCAACTCTTCTGAAGACCTTTCGATGATTCCTCCAACAATTGTTGAAAGATCTTCAGCTGAAAACAATTTTCTGCACGTCCTCTCCTTGTTTGCTCCAATATCCCAAATGATGATCCCCTGAAGATCCGAACTTTACCCTGAACTGACCAATCATCCTCACGACACGCCAATGAAAGCTCCTCGATATTCATCCATTGACTTATGACAACAGATTCCCCGTCTTCGAGATGTGAGAGTCCTCGAGATTAATTATTCCCCGTTGATCGAAAGAGCGTCTTCGACCAGCGAAAGTGGAGCAAGACCTTCGAAATATGTACATCGTCGAGTGATGCAGGAACCGACTCTCGACCCATTCATATCAACCATTGAATATCAAACAGTCATGGTGAAGAGCCATCGGAAGATCCCTCTGCCCATAACCTACAATTATTCTTGCATCCATGAATCATTGTAATCGAGAAGCGTTTAACAGCCGCTCTTTGAGTGTAATTGCAACACTCTGCTTCCGTGTGTTGTGAATTGCCGTTGTTCGCTAGAAATCCTCGGGGAATCAGGATGATTGAGGGAGGAGGGGGTGGAGGAGGGAAGAAACAGTGAGGACTTTTCTCACATCGGACTCATCAAGCGGGGATCAACCATAAACCATGATGAGGATTCGTTACGGGGTATTTTGATTGGTGAGAAAAGTTGTTTTGATTTTCGTTGGCTATTCGGAGGGTTATGACCAGACAAAGAGTCTTTTCTAATTCTCATTCTGGTTTTTATCGTACGGCCCTTATTTTCATTGACATTAACAGAAAAATTAAGAAGTTATGTCGTTTGGCTTAACGACCAGAAACTGGGGGTTCGAATCCCGCCGCAGGGGGATTCCTTGAGCTGTGATCCTCCCCCCGATGGCTGCACTTCCGACTCCGGCTGAAAAGGGCCTTTACCATCTGTTTCAGGGGTTAAGATTCCTGAAGAGGGGCGGAAGGGTCGATGATGGCTAGACTAGTATGCCACAGGTCCGGGTTCGAGTCCCGGTGACGGCCTTCAGAATTTGTAACGCTCTGTATGACCACAAAATGATTTAATTTAATAAGATTGATGTGGTGTGGTCACACCTGAACCCTGGAAAACTCCTGAACTTCCATAATAAAATCCTAGAGTACAAGGACTACACAATACTCCAGTCTGCCATGATGGGAGTGTACGTGTCTTCCAACCCTCGTAATTTCTCGAGGGAGATAAGCATAACGAGCGTTTTGCCATTCGACGAATGGTACATATTCCTCTTAACCAAGCTGGTGTACATGTACATATAGGATAGGGTTAAGGGCAATACGCGCCACTAACATCGTTGTACCCAACATTCAGAGCTGGTGCACGCGCGCCACCAGCATTATATTATCGTTGACCAGAAAGAGTCGCGTTACCATCGTAATGAGTGGAGTATCGGTATCTACCAAGTGGTGTGAGTGAGACAGTTGGATTATACACAAGTTTCGTGTATGCATGAGTAAGGAGGCACTTCTAAGATCGTCTCAAAATTCCCCGTGAGCGTACTATTCAACGTTCCACCGCTCGTGTTCGTGATCGTGCCGTGCGAAAACAAGTGCCGATCGCTCCAATTACCCCTAGTGGTGTTGCGCGAAGAGAATAACTGGAAAAGGTATGTGGCCTCGGGTGGAACACACGACCTCAGACGACTCCTTAAGGTGAACGTGCGAGAATCGCCACCTCGTTTCGATATTTTGTGTCTCGATGTACGGAAGCAATTTGCATTTAACTATCTGGTTGATTTATGAATCGAGATAGAGGAGACAAATCCAAATTAGGGGTTTAGTAACCAAATCGAGATCGATTTTCTCTGATTCATGAGCTGCGGAGATGGCTCATGTAACTGATGAATACGGGGGATGCTGGTTTTTTCAGAATTCGTTCTCTTGGGAAAGTGCCAGGACAACTGGCTCCTGAGTGAATCACTCGCAATCGCTCAGAACTCGCTCAGACCGATGCGCGTAAAGTTTTTCCCAATCCATTTTATCGATTTTGGCATGTGATTGGGATCGATTGCGGTCGTTGAAGAGCCTCACGAGGACTCTGGGTACTTGATGAAAGCCATTCCAGTCCGTGGAATCGATTTATCCGAAGTGGTAGCCAAATGTCTGACCTTTGAGCGAGTCACTCACAATCCACTCATAATTCACCTCCTTTCACCCTCCTCAACTGAATCCAATGCTATTTCCCTCAGGTGTCTGAGACATCGAACCAGTTCACCGGGCGAGATAGAGTAGTCCAAGAAGAATATTGCGCATTCGTTCAGCCGATAGGACTCGATGAGTCGAACGACGGGATACGTATAGTTACGAGTCTCCCGTCATCGTAAAGATGAAGCTCAGAAGCTACTGCAATCGGCCCCCACTGTCCAATTCACTGGTTCACATTGACTATTTGATGTGGGGTATGCTGTGGCTTGTGCTCGATAAAACGACCATGAGTTCGAGTTCGAACGAGAAAGAAACGTTTGCTACCTCGTATACACTATCGTGGAGCTCGTGACCCGAACGGCTCTATACGAGCCGCTCTCACGATCGATCTATCGAGCGTGGACAGGAGATGCACTCGTGGATGAGGGAGTCATTCTTTCACGAGGACCAGATAGATGACGGGACACCCGCGATGAGTCGTTGTGATATATTCGATACATCTCTCGCACGAGACATTTCTCAAAGATTAAATTGAATCCAAGAATGCATCACTCAATGACGTGAATTTCGTCTCAATTTGAGCTCAATCGGTCTCGAGTCATGATTTAAAACCCCTCCCCCGTCGGCTAAAAAAACCAAAAGTGTTTGCAAAAAGAGGATGAAGAGGAGGTGGAAGATGACCGAGGGGATAAAGGCAAGAAATGCAGGTGGTGAAAATAAGAAATAGCGTTCGAATTATGTCCCCAGTCACTCTGATATATATGTAGAGCAAAAGGAATTCTACGATCGGGTGGATTCCCCTCACCGGGGGTAGGGGAATGGGAATACCTTCACGGTATCCACTGGCATCAGAATACCCTTTATACCTGCTGGGCCGGCAAGTGCAGATATAAAACTCGCGTCCTGACACACCAATATAATACATGCAAACAACGATCTTTCGAAGAATTCTTCTGCTCGAGATATCAGCCATTCAGATTATTCGATGACGTAGAGTATATACAAGAGCTGGAAAGGGGGGAAAAATAAAAAAAATATATATATATTCCAGCCGAGAATGCGACGCATCCCCCGGGTCTAAAAGGTCCTGGGATCCTGCGTCATTAACTCGTGGCTTATCTACCTCAAATCTCAATGATTTATCTATACTCATAGTCTATGGCTTTGTTACACACACATTCGATGAAATTTTTGATGTTTCGAGGAATCAGATTTTGTTTGCACATTTTCCGGGATTTTCCGGGTCTTCGGGGGATCGCGATCCAACCCGATAGGATCGACAATCAAATGGAGGATTCACAAAGCTCATAAAGTGTTGAGTCAAGGTCACGGACTTGAAAATGATATTGAGTGATCTAAGATTATGAGTTCGGACCCTTCCTACAGCACCTGCCCACACGAGTACAAGCGGATGACCTTGACTATCTGAATACGTGACGCCATGAGGTATTGACGATCTCTCTGATCCTGATCATCAATTCCTTGTCTCCCCTGTCCTCGCCAGATCATGCTCAGTTCATAATGATGAAAACAACCGTTTGAGGTTATCCTTTTCGGAATTCACTCAAAGGGAATGTCCTCACCAGATCATCATGATCTTCACGATTCCCAGTGTTACTATTTCATCACAAAACAATTCCCATAAGTTCAAGGATATGTAGCAGGTGGTGGATGTTTGTTGGAGGAGTGAAAAGGTCGAGGCGATGAGAGCGTAAAGATCACGTCCTGCGTCCGCTCCATATAATTTGGAACGTCCACGTGACCCTGACTTGTACATATCCCGGGGTGGGGGGGGGGGGGTGGGGGTCAACGCCACATTTGTAATCTTGTGTGTATGCCGCGCGCGAACGTCGAGAGGCGCATCGTGGCTATTAACCCGTTCATGCCAAAGAATATGAAGTCCTCGTATGGGGCCCGAGGAGGACGGAGAATTGCCACGAGGACAGGTCGACTGGTACCGATCAGCTATAGTCGACATGTCGTGGATACCGGCAGGTCGGCTTATCTCGTGATCTCATCTGACGTACTCTATCGATCTCGGTCATCGATCGGACACGAGCTCCGAAAACCCATCACGCAGTCCGAGTCTTCCGGTCAGTGATTAAAATTTTACATAATTAATGAAAAATCATTCCCTGGAGTGGTATCCGAGAGTCTCTCTGGGATAACGGCCACGAAGTGTTTCAGTCGGGGTTATAAACTAGAGGAAGGACCACTCGTTCGACTTGGAAAAGCAAATCAAGCGTTGACCAAATGATTCCCCGCAAACTAAAAAAATTCGTCCTAAATATTATGATTAATCTCCTGTAAATACCGAATATTGTGTTCGTATTCCGTAAATCCCCGAGTCATCCTAATTATCCCCCAGCACATGTTATTCGATAATTCGAAAAGCCCCAGTCCATCGTCCATTTTACCACCAGATTTTTCATAATCATCGCAAACCATACAACACTGAATTGATTGTAATAACCAGTCTTCGACACGGGCCCCTCTTGCCAATCCGTGAAAGAGGGGCCCCACCATTGTGATGTGAGTATGAGTAAATAAGTGTTGGTAAAAAGAGGGGTCTTAAAAAAAAAAATGATTGTATACGCGCACCGCGGGCATCACCTCGTCATCTTGGGTGCACTCGGTGTGCGCGTGGGGTGTCGTAACTCCTCGAGGCAGATGGCTATCCGGTGTGTGGCTGAATGCTGCTGCACCGAGTGCCAGTGTAAACGCATACGTGATAAACGAAGAGGTTGAAACAGGCGTCCGAGAAGAGGAGGGAAACGAAGAATAAGAGGTTAGATCGATTTTTCATAGCTCTCCCTCACCCTCTCCTTCCCACCCGCTTGTACCACTCGTCCTCGTGGCTCATCGTACCTCCACCTCCTGGTACCCAAGGGAAATCGTTGCTACGTCGGCTAACAAGCGCCAGATGCAAATCGGACGAGGGCATTCTCGCGCGTCCACTTCTTTCTCATTGCTTCCTTCTCTTTTTCCTTAACCTTTCTGCATAGCGTGTCATCCGTGCTCGGTTTAATTCCAGTGACTAAACCTGCTGCATTTCAGATTCACTGGATGCTTTGGGATGTGTCGGGGGAGGACATCGGGAATGAGGTACTGGATTTTTTGATGATGGCAAGAACGTTCAGAAATTGTTGGAATTGTTGAGAGGATTTATTTGCGAGGGGAAATTGTTGGTTCTTATTTTATTATTTTATGACGTGGGCTCTGGTGATGGATGAGATTGTAGTCCAGAGACATTTTCGAGAGTAAATAATCTGTTGTTGGGGGGAAATGGGCCGACTGTCGAGAAAATGGGTGGTCAGGACGATAGTCGGGGAGATGTCTTCAGAATCACCTGCATCGAGGGTATATATGGTGATAGGGGTGGAATAGATCGATATGAATTAGGTTGATATTTATGGTAAGCAAAAATGTCCAATTATCGAATAAATAAAAATAGCCGTTAATGTTACGATTGGAAATGTTAGTGTTAATGCAATCCCTCATCGAAATACGTGAGCCGCCGGAAATTGGAGATATTAGATACAGGAAATAACGGTATCGGCGTACAGACCTCGAAAGAGACTCGCATAAAAAAATATCTTGCAAAAATTGAAGTGAATTCGATTTGACGCCCACATAGAGAAATAATAGCGTCTACCTGGCCTACCTACGATAAGTGAGTACACGTGAATTATTCTAATACATGCACAAGCCACCCAGAATAGTTAACTCGGAAAATGTGAGTGCACGCGATACAATATGAAAATTGACGTGTCTCTGTGCTCTCGTAGAATAATTTAAAATGATATTGTATGGAGAGTCGCTGTCTCATTCATTCGTATCATGATTTAATGCATCAGCACCAGAACGAACGGAATTTGTTGAACAGCCGGAAACAAACTCCGTTCCATTTGCATTAACAATTCAGTGGATGACAATAATTTACCCCGAAAAAAGGGAGATTTCACTGAATGAATTTCTATGTAAATTTTGGTTTTCTGAAATAGTGAAAATATAACACTTCGACAGTCGGTTTTTACCGAGGGAAATTCACTGAATAATTTTTACATAAAAAATAAATGGGTTCACCATAAATCAAGATGTTTTCCACTTTCAAAAATCGGAATGCCAATGGATTATTTCCAAATATTTTAACACTGCAGTTTACAAATTTGAGAACATGAAATTAATTCAATCTGATTATTATTCAGTTATTTGATATTTCAAGCGGTGGGAGGAGCAGTTTTTTCATCCCTAGACAGCAAATGTCTTTTTCTGCCGACACTTGAAGAAAAATAACCCCAATGCCCTGGCGGCACATTAATAATCAACACCCCCGGCTGATAACTAAAACGCTTTTGACACCTCCACCAGTATGAGAACATAAACCGTTGAGATACAAGTCCCCCTTCTCTTTCCATCAACGTTGAAACAAAACCAACTGTACATTAAGTTCAGTCTCCAAGGCGTCGATTAAGTCCGCGCTCGTGATATAATAGATGCCTGTAATGCCCTCGGAACACGCATTGTCCATCCATAAAACGTCGACGGTAATTTGCTCCCAAGTGATCGGGACCACCGACTACGGTTGGTGATAAAGGACGGGGGAGGGATGGAAAATAGGGGGGGAGGGATGAGTGAGAAACTTCAGTTGCAGAAGTTTCAGATGATGATGAGGAGCTGGAAATTTTCAGAATGATACATGCCATGAGCTTGGCTGTATATCTTCATTCATTAGACGACGAGTGTGCATGGGAATCTCGGCGAAGCGAATGGGTAACACCGATAAAGGTGAATTAGCAGATGTCATACCATCGTCTGAATGACTTGCGCTGTTAGAAGATTATTTTTCAAAGTTCAGAAGAAAAAGTTGGAAATTTTTGTAATTTTTTCCCGGATAAATTTTGCCACCGACATTTTTCCACCTGATAAATATTTTTGAGAGGTTACTGAACCTCATTCTGATGAAGATCTTCCCCTGATCTTCAGAAGATCGCCGAATGGTTCCCTTGAAGACCTCGAAGGAAATATCGACGAGTGCAATTGCCCAATTCCCCGGACACAGGGAATGTCGGACGCAATCAGCTGGTGATTCCTCAATTCTCCTGGCGAGTAAAAATGTGAATAACAATCGGGAGAAAAGGGAGGACAGAAAAATGGAAGACCCCGACACTGTTTCCAATGAGAGGGACTAGCCACTGAAGATAGAGAAAGATCGCTCTTGATATCGATCTCATTGTCGGCTCTCCGGCTGGAAGTCGAAAGGGTATCGATGTCGAGGTCGAGCTGTTTAGAAGATCGAGACGGTAAATCAGCTGGGGCAACTTGGCAAATACGGGGGAGGATATATAACTCGTTGGTGAGTGAGATGCGGCGAGTGGGAATTTTATAGAAATCTTGGAAAATAATCCACGAGTGAAGGCAGTGTGGCCTTCGATTCAAACTACAGTCTCATAATCTAACACGGCAATCAGTGCCAATATATATTCATGAAACACTTATTCTTCATCCTGATTGTTTCGAGTTGTACTATTTTATTCTACATTTTTTCACTCCTCTCCTCCGTGAGTAACGACTTTTTTTTTCACTCGCGATTGATTTATTCCCTTTTTCGGTGGGTGCGGGGACTCGCGTAGACATTTAGGGTTAACATAAAGTCTTGCGGTGAGTCCAAGTCAATGGATTAGTCGATGATCCAGGATTTTTTCTGTTTATTCTGCTGAGACTAGGTAAACGATGCAATTACTGGACGTACGACGTCGTTTCATTTGAATAATTTCCTCATAGAGAGTTGAACGAAGGATGAAATCAGATGCACTAAATGGAGTAGCTTATAATGCGTGAGGACTTTAAGTTGAAGTCCGGACTTTAGTTCATCCGAATATCAAACTTTATCGAGTCAATCTGTCAAGTCCAAGGCTTCATTCACCCCAAGACTGAGGCACCTCTTCCTTCATTGAATCACAATTGGAATCCTGAGACTTCATGATAAAACTTTAAAGTCTCCCACCCTCACTAAATGGACACTATTGACCCCGCTCTCCATCAAGTCCTGAGACTTCAAGTTCCCAACGAAAATCGATCAGTAAAAATTAATTCTGAACTCGAATTTGACGTAGAAAATAAATCAATAAAGTCCTGACCGACACCATCACCGCAATCAAGTCTTCTGGAACACCCAGCACAACATACCAGCAAAAAAAGTCCTCCACACGCACCAAAAAAAAAAAAAAACACCGGATAACATTTGTCAGACTGAGAAGCATGAAAAAAAAATCATAATAAAAGCACTTTGCAATCCGGAAGCAAATTACCACAGCATCTGGGTCACCTTTCTGTAATCATAATTTCGTTTCATCCACTTCTTACATATATCCCAAGTGATGCCCACCTCCGGCAGAGTCATTATCTCCCTACTATCCATCTGACCAGTAAAGTGTTTCATTTTCCAAGGAGTGACAGTGACGAAGCACCGAATCGTCCTCACTTGCCTCTTCAATTTCCCCCCTTCCCTCCCCTCTCTCTATGGCAGTCACTTTTTGTAAAAAATTAACGATGAGAATCTGAAAAGAGGGAATAGGCCATCCACTTTGTGGACAATTCATTTGATTCTACCCTCGGTAACCCGGGTCATTCAGACGTTTGCCCTCTGGGTAATGTATCTCGGTGGGGGCATTGAAGGACGAGTTACTCCAGCAATTTATCGCTGGATGATACACCAATGTCTCGTAATGTGTTTGTGACGCTATGGGAAGTCGCCTACCAGTCGCGGCGGTTGAGGGAAAAGACTGATCGCGTCAGATCGAGGCCGCTGAGCGATAGAAAAACTAGTAGCGGCCCCATAGATCCCGTATACATTTTCTTGATTTCATCCTTTTCATCCTTATGTTGTTGGAGGTCTTTGTGTGTGTTCAATGGTGGACAAAAAATTTTTTATTATGTAGAAATATATTATTCTGCGAGTGAGAAAGTTCCTGGTAAATTCGGAATCGTGGTGGGGGATAAACATGCGCGAGAGATTTTATTTTAGTGGGGATTAACGACAGACTCTTCAATTTCGGGGACTTGGGACTTGAACTTGAAGTCTTGAGCTTTTATTTATGAAGATCTAAGATCCTCCTTCAGCCTCAACCCCACCTGACTTGTCTCAATCTGTCAATCAAGTTCTCAAATATAATTTAAAGTCCCATAAGTCATGACCCAGAGTTAAAATTTCCCTAGAATCTTGTTCACCCTATCCACAATAACATAAATTGACGCATCGTAAATGTTCACCTGTCTTAATTGCACTTTCGCCTCGCCAGATTGATTTTCATACGTGACCCCACCATTTCTTACGTCACTCATCTCACCTGGCTCTTCAATTATTATTTAACTCTCTCTGGTGAAAAGTCTTTGTACCTCTTCGTGTCACCGATTCGCCTTCACTACGCAGGGGGTTTTTCGCTAATAAGCCGACGCGCTAGCGCACCTGAGACTCGTATTACACGCGTCGAGGGCTCGCGTAATTGGACGCGTACGCTTTATATCCATGGACAACTGCCGAGACGAATCGTTGGGATCATTCTTGGAAGATGGCCCCCTCAATGTCTCCGTATATTTTATTGTTTTTATTTGAAATTCCCGGGGAATTTTTAAATACTCGTATTTTATGGGCTACGGATGACGGAATCGTGATGTGTGCAGGTCATGACCTGCATAAATAATATAAAAAATATAATATATTTTTTTATCGCAGGTTGAGAGACGATTTCAAAACGAGTCACTTGTAATTGCCATTTGTAATAAATATTTTGATGTTTTCTTATTCAATTTTTATCGTTTTGAAACGAAACGAACGAGAAAAGTTTCACTTCCGGACGCACTTCTAATTTTTCTAATTCCAATTCTATCTGTCCTCTAATTCTATTCGAAAGTCGTGATTCAGTGTTTATTTATAATAACAAAAATGTAATGGGAAAATTCTATTCAAATCCCATTGCCACTGCCTGTAAACTGAAAAAATGTAGATAAAATAATCCAGAATGGACCGTGTCATCCAATTAAGTCAGTTATTTATCGCCTCGTGTTTATCGTTTGAAATTAGGACCCCAGGATTTCACTTCTATGTTACAACATGATTCCCCGGATCCACATTACATCATTCCAATGTAACAGCTTCAAACGAAGTGGACGATAAAACGAGAATTTCCTAAAATTTTAGGCGTGTAAATCGCTTCGTAATCCGCTATCAAAAAATTCTCCGAGTTGTGATGCAAATGAATGAGGCAGTACATCGGCTCCTCTCGATTCACATCATGAGAATAAAATTTACTTAGTCGAATAATTTGACGATTAATCAGGGCTTTGGCCAGAGTACGAGTGCCAAGTCCCGCCCACCCGGTCCATAAACTAGAAAAAAAAAAGAGGATTGTGGGCTCTAATTATTCTTCCGTGTGGACTCGATTCTCGGCTCACCAACGTTTACCCGTTACCTTCTACTGCCTTGGTCCTCATCAATTAGGGTCTTATGTTCGGGTGAACTCCTCTTTCCTAATTTCTTTCATCGTTCTTAATCCAATCCAAGTATCTGGACAGAATGAAATACTTTTATGTCGGACGCCGAGCGTCTTGCCGAGTCAATTTGAATTCATGAGCATTGGGAGACACATTTATGGAAGAGAACGCCTCTGCCGAACGAGTACACGACGAGAAAAGTCGGGGAAAAATTCGGGGAGAAGCGGGTGCGAGTCCCGGCTGACGGCAATAAATTTTCGTCCCTCTAAACTCAGACTCCCCGAGAATTATTCAACCCTCGAAGAAAGTTACGTCTTCCACCCTCTGCATCTCCCCGAAAATCCCCGTTTCCCGGCAGCTCAGTCGGTAAAAATGTTCAACACGAATTTAACTTCCCCATAATCCGCCCACCTCCTCCACTCTCCCGTACCACACCCCGGAAAAATTCAATCAATGAAGCCATTGATTATGTTACATCACCTGATTAAAAAACCCCTACAAATGAACCCAGACAGGGCTAACCTCCACCATAAATACGAATTCACAATTCGATACACAATGTCCAAGTGGGCGATATCAGCGCGTCCAAGAAAATCACAAACCCAGAGAAACACTGTGAAGTGGCGCGTGTTGTCCTCCCCGAGTCTCCAAAAAATCATAAAATTACCTTGTTCAAATGGTCGTCGTATTCGCGTAAGTATCGCGCAAGAGCCAGCACACAACAAGGGTATTATCGACCTACGCTTCAGCGAGTGCCTCACCGACATGGAGAACTTGAATGAAAGTGTATAACACAGTATATGGCTCAACTGCATGACCCTTAATGATCTTCCCACTCGTTCACTGTTAGACCAGCAATTCATCCGGTTAGCAATCCGGAATAGCATGTTGATGCTTTCGAAATAATAATAATAATAATAATAATAATGATAATAATTCTGGTAAAAATACCCTACCAATACGGCTTACCCATGGAAGTACTGGGAGACGACACTTCATTAATTCTGAATATTAGCGGAGAGTTGATTAATTAGGGGGATGCAAACGATGATCTCGTCAATATTTCCAATACTCGAGTGACAGATCAGCACAATTGTCCTTGGACCGAGTTCATAGGTCTAATTCATATGAATAAATTTATTAATCCACCGGCGAATCATCTCGAAGTCCACATTTTTGCGAAACTCCTGCCACTTTCATTCAAATCCCTCCACAATGATAAATCCTCTGAACCTGTTACCAACTCTCCTCACTAATGAATTGCCTCTTTCATTAAGACAAGTAGATAATGTTCAACCGAAATAAAAAAAAAATCCTCGGTTTCTGCCCGCTTTCTGCAATAGAAAAACAGTGATGGGAGGTACGAGCGTCACACACTGCGGGAGTTCGAGGACGAGGTCGCGACGCCATTTGATTCTTATCCATTTAACGGCGTAATTAAAGCTGGGATCAATGTATTTTTGCTTCTTCCCTTCCCCTTCCTCCTCAACGGGCCCCCGTCCTCCTGTCTCATGCGACCAACAACCGCGAGGTTCTTATCCAGAACGTTTTTGTCGTCTCCGAGTGGTTCCCGGGTCTTCTCTATCGCGCGCGCGCCTGCGCACGGGCGACAATCGAATTGGTAACAAACGGTTCGAGATACCGTCAGGCCCGTCGTGTGAGGGACGGCAGGGGCGGCGAGGGGAGGAGGGCCGCTCGGGCGAAGTCGGCCGCACGTTATATGCGACGAGACCACACACGCGGTGTGTTCACGAGACAGGACGGAGGGAGAGGTGCTGTGGCTGGCCAGTGCGACGCAGAGTGAGAGGTCGATTAACCTCTTGATATCCAAGTTTTTTGAGGCAGGCGCCCCGGGGTAATGTTTCTTTTAAGTGCGAACACAAATTGTAACTGAGACCGTCGCTGGACATTTTCAGATGTATCCAGGGAGGGGATCCTGTTTCAAAAGGCATTATCTGGATATTTGGAGTGGAATCAGAAGGGGAGGGGAGATTTTGGAGATTTTCTATTTGTGAGAGTGGGTTCTGGGTCAGGAAAGTTTCGAAAATTGGGTCGTTGATGGGTGGAATTTTTATTCAGAAGAATTTGCACGAGGGGGGGGGGGAATTGAATTAGGTCTAATCAGACATTTAATGACAAAAAAAAATCGCCCCCGTTGAACACTTGATGGTCATTCTCATGAGAGCGACAGCGACTCATACTCGCGGCGGGAAATTCAAATGCGGCGCGTTCCGCCCGTCGTCGGGTTCTAAAAAATTTCTGTAAAAAATATTTTCTTTACTCAGATCTAGTCAACAACTTGGAAAATTTATTTCCAAGACCGGAATTGCCAACTCTCCGCAGAAACACTCCCATAAATTCTCTCAATAGCCCTCCATTAAATGCAAATAGTTCGATCGAAGTCGTCCCCTCGCCATCATCGCGAGCATTTTCAAAAAGATTTGAATTAAATCGGCATCAATTGTCGGGTACTTATGCATGAAAGGGACTCAAACAATTTGTACCGAGTAGGTTGACTTGCATTATATAGCGTGCGGTGTACAAACGCTCTCACGGGCCTGTCTTTGATACTCGATTATAGCGGGGGCACCGCGCGCGTGATCGCATATACGCATAATAGCACGAGTATATCTGTAACTGCCGGGTAATACCCGGCAATTAGGAGTCGAAACCGACATTCCGCCGGGCGTCGCACGAATACCGGATGAAAATTATCGTAAGTACTTATTCGCGACACTTTACAGTATAATGTAATGCTGAGTATTTACTGCTCTTTAAATTATCATCGATATGAACGCGCCGGTGGGATTAAATTGATTAATTTTTTTATCGAATCTATCTCATTTTTTTAATTAAGCTCCGTATATGAGGTATTCCAGATTAAATGGACCAGTCGCTGACTCCGATCCCTTCGAAAATTAACGGCGATTATTTTAGTGATAAAGGTACGTGAAAACCCAGAAATTTACGGCGTCAAATTTCTATTTCTGGAATTTGGGAAAATCCAGACAAATTTTTCCAGTTTTCTCAAATTGTAACTGATCCCTCCACTCAATTCCTGATTAATCGGGCCTCGAAAGTATTCGCGACTCCTTCGTTGATACTCCCGAGGGCAAATACCTCACTAACGAGTGATCGTAGGAGTTTCAGAATTAAAATATAGCTCAATGAATAGAACTCCTGCACCAGAGAGAGCACGAGGCACCATCAGAGCCAGTCCAGTCTCTTCGGCGCGTAACACACATTGTCCACCTCCTGTAATTAGTCACGAGCCCCTCTCCCCCTGGTGCCATGCAGAATGTGAGCGCTTGGAAAATTTCATTGGAACGCGTGATCCGGATTCATCGCTAACGAGACATGAACGCTTTCTGTGTTTGTTGTGTTGTGCGGCACTGGGCAAACACTCGTGGGAGAATTTCAGGGAACTCGAGTAGATTGATCTCGTATGAGTCAGACACGGTGGGGAAAATGAGACGTGATAAAAAATGGTGATGAATCGTTCGTTTTGTTCAGATTCATTATTTAGGAATTCACCTGGCGAAAATCGTAATCAGTAATTTTTTTTTCGTGAATTAACTTCAACTGATAATTATTGTGGGGTCCAAAGCAACGAATAAAAATTGCAAATAATTTAAGTCGCTCCTCCTGTCCCTCGAGCCCCGAAAATTTCCAAACAATCGCAAATTATGCAACATCGAGGTGAAAATTACCTGAAGTGGTTGAATCGAGTGAAGTAATTCACCCGTAAAAATGTGACAGCAGTAAATTTTTTGGCAACCCATCTTCACCGAATACCTGAAATTGCAACAGAGAAACTTCAAAAGAGATGGCTGCGAAGTGAATTTCAGATACCGGCATTCATGGAAAGTCGATTTCACGTTGGATATCACGATGTGAATTCGACGACAGACAATCTTGAGCTCTCGTTGCAAGCCATTCGTATTGCCCTAGCACTCGGCGATTCTATTTGCCAGAAATGGCAGCTGGCGCGGCTGCATATAAACACCGAGAGAGATGCCTTTCCTCGGGTGACCTTTTACGCGTCCGAGTTTATAACGGTGTGGAAAGAGGATGGCTAAGAGGGATGGACCCGCATATCCTTTGCGTCGCTTTTTCCTCCTCTTTCGTGAACTTTCTGCGCGTAGAATACTATTCACGGTGCGATACCAACTCGAAGATTTTGGTGTGAGATTTTTAATGGCCGCGGGCTGATCAGAATTGAACATCAGAATTTCGACCGAGTTCCGGCCGACGACGATAATCAATAACGAATAAATGAATCAATTGTTTACTGAGCTCTGATGCCCGGCTCACAGTTGGCCATGCCTCATCTACGAGGACATCAGCCTGAGATCCTCTGGATCCCGTAGTGGATCAACCTCCAGCGCTACCACAAGTATCACAATTTCCTCTTGATTTCGAATCACCTACACTCGAGTCGCACCCTGCTATTCACTCTCATAATCACAGTGAAGAACAATCCATTCACTCAGCGAGTAAACTGGGCGTGTTCAAAAAAATAATTCCCCAAGAGATGCTCGATGCTCGATACTCGATACTTGGAAGTAGCTTAAGTACTAAGTAGATCTGTACTTGAGACTTAGAAGTACCTGAAGTACTGGGTAGATTTTGTACTTTATCCACAGAAGGACTCGATTCTGTGAACAATACTTTCCATCAATAAAATAATGGAAAAATTCTGTATTATTTTCCCCGCATAATTGATCATTCGATCCGAGATTAAATTCCTGGTGGGTGAATGTCGTTGGGTTGTGAATTACCCTGTGGAAAAGGCGATTAAGAGCATGAAAAAAAATCGAGAGGATAAAAAAAAGTCATAATGAATCCAGGAGAGTCGATCGTTGGACTTGAGCTAGCAAAATGTCAGGTCGTGACTTTCATGGGGTTTGCAGATACCACCTGCCATGGGATTTCGCGTGTAAGTGCGTTGTTACTCAATCTTAACCCAATTGCATCGCAGTCGGAACAATCACTAACAACTAGTGTCCCAGGGAATGAAAACTTTTAATTAATTTGATGTAATTACGAGTGGAGGGGACACGAAAACAACAAACAATTCCTTCACTTTTCGAGGGAACTTTTATGCTGCGGTTGATGTTATTTATTAGTGATTTTTTCTTGGGGTATATTTACCTTATAAATTGTTAATAATAAATTATATGTCATGGGGAGTTGACTGGGATTTTTTAAAACCGATTTAGGGGATGAAAGGACAGGTGAAGGCTTCAGTGGATGATCCGAAAAATGAACAGGACATTGATTAATTTATTTGAATCAGGAATTCACCGATTAATTTATTTATCATCAATTTCCATTTTTAAGAATAGATAACATCCGTGAATACAATTCTCATATATTTCAATGAGTTAGATTAACATTTGTTTAAATTATCACGGAAGAAGATGCGCATATCCCACCCGCTTGACGACCACAGTTAATTACGAACCGATTGATGAATCGCCGTATATTAACTATCTGCGCTCAAACGATTGCCTCATGACGTTCCTGAATCATATCGTGATCATCCATCCTATTGAATTTGAATAACCAGTTTCCGGATTGACAATTGCGGTATTTTCCATACTAACGTGACATGAACAAGTCGCAATATAAAAATTTCGTTACACATTAAAAAAAATTATTATTAGAAGTTTTTGGGAGCTCAATAAATCAGGAGATAATTGTTCCACATTTTCTGTTAATTTTCACTGAAAAATATATATTTAAATCACATCAATTCTAAAAATTATCCCATAAAAAAATTAATTCAATTTAATAAAATTAAATTACCAATGAATTTCGCACTGACATCCTGCACCGATGAAAAATAATCAATCGGAAGTGCATCACCAATTCATTAGCAAAAATATCCGATTGAAGTGCAGAAGCCAGATACCGGAAAGTCGCGGAAAGTCGGGGATTGGAACAGCATAAGTTGCTCTCGCTTAACGCGATAGTCGCCTCTGACCTGTTGGCAAACGATTCGAGTTGGCAAGAACCGACATCTGATTTATGGACGTTTGGTCTTCTCGCATAAGGCAAGATCTTCTTCCGCTGTCTTGGCGTCGATGTTACGCGCGGGGGAAAGCTCGTTTTCCATCCATTCACATCGTAGCAACGAGAAAACGTCACCGCATTGCGGAAGGACTCGAGTCATCGCCTCCCCGCGGCCCTCGAATCATCGGAAAATCCCGGAAAAATAATGGCACCGATGCGAGAACATCGCAGTCCCCATACCCTCACATTTCTGGTATTTAAACCCTGACTGATGGAATATCCAGACCATCTTGTTCTTTCATGGGTCCCGGTGACTTCGGTATAAACTTTGTCTTTTACACTTTTTACTTCAAGGATATGTATGCGATCTCTAGTCGCCGCATTACAGTGCGCTTACATTAATGTATGAGGGCAATCGTAAAACTCGATGTGTACATACGTCTCGATCTCGTAGATTTTCTCGATCTGGATGTGAAAAAAATATCGTTGGAATATGTTGGCGTCTGCGTTTTGTTTACAACGAGTTGTTGATTATTTTTGTTGGAACACCGAGCGATAAGAAATTATGTTGTAGTTGACTCGATTCGGGTAAAAAATATTCAATTATGCGATCTCCTAGATTTTCTCGATGTGGAAGTGAAAAAAATATTGTTGGAATATGGTGGCGTCTGCCTTTTGTTTACGACGACTTGTTGTCCAACAATAGGGTAATATTTAGACAATTATGTACTTAATTACATTGTATACATAGATATATATGCAGACGTGATAGTAAAATATTTTTTAATCAATTTCCTTGACTTCGATTTCAATAATTTCATCTTCTCGTTCAATTCAATAATTATATACATTAAAAAAATCGTTATAAATCAATAAATGGGAGGATATACATGTGTATATGGTACATGGGTTGGAGCCAGACTTAAAAACACATAACTCTGGATTTGAAAAAATTTCCTCATTTCTTTTTCCTCCGAACAAACCCCAGAAATTTTATTCACCATAACAGTACCCAGTTCAGTGTTTTCCGTTGAAAAATTCCCATCGATCCACAGGTTATTAAAAAATCTGAAATGAAATAAACCACGTTGAACACTTTTTATGCCTGAATATGTATACTGCCCATAAATGTCCTGCATTATCTTTACGTTATTTGTGGAATCTTTCAGTTCATAAAATCCTTGAGTCGTGAAAGTTGTCGTGACATCTTTTATAAGAGAAATAAAAAGAAGGAAAAAAAAAAGAAGTTATGGAGACACTTCTTATATCCACGGGTGACTTCATTGGGAACGCGAGCATCACAAATTAATTCGCCCACGCATATCGAAATCAGTGGAATCTCGAAGGGGGCATAGGGCCGAACGATATATTTCCCGTGGATCCTGGTGATATTCGCCGATTAGGGGATTGAAGAAGGCACTACGGGAGGTCATGGATAACTTAGAATATTAAAATCATTTGCCCGTAACGTGGGACACGTTCTGGAATGCCATGAAATCCGGTGAAAATTCCGAGTTGTAAATTTGGGAAAATAATGTAGACGAATTATCGAAGAGGCTTGCGATTGTTAATAAATTAACAATACTATGTTTAACAGCTTTCCTCATATTTATATTTATCCATAACAGCCTAATAATGAAAAGAAAAAATATTAACATCATTTTGAGAATATTTTCTCACCACAATCTCTCAACTGACGATGAAAAAAATGTATGAGAAACTATCGAAAAAATTATCCCACAAAATAGAAATTAAATTAGTGCGCGGCATTTCGCGATTTTCATTGCAGAAATCCGATGGCTATACAACATGTTACGACCCTATCCTCCATTACTCCAATATTTATATTCCCCTGAAATATTCCTATCCTCCTTTAACTGCACGCATTAAATGTACATACCGTGGAAACATCTCGAACTGAGCATTAGTCCGGACTTTAATCGCTGCTTTACTTACTGCACTGTGTGCCGTATAGACTACAGTAAGTCCCTCCTCACCTCTTCCCATACCACCCTCCCTCCCTCCTCACCGCCCCCCTTCTTATTTTTACAGTGCTGCTATATATGTTGAGGTAAATCACGTTCTTCATTAAATGCGCTCGTTTTACACACTTAATTCGCCTCGTTGCGCTACAATTTTCAAACAAAGAATGAGAGTTTAGGGTTTGTTCGACATTTATGGAGAGAAATAAAACTGAAATGCTTTCGTATTTTCCCAGAGGTATAACAACTGCTATCAACAACGAGAAATGAAACAAAATAGGTACGACAATTTGGAGAAATTTATTTTTTAATTGAAACTGATGGATTTGAACAGTTCAAATTTGCATTTACAATTTTTTCATGAGACGGAGAGAATTATTCAGTAAAAATTATGGTTTTTTTTAGTAATTGCGGGGTGACATATAGTAAATTAAAATTTACCGGAGCTGTTGCGGAATTTTTTGGGAATATTCCGTTATTTTTATTTTCGTATAGATTTATAATATCCAGAACAATTTTTCGATGAACATTCGAAAGATCCCCATTTTTGTAGGTGGATTGTCACAGTGAAGGTCAGGAAGTTATAGTTCTGCGGTTGCAGGACTATCAGAGACAGTGAATCGCGTTTGCGAGACACCTCGTCGTCGACTCCCACGCATTAGCCAGGGCTGCACGTGCTCACGCACGATATATGCACAGTAGAATCGTGCGTGAAGCCCATATATCCAGGAGTCCCATGGGGCGCGCATATGGTAATGACAGAGCGGGAAAACGTCGGCCTGGCGCCAACAGTAGCCCCTGTGGGACGAGAACGTATCACCCAACCACCGCCAATCACGACACGGTAACCTCTGGGATTCCCCCGACTCTATTTCATTATCAGAATTTTACCTAGACCGTGACAAAAATGGAGATTGACGGGGGTGGCTCCATAAATGGGGGGTTCTGGTGCCGCTATTAGTATATAATATACTATATCTAATGTTTACATTACGGACGGGATAGAAGAGCTCAATTAACAATTTTTAGTTGAATTAGAAATTGAAAAAGTTGGTCCCATCGAATCGCCTTCAGTGTCACTCTCACAAGAATTATTTCCATATTTTCCAGCGAATCTAGTGAAATTTCTAACGGTACAAAACTGAGGTCTTGAGTTATCTAAACAAACGACGATATTAGAAAAAAAAATGGAAATCGCAGAGACGCCACTTAGAGATCATTCAATTCCCGATGAAAATCCCTCAATTTGTCAGCCAACACCTGACGCAAATGTACCCCATTCCACTGCCCAAATGAGCGCGCATGAACGATATCCCCTTATCAGGGCCCTAAATCATCCATGTAATTGCGGAATAATCTCAGTATCTTAAGTGAAAAAGCCAAGAACCCGATCGATTGATAAAAGCAATAAAATGTTTTAATACCCAACAAAGTATATCGTGGGCTCACCCACGCGTATGCCACTCGTCTACATGAGAGTTGACACGTACGTTGAAAGATACTTTTCTCATTCTCACCGCGATATCCTGACGGTCTATCATCCTCGATAGAAAATATCCATTCACATTTTTCCCGCACGATTCCTATCGCATTCGATAATTCAGTGGTATTTTCATCGCTTGGGAAAAAATGATGGAGCGGGCGAGAAATTTCTGTGAGGGATTGGGTAATTCCTCGCGAAAGACGATAATTTTCACGGCGCGAAATTCAAATTGGCCCCGTGGAAGTTGCGATGGAGCTACGATAAATAGAAATGGGGCATTTCACCGTATCCTTGAACTAAAAATATAAGAACAGTATCAGAGTGCATCGGAAGGTCCCCGAAATTCGCATCGAAAAATCCGGAATATCTTCCACCGACGATTAATCAAGCCGCGGACTTGAATTTTATCCACTCAGTAGACAGTCGTTTGTCACCAGGACCACCAGTGAGCTCCACCTATCCTTTCATTAATATCCCCATGCCCTCGCATTATTATTCCCCTCGGAACAGGGGACGCAAAATCGTCGCAAAGTGGTGTCCAAAAAATGTTAAAAATAAACAAAATATGAATGGATATAAAATAAGCATAACACTTGAATAAAATAAACTTTAACATCGAATTATCTTATCTTTATTCCCTTTATGGATCAGTCCACATCACCGGCCCACGTATTTTATTTGAATAATCCACGAGACACGTTAATAAGGATAATGACTGGTTGATTTTATTGCCCTCTTGAGTCTGCACCCTCGCCTATCGTGCCACCTACTATTTTCCAATGGGCTCCCACGAGTTTAAAAAAAAAATAACTATCACTCGTGCTTTCCAATAGGACTGAAGGCGCGCCCTTTGCTCACCACAATTGAATATAATTTTAAAGGAAATCTACATTCAAAGCGGATCCACTGGAAGACACAAACCGTGTCCAAATCATATGTATTTGTGAGATAGTATACAATGAGTATATATTTTTGTTTGTGTACGTGCTACTTGTTACAAACACTGTGGTGAGGGAGGGGGAGGGGGGTATATCTGCATGTATGCTCATAAATACCTGAGGAAAAGTTCTAGGAATTATCGTGCCATTGTCACTTGTACTCGCTGTGTTTTATTTCATTCATAGCGAATAAATTTATTCCATTGAGAATAAACATTTTGTCCCCTTTCATTGCAACGAACAGTCTGATTATTTTTTGTCGAATTGTCGTTAGTTATTGGACTTTTTAATTGTTCATGGCTAATGGAAATGTTTTTATTTTGTACCTCGGCATTATTTATCGTCGTGTTTTTAATGATGGAAAAAAAATGGTAATGCTCGGTTAAGAATTCTGAATGAGGTTTTCGGTTTAATTTCCGCAGATATATTCTGAGCATTATGAGGGGAGATAAAATTTTGATGGAAAATAATTTGTCGGAGCCATGCTGATAATTAAAATTAAGGTACCACTTTGGTGGAGATATTTTTGCATTATTTTCGAAATTTTTAAACGTGAAATACGGATTGATATCATACCTGATGAGAATACGAATATCGGAGGGTGTTTTACTATTTATATTAAAAGATAACGGAAAAATGAGGGAAAAGTCTTCCACGGAAGCCAACGAACGAATAAAATTTATCAGGCCATATTCTCCACCCCAGTTACCTTCATAATCACAAATAATCGAGAATGTCGGCGTAATGTCGGCGCAATGTCGGCACGCCTATCATCGCTCACAAATGACTCCACAATTTACGCGATCATTCATTATCCGAAATTCCACCAAATTCAACATCATACATCTTAATTTTTGGGGCCATTGTGATTCACCGGAAGCCCCCAGTGATAAATAGTCTGGACCCGTCATTTCACGAGAATCGTCGTTGATAAAAAATATATACATACATAGAAAACAAGTATCTCAGAAGAGGTCAGTGTTGGCACTCCAGGGGGTCTCCAACAAGACTCCCAGACCAACTCCAAGTTCGATCCTCTCTCGACGGTTGGAGCTCATTAACGCCACACTGTGGCTTCGAGAGCGTCCTCCTTCGTTTCTAATTACATTGGGTCACTCAAACCCATAGTCAACAACACAAATCCACGGTCAATCAACCTGACCCCCACTATCATCATCAATGTGTGAGTTAGCCATGTGTGTAGATACTTAAACCCATCAAAACATTGAATTGTGTGACGCTGTGGGAAATAAAACTCAAGCCAGTGCCGGTACTTTTCGTTTTATGTTTAAGGCGTGACACGATGCCACACGAGTAAATGGTTTTTTTTTTCACTCGTACACACGCGCTCATAACGATCCACCGTAAGACTTTTATTCACCTCTACGGGAACTTGGAAAGTATCGATTCGAGGATTTTAATTGTTCAAGGAAGTGAGCGAGAGTTTTCAAATGTCAAAAACATATGGTATGGTTGAATCGTCTTGCCCCAGGCACTTTATCATGGGGTCCCGAGAGCGAATGGTAGTTTTCGCACAGCGGATGCTTTATAATTGTCAGGATCATTTGCATTGACAAGTTTTAACGACATTTATTTTTTCCAGGAAAGAATCATCTGAGGGTTTTATACATTTCGAGTTCATTAAGTGAATCTCTTTCATGGGAAAATTGAAAAAAATCGTATGATTTATTTTTAAGTGATTTTATCATTGTTTTTAATTTATTCAATCATAGGATCACGATATGACCCCAGTGAAATCCCCATAAAACTCACGAGGCCCCCTACGATTCCATGGGATCGATGAGGCCCCTCTGAGGCCCCCTGACTTTGAGGGAAATGGAAAAAATAAATAATTACCAAAATAATTGTTTCTTTAGTGTAGAACGTGCAACTCCGGCTGATTCAAACCTAATACCAGACGAGTACTAAAATCCCTTATGAACTTTAAACGAAATATCATTTTGAATTGTATCTCCTGCGGGCACAATCGCGCAAATTACAGAGCACAGCTGCCCTCCCCCTTCCACTTGCTCGAAAACGCGCACATTTTTTTTTCTTGCGAAGGACGAAGGGGTTGAGAGGGAGTATAAGGAGCAAAAGAGAGGATTGAGTGTATGGAATGGGGGGGCGGAGGAAGGGTGAGGGGGCTGCGTAGCGCGGAAGCTCATCGCATCGTTCGTTACGACTTCACGGTTCTCGTTTTATACACCACCAAATAAATATTATACCGGAGGATAAATGACGGGGATAATCGGGCACAGGGGGGTAATTTTTTATCATTTTTGGATGGACTGCGGCAGATTTGTGAGCGATAATCAAAATTGGTGTTATCATCGGTCGATAAAAACCACGAAAAATGACCTGTAATTGTTTATTTCATAATATTGGAACGTGATATTTGAGGGATGGACTGGACGTGTAATACACCCTCTGAAGTCTCGTCCCTCCCCTTTCCTCCAATCGCTGCAGTTCGGGTGGTGGTTACGCATTATAATGCATCCACAATGCAACTTTGCGGTGCAATTCAAAGGGAAATACGTGAGTAACTTCAAGGCGTCCGCATCAGGCCCCGAACGCCGTGTGCACATCACAAATACCACCTAACTTTTAATCTCCAATTTCCATACCCTCTTTTTCCAAGTATTTACTTTTACTAGAAAATTTCACTCTCACTGAACTCTCACATGACAAATAAATTAGGCGGGAGATGGCCAAGAAATGTCTAATTATTTTCATCGCTGGGTTTTATTATTTGTAATGAGGAAGCCGACCGTAATTGCGTGATATTGTAAAAATGAGAGAGATGTAAAAATTGTTTGGATAGTTTATTTATTCAGATGAGGAAGTCGTTTATATTTTTTATTATTATTTTTATTTCAATTCGACTGCCTTCTCATGTTTCGTTGTAGCCTTCGGTATTATTTTATGGTCAATCGGTCTATTACATTTATTATTTTTGTTGTTAATTTTAGTTTCGAGAATTTCCGTCCAGTAATTGGGTCAAGAGGGCACTTACTGTTACGGTAAAGTTGTCCATCATAAATATTAATTATTAATAAATTCATATATCCCCAAATATCCCATCCCCCTTCCACCACCACTCAAAATAACCTGTCTACCACCCCCTAACCCCCTCAAAATTACCCATTTTCATTCCCTCCTCCCACTCCCTCTGGGCAATTCAATCACCCGGGTCCGTCGAGGTGGCGCCACCCGGTGCTACGCACAGACATCACCTTCGGGCCCCTCATAATACAGCAAATATAACGCGCTCGGTACCACCTCTCGTTTCACCGCCCGAACGTGTTCTCCCCGGCACAATCAGTAGCTCCGGTTGTACCGAGAAAGCCTGAAAATAATCCAACCGGAGAATAAAAAAAAACATTAGAAATAACAATCACGAGTGGTCGGGTTTTATTCTCCGGTGGGTCGGCGTGTGCTAACTAATGGCATTCAAAATTAGTCCTACCGACCGCGAAATTGTCGGAGCCTTCCGTGAGCCATCGAGACGTGGCACGAGGTGCCGTCGAGGCTGCCAACTGTCCGGGGGTGGGACTAGGGAGATTCATTCCCATCGTACCCAGTGGACTGACGGAGACGGAGCGACGAGTTGGGGAGGTGGGGTTGGCAACACTGTGGGGGAGGTAGGGGGCCTGATGGTAGCACGGTAGCGGGGCCCCGGTGAATACCGACGTGACCGCAATTGTGGCTTTCATTCGATATTAGTTTTAGGTCTTCCCCTATAGTTCCCACCCCCTTTACACGATTCATCCTACTCCACTCAATCTCGATCCTCCGGTTCGTTTCAAAGAAAACCGGTGAAATGTTTCAAGTGGTTATTACGGTTAAGATTAATCTCATTTATTTCCTGATGGGGAGGGGGGAGGTTTCACTCGGGTATTTATATTTTTTTTTTTGGCGGGAGACTAGGCGATTAGGGTCAGATTGATTGACGAAGGATTGTGGGGGGTTGAAGTCGGGGAGAAATCAGCGGTTCGTGGCGTCACCGTATCGCCAAGTTTTTCAAGACTTTTTGAGACTCCTGGGGAGCCATTGAGTCAACAAAGTCTTCAAGGTATCTTGAATCGTGCAATCAGTCCGCGTTCGCAATATTCCGCAAATTAATTCTCCACGAGACCGACTCAACAATAATTCGCGTTATCAACGCATGAATAGGAATGAAAGTGTTAATAATTATCTGCCATTCCCCCTTCCTCTTCTATCCTCTTCACTCCCCCCCCCCTCTCCTTCCATAAAAAGGTGAACAAAATTAACACATGCCGCAATACATTGCAACGAAAAACTTCTTATTGACGCGTATTTTAATTTTCCTAAGCGTAAAACTCGAAGGAGCCGCGCCGAGCGATAAATCATATGATTTACAATGAATAAGAAACTGTCGAAGCAAGCTGGGTTTATGTCGTCCTCTTTTCTCTCCATCATCTTCACACTGTAATCTCTTCCTCTACTTCTCACCAATGAGATTTATCATTTTTCCATCGTCGACCCCTTGTTCATGCATTTACTTTAAACACATGTCCAGACGCGAGGGAATGAAAATGGCTGAATGCCAATCTCACCGGCTTTATTCCGTTTACTTACGCAAAATGTGCATTTCTCTAATGCCTAAGGTGGGGAGGGAGGGAAGGGTACGGTGTGTCGAGCCGTTAACTCGGGCGAAAGTCGGCAAAGACAGCACCACCTGAACTATGCGAATAAATTAATTACGAGGGTATTAGAGACGTCAGAGAGAGAGGGAGTGAGCTCCCGGAGTTCTTTTCTTGCGAACATTTTGTGGAATAAATTTTCCCCAGGAAATTCGGGGATGACAGTGGGACTTGTCAGCCCCTACGATAAAACACGTGTTGACATCTTTAAAGACCAGAGACATCACAAAGTCATAATATTTTTATTTTTCCCTCACCCAAAAATTGATTGAGTTCTTTACACGTGGAATTTGTGCAATTTACGTTTTATAATTTCTGGGGAGGTTATTCCAGATATTTACCGCGGCAATAATTCGTGGGTAATGCGAACCTCCCCCCCTGCCCCCCTCCACAACAAATCTCACCCACAATTGCCCTTGCACATCCTCACTATCGTACACACGCACACACGAGTGATTGATAATCGATCGGTTGGACGCCGGGGTCGTGGGCACTGCGTATCCAACGAAGATGAATTTGTTCCGCGCCGAGGCCTAATTGTGCGCAGTCAGTGGTCCACCTCGTGCTCCGGTACCACTTCACATATATTTTGCTTGTGCACCTCTCCTTCACGCCCAGACTACAGCCGTTGTGCATCTTTAAGGCAATGTACATATGTACTTTGAGGATAAAATATTAATGCGGGGATGAATGTGGTTCGCATGGCGATTTAAATGAAACTTTATTCTGACCCCCTATTGATAATCCACCCATCCGCATCGATCCCTGTCAAAATGTATGAAGTGATTTTTTTTTTTTCACGTTGAAGGATGCTGGGAAATGTGATTCATCTGTGGTGTGGCTCGAGAAAGATTACCCGACTGTTCGGTAATTTACCTCGAGGGTTAAATAATTTTTACCGAGGGGAGGACGAATTTTACCGAGTGGTGCGGTAATTTCTACTGATTTTTTCCCTCCGCCAGTGAATGTTCGTTATTGGAATGAGTTCAACCTCGTTAGGCACCACCTTGATCTCATCCTCGATCATTTCTTTCTACTCGATACATCACACCGTCCTCTATGGATGATCGATAGTTCCTCCACCTGATAGATGAATCTATCGATTGTTTTTAACCGTCTCAACGTCAGGAGCGACGCCTCCGAGTGTCAAGAACGCGATCGATCGAAATTTCTTCACAACTAGAATTTTTTATGGGAAATTTCTCTCCCCAAGGGTTACCCCCTCCCCACTAGATAATTTTTCATCTTCGATTAATTGTGCCTCTTTTATTCCGCTTTGAGGGTGTCGCTAGAGGACTATCGATACCATTCGAGCGTAATTACAGCGCTATACATCGAACATCTGTTGGACGAGGCATCCGAAGGGAGAATTATTTGACTTCGATGAGGAATTGATGATGCTACGGCACCTTGAGAACCCCCTCCATCGATAAATTTTAAATTTTCATTCTGCGTCTCGAGAAATCCCCCTAAAGTGTCCGCATCAGCCAACAAACTCATCCAATAAAGCAAAATTATAATAAAAACCCGTTCAATATTTTCCCACCGTAACAAGAATTTTTCTGCAACTGAAGTGCGCACATCTCATGGAAATTCCGTGAGGATCGAGGGGTAAAAACCCCCGTGGAGTTCGGCCGTACCCTTCCCTCACCGTCCAGCCCCCATCAGTTGACAGACGTTAACAAATGACAGAGATCCTCCTTGTGACTCACCCGAGAGATCAACATTATCATATTATCCTCGTTTGTAACTACAAATTGAGTTACCCCCGCGTGAACCAGAGTGCAAGGTATAAATCTTGTGCTCAGTATTCGATAGTCCAACTGCAGTTTTTGGGAATGATAACATCACAGCTGGTCCCTCCAAGAGGGTCCGCATTCACTCCTTCCAAATGGTAAGATCATTAACCCCCTTAATCCCTGAAAATTCCGAAATTTCCAGGCCCCAGAATCAAAGCTCAACCCTGTACCGCCTAAACCAGAATAACGATGACAACGATTCCCATAAATCCATCTCCCACCCGCCCATATAATCCGATCGCGAGTCATCAACGCACAGGGATCTGCGTTAAACGATCATTCCGCGAGTGATTGCTTCCTTGTACAGATTGAAAATGATACCTTACATCTGAAATCCCGTGGCAAAAGAGAAACTCGGAATTAGAATCTTCCCAGGAACGATGACGAACAACAACGATAACGAGCCCCCAGCCTCCCTCCCCCCTCCCCCCCCCGCTACCCAATGGGCCAAACAATGACGTAGAATGTTGCGCAGTAACAACAGAACTAAACAATCAAAACTATCAAGAACAGGAGAAGATACAACCGGATTGAAATGATGAAGGCTGAGGAAGATCGCCCATTTACTCGGGAAGAGGAGTCGTCACGCCCCTTTTTCCTCTCCTAATCAAGAGAAATCACCCGCAATGAAGAAGAGAAGAATACAGAAGTCGTATAGAGCTTATAAGTCGTTCAGTCCTCGCCTCGAGCTCCAAATGACTCATTTGGTCGATGATTGCGTCGAAAGGGAATCACCGTTTGCTACCGGATGTACGAATGAATATTTTGAATTAATCAGTCCAAACGAATGTTGCAGCCGTTGGATCAGTACGTCTTGTACTCGTTCTCACAATTTTCTAATTATTTTGTAATCAAAGGTGAACAAAAAATTGATAGGATTCATCCGCACTGATGGTGAAAACAATTAGGGGCGGTTGAATTATTGGTTCAGGGGACTTAGACTTATAGCTCATCGTGAAAGTATCGATAAGATTGAGTAATTAATTGATGAGGGATGATGAGTACATCTCATTATGTGGATGAAGCCGTTCACATCATTCGAAGAGGATGTGGTTATAATTATGGTCATTGGAATGACTCGAGAGATAATTATAGAAAGTTTTGGGTGAATGATTGAATTGATACCAGAACATTGCACCACGTGAAACAGGATTGGACGTTGAATGATCTTCAGTGTGACTTGAAATTTTTAATCATCAGTAGGGAATCATGAATCTCTGAGGGGAATAAAGCTGTTCCTCTTGGACAAGGTAGAGTTGGTCAAGGAGTCCACGAGACTCGGTCCGATGGCTCTGAGTGAGAAAGTATTGATTGGGGGGAGTAATGAATTGATGAGGGACAATAAGTCATAGTTTGAATCAATATTGGAAAGTCTTCTAATTAATTGGATGTAACCGTTCGTCTTACGAGGAGGAGATTCTAATTAAGATCGTTGAACTGGTTTGAGAGGTAATTATAGAAACTTTGGGGGACCTTATTGATGGGTTAATGATTGAATTGATAGCAGAAGCTCATTTGAATCACCTTGGATTTGAAAATTAACCGATTACCATCGAAATCATGAAACCGAAAATGGTTCAGTTGCGGTTGATTGGACCAAGTAATTAATTGATGAGGCGTAATGAATTATCGATGGAATCGACAGTGGAAGGTCTTCTAATTATGCAGATGAATCGGTTCAGACTTCAGAGAGAGATGTCAGTCTAATTATGATTATTAGACGGGTTCCAAAGGTAATTATAGAAAGTTTTGATTAGAATACTTGGGATTGGGCCCCAAATGATGATTGGTGGGACCAAAATGGACGGAAAGTTACAAATTTCTTGGTCATAGTTTCTGTAATGCCACATCTAGGGACCGGAGGATTCCAAGAAAACATGAAAATCGTCGTTCATTGTGAATGAAAATTTTTCATTCAGGATAAATAAGACATAAAAAGCCAGGATAATGGCAATTTCACGGGTGTCAATTGAAGGCGTGTGAGAGGAGCAAATTATTCGCAATATCCTGGCGACACTCCCTCCTCGTTGTTTCCGACATCGGCTCGCGTTCGCCGCAGACAGCGAGTGAATCGGATTAGCATAAATCCTCGTGGGAGGACAATGAAGCGTAATGCGAAAGCGAGAGTGAACAGTGTACGGGAAAGAACAAGAGAGTCGATGGGGGAGAAAAAAAAAACCGGAATAATTGAGAGAAAGAGGATGAAAAAGAGAGAAGGAAGTCATTTCCCAATGGAGATGAAACGCTTCCTTGTCGATCAGCGTCTTGACGAGCCATTTAGGGAGCGTTGGAGGTTGATGGAGGCCAATGGTCTAATTACTCAATCCACCGGGAGAGAAGTTTAGCACCCACCGATTGCTGGTCAAGTTGCACAGGAGGATGCAACCGATGGTGGGGCTGTTCACTTCAGGACAATTGAATAGGTGGGAGGACAACTGAACGTTTTACCTACGTTACTCACTTTGGATCTTTACGCAAGGGCGCTTTCGACATAATGTGAGCAATCGATTTTTCCGAGAATTCGCACGACTCAACGCTGGTGACAGAATTTGCGAAAGCGATTCCTTGGGCGATCAGCACTCGCTCTTGACGACGACTTCGGGAAGATTGGGAACGAGAGGAAATTGGAAGTTTCAAGTCGTAACACCTGATCTCCCGGGCGAGTTGATCTTCTTCGATCTTCGTCAAGTGCTTGTGCAGGAAATTGATGAGGTGATGATGCAGAATAATACGAGTCTCTTTGTGACGGTCTCTGGATGCAGTTGGAGGGAAGAATAATCGTAGTTAACTCTTATCTGGAAATATTTATCTCGGAGATAGCTGTGCTGGAGTGATTTAGGGGTAACTGCTGTGATCAATATTTTCTGCTCTGGTACAAATGAGGAATGTGTACGATGTGAGAGTTGCTCGTATCGGATAAGGAACGAATTCATTAAGGAGAAGATCTTTTTTATTTCGGGAGAAATTGTACCCAAGTGGGTGACAAATGTCTCATGGGACAATATCGTTTTCATGGGGCATTCTACGGGGGACCAGCGATGGAACTGATGATAAAGGTAGAATGTGAATTACATTTTGGGATCTATTTCCCGGGTAGGAATTTTGGGATTGAACCAACTCGAGGATGAAGATGACGTGAGTAATGGACTATAAATATTTTCTATCCAAAACTTAATATCTCAGCCGACTGTTGGCCTACCCTCGGCCCACTCTCGGCGATGTCTGACTGCAAATCAGGGATCGCAAGTCTGAAAATAATGTTTGCTATTTCTTTTGGAAGCGAGAAACAATCGACACCTGGCCGATCGATATCGAACTCTCCCCATCATAATAGCCCACCGGGGGGAGCGTTAGATCGATATCCCGTGATCCTCCAACTCGTACATTCCTCCCTCCCCCTTCACATACTCCACTGAAAACATATCCTCCGATCGCTTAATTGATAGATACAACCTCGCTCGATATTCCTGCTCTCGGTTATTTCTGCGTTGTGTCTGTGCGATAGTTTATAAGACCTTTTGGTTTCAACGCCTGAACTATTTATGGTTACTATCACTTATTCAATATTACTGTTGTACATTAATACCGATTCTCCACATGGAGCATGCGGGGATATTGATAATATCGTTGTGTTATGTAACGAGTAGCCAATTACGGGTGAGTTTGTCGGTGGTTTATCACGGGGGGTTGATGATCCATTGTGAGATACTGGAGGTGGGGAAATGTCGAAAATTATCGGGATTCATTCGGGCATTTCTGTCATTATTACGGGGTAAATTAATCTATCCGGATGTAACTGGGATAAAAAATCCAGAGAATAACTCGTAAACACACCATTAAATTGATTCAATTGTTCGCTCTGGTGACAGGTTATTACCTCGTGGCGATTTTTAGTATCAGATCACTCGTTGACCTTTTAACGATTGATATTACTGAGGCGGAGTGCATTGTCATATCTCGACACCTTGATTCAGAACCGGAAGTCCTTGAATTGCCGTGCGAAAATTTCTGTTGATATTTCTCCCTCCGTTTATTCACATCCTCGTGATGTCCAATGAACCGCGCGAATGAGGAGAGTGATTCATACCGCTCGATCGATACAACATCTCGCACGGCTCTCCCATAACGCCCGCCACCGAGTGACTAACACCCTAGGGCGGCTTGTAATATAGAAATGGTAGGCCGAGTTTCGCAATTCGTGTGTTTAAACGCGGTCAACAATGTATGTGGCTTATTGGAGGTGCCTCACCCCGGCGACAAAACGTGGGTGGAACAGTGTAAATTACATCATTCATTCTGCATATCGGCACATCCAAAAGTTATGGGAGGAAAACATCGAGTGGTCGATTCGCTTCCGAAAAAAAAAATTAGTTGCGGTGGTCGAGAGGGCGGGGTAAAGTGGAACGCGGAATTATATGAGGAAATCAGCCAGAATGATGTGCACAAATATCGATTATTTTCATAAATCGATAAAAAAATAATCGATTCTCGAAACTCGAAGTTCGATAGTTCGATAAAACCCCATCTTCTTCTTTAGTTCCAGAGGCGACCGCCTATCGTGCCCTGTCGATTTCAATGTCGCCTGTCCTTTCGATTATGCCCGCCATTTTCGATTAATCGATTTCGGATGTTATGGGGTTTTTTAACTGAGGACTAGCGCCATCGCGACCGCGGCGTTGATGTCTATTTTTCTCAGCATATAAGTAACTCAGCATATAAAACGTACATGGTCCCAGGGGCATTTGTGGGCTCGCGAGTTCCCACGGGCCACCACCAACCGTCCGGGAGGAGTTCTTTTTCGAGTCTGAAAACACGGCAATCAGTGTAACTGCTTCTGCGGCAGTACCATACTTTATATTATCCCTCCAAGTCAAGCAGTCTCGTGTTGTATTTGCCAAGAGTGAAACATCTCTAACTGCAATGCTTTTCAAGCGAAAGCCGCAAATGACTGGAAACAAATTTAAATTGTTGGTATGGGGTTGGAGGGATAGAAAAATTGTAAACGTCGTGTGGTACAAAGGGCCAGGGAGATATCATTGTGGAGCTGTTCGTTAGCAACCCTTTCTAACCTCATAATGCCCCGGGAAAATTGATTCCATTAGGCCCATCCGACATTAATTTGAAGTTCTGCTTTTGTCAACTATCACTGTTGAAGGCGCTCTCGGTCTTTTTAATATTTATTGACGTAAAAAATAATGAGTTGTAAACTTCACTCTCTCAAAATTATAACCAACGAGGGATTCTCTTCGCATCAAAAGTGAAAGCTCTCACATTTGAAATGAGACTCAACGAATTGAAAGAACAACATTGGGCAACATTTGGATAGGAATTTGTGTAGATCAATGTCGTCATCTGGCGCAGACCCCAAGACTACTTCTTAGATATCAACAACATTGAAAGGTCCAAAACCCCAAGCGCCTCAATAAAAAAAAGCCAATAAAAAATAAAGAGTTATATCAACCTTGAATTTTGTGAGTCTTCCCGATTCCATCATCGCCGCTCTCTCAAATATGTTCTTCGTCATCTCGTGTTTAGTATCTCAAATTAATGGAATCACGGGAGAGGATGCCATCACTTTAACGGCCCATACATTAGACCAGGTAAAAATTATGTCCAACGATATTCAGAATATCTTTTATAGATGTAGAAGGGAACTGATATAATTGGACGTTCGTTGGTTGAAAAATTCGTCATTAAATTTGAATTGAATATTTTATCAATTCCTCACCAGAAATTTGCCATGAGAATACACCAATGATTTGATAAGGCATGAGGAAAGTGAAGAATGATGGGCTGTATATCAAAATTGAGAGCCTCTGGTGTCTGTGACCTCCGACCCAGCGCCCACGCCGACCACGGGATGAGACACAGAATGCCCATGCATATACTGGGAATAAAAAAATGGGAAAAAAGAGGATATCGACTCGAAGGGAGGAATAAATGCTCGAAGATATTTTCAGCGAATTCAGGGACTTGGACAATTTTTTTTACAACATTGTTTACGACTCATTTGTACCTTTATTCATTCACTGTTCGATGATGGAAATTTCTAGTTGTGGATAATTTTTGAAATCACGTGGAGATCCCCGGAATTATGGAAAATTTCTTTCTGTGCGACATTAGCATTCGAATATCGAAGGAAGAAAAATTTTATCGTGTCAATTTCATTCAGAAAAACTTCGTCGATTCATTGATAATATTTTTATTCATTTATTTGATAATTTAAATTCCTGGGAAAACGGAACGACAGACGATAAATTGATTTTTTTTCTGCATAATTTTAAAATTGAGATGAAGATAATCTGAGTTATGGAAAATACGATGGCCTCGGGAAATTTCTCAAAGTTCTCATTCTCACCGAATTTAATTGAAAAGTTTCACGATCAAGAGCCTCCAAATCTACGGCATGACCCACCTAAAATTATAGCTGATACTCAGATCCCCCTGAATCCACTAAAAACATTTTTATTCCCCGAATCTCCTAATGGTTATTTTTTTTTTCTCGAGAAGACAGGAAATTCCTGGGTCGCTCAGTGCTTTGGTCTCGATTCAGTCGAAGCGAGAGTGGAAGTCGTCTAAAATAAATTACACTCTATTACCTTGAATTATAGTAGCTAGCCGCTGGATACCGTAAGCTCTCAAGACCACTCGGGCACTGTATCGGGAATGGGGGGGCCTTAGATGCCCACCGAAAAACCGGATCGTCGGTAATTAATTGCCATTGGATGGCAAGTTATACAAGTGAAATCTCGAAAAATACAGCCAGTCCTAAGTTCGTCCCTCTATTAACATCTGTACCACAATTATCACGTGGAAGATTTTTTAAATTCCAAAATGAATTAATCAAAAATTCTCGGGGACCGTGATAACCTGGGAGTTGAGATCGTCATTGAAGATGAAACCAAATTTTCACTCACGAAGGGGGAACATGTGTGATGGTGTGGAATCGTGTTCTAACGGATTTGGGGAATGATAAATTTGTAGAAAGCCGTTGAAGTCTATTCCAATACTGTTGGGCCCCAAAGTTAGTAAATTCTGAATGACTTAATTCATTGCGTTCGGATAAATTATTGAGTTTTTCTGGGGCAGTTTTCATTTGGAAATTTTTCGATCGGGCATCACCGGTATTATTCGGGAATCGCTGGGTCCGTTCGCGATCGCAGGGCTCTCGGGAGAATTTTTATTTAGTTTAATTTGAGGAGATAAAATATGAATGTTGAGGAGGAACAGAAATTAAATTCAGAACAAAAGATAACCCATGAATTGTTTTCACTCACAAGGCCCCGGTTAATACATACAGCCCACGGGTTGGGCCCAAAATCAATGGGTGGATCGACCACTGACCGAGACTCTAATTTTCCCCGCGTAAATCGCCCTGTAATGCGTGACGTCATCGTACATCAGGCCCATAGAACCGTTGATTGGGTGCGAGAATTGGGGCCCCGCCAATTACGGTGTGACCCGTGCGGGATTTATGGGGTCAGTCGTATCTTATTCCGATGGGGGCCTTGGGAGGTTCAAAGCACCACGAGAGGGTCTCGCGTCCAGCTATTCCAACATAAAAAAAGAATGAACGCAAGAACAAAAACACTTGTGAGAGAAACATTCGCATTCTAAATTGTCCATCGATAATAATTAATAATTTCATCATTAAATTTCGTGAATAGACAAGTAAAAATCCTGAAAGCCGTGTTTTGCAATCCTAACAAAACTAATTAATTTTGAATGACAATTTTTTGTTGAGGACTCGAGATTGAAGGAAAGTCTGGTTCCCAGAAAAATAAATAAATAAATTTATATTGAAATTTGTCACGATAACGAGCTTCGAGGCATTTATCTCTAATTTCATAATCACCATTTTTTTTTCCAACACAAGGTACTTCTTCAATTGCTCATCTGGTTAAGAAAATTCGCTGAGGTTAAACACAGGTTGGAATGACTAGTGTAATGTAAACTACAGCCCGCAAACTCGTTTCCTAAGCAAACAGAGGGGAATATTGTTTCATTTCCCAGAAAAACGACGAGAGAAATACATTTTCAGACGTTACTTTCACGTCAGGAGTCGTTAAACATGCTGACTATACTAGTATTTCCTATAAATTGTTATAAACATCGTAGTTCAATATTCCACGATACGAATTCGCAGTCTGAAAAGTCCTGGCGAAGTTCCGAAGAATTCCTGAGCCTTGAGAACTCCAGGAGTCGTATCAATTCTTCAAGAAATTCACAAGAATTCAAGAACGAATTCTCTGAGGTCTCAGACCTCTTGACTGTCCCCAAAATTTTTCGGAGGGGGAATTTCCCATGAATTCCTGACATTCGTCGAAAGTTCTCTCGGAAATGAGATCGCTCACAGCTTTAGGTCATTCTACTGCTGCACAAAGACATCCCCGAACGTTAAAGTCCCTCAAGACTGATGATTTAAACCGCACAATCGTCGGCGGAGCGAGCAATCTCGATTTGCAAATCGACTGTGTGATGTTTTGGTGCCGATGCCGATATTACAGACTCCCAAGTGAATAACCCGGTGAATCGTCGGGTCGTGCAACGTCAAATGATACGCTGACTGTACTATTCTTAAGACTTTTTCCCCCTCATCCTACCCTTTATGTCAGCTTCCCTCCAATCGGCGTTTATTCATGAAGCCTGTGGTTCATTTATGGATGGGATAGTGGCAATTGCGTGCCACTTTTACGGGAAAATTTGAAAGGTTCACAGGGCCTACTTCTTATGGAATCATTTGCGTTGATGATAGTTCTGGGCCTCTACTTCATTCCGTCTTAATGATGTCGTGCACGGGGCAAATCTGGCCGTTTATTGCCGGGTAAAGGTTCAACTACTTAGGGAATTCTATCGCAAATTAGTGCCGAGGATTATATAACTATTTGCGAATTCGAAAAGTCTTCTGCATACTTTCTGGTCCGGAGTCACTGATTGGGTGTTTAGGACTAGGAAAATTAGTGAATAAACGTGAGCAACCGGGGGAGTTATTTATTCCGCTTATCTAGTTCCGTCCACCGCGAAACTTGACATTCTATATGAGGGGCCCTTTGTTATATCCGGTACGAGAATACCAGCAAGCAGGTGCTACACAAGCGGCTTGAGAGACACCAGTGCCAAGAGGTACTTGAGAAAAGGTAGAGAGACGCGTACCTATGGATTCAAAGAGCGTGGGCGATGTTCTCAGGGTGCCATGGGATGCGTCACGTCGGTGGATAAAACGTATACAGAAACTAAACGGTAAGAACAAGAACAGAGAGGGAGAGTGTAAAAATTATCATCTCGTCCTTCTTCATCCTCCCACCCCTCTCACCGTCCCAACCCCCTCCGGCCGATGTAATATACTATGTGAATGGTCATGAGGAATAAAATGCAGGGGATACGAAACGAATGGTAAAATGAAATAGGAAAATGTGAGATGGAAATCCCGAGACACGAGGGGGAGAATTATTCTCAGTTAGGACCCGTAGGCGAACTATGCTGGGTATCCAGGTTGAAGGTTGGGCACCTCTCGCGAGTACACATCGCCTGGTAAAAGAGGTTAACCAGCCCAGTCCCTAGGCTGGGTGCGAGAGCTCGCATTTCCCCCGGTCCCTCTCACCCTTTTCCCCGATGGTTCCGCGTCTGGTGCCGTATAAACCAGCAGTTCAACGTTTCGCTGTGTTATATCCTGAGAACAATCGGACCTACCGACCAACATATTTTTTTTGGCTTCTTTATTTCTGGAGTGCGTGGGCGAGATGCGGAATTCACATGCCCACGTTGAATCTTTGACGCTGGGTGAGGTGTTTTATAGGCGGTTGTGTCGTGTGGAAGAGGGTCTTGGAATATCTTCGATGAGTTTGGGAGAGTCGGGAGAAGGTCTGGGGGTACGCCGGAAGATCAGAAGCCCTGAAGGGCATCGGGAGGCGTTCGAAGGTTTTTGGAGGATCATCTTCATCGTCTTTCGGAGGGAAGGAAAGCTTTCTGGAAGACGGACAGGGAGTCTCCTAGGCGGATGGTCATTTTTGGAGCGCTCACAGCTCCACGATCTTCAGTTTTGATGGTCGCGGTTCGCTAAGAGGTGATGCAAGACGGTGACGAGAGGAATTGCCAGATGTTCACCTAATTTTAGCGGAGAATAAAAAAATTTCAGCGAAAGTTATTTCATGGAAACAAGTGTACCTCCCGGATGGATCATCCGTTTGACCCATACCCAACCATAGTCGTTTTGTTTGATGCGTATATGTGAGCGCGTGCCACGTTAAAGTTTCACAATTTTTGCGTATAACCACATTCCCACGGTGCAAATAGTGGGGACAGTGATGGGGGATAGGAGAATGGTAAATAAAGAGGGGAAATGTACAACGGCAGACGGGTCAGTACGTAGATTTCCGGATTGTACGGATCTCCGGTCTTGATAGAAACTTATATGGCAAGACAATGGATGCTACATTCGGCATTAAGGTGCTACGTGATTCAGTCGAGACTTTTACATGTGCTTTTCATTTAGTTAAATTTTTTGAATATTTTTTAGACTCTTTCCGGGCTTGTCTGCTGCCTCGATATGAATCTACGGGGGTGCAATCTCTCCTCATTTATTTCTCGGAAATCTCATGCAGATGTTTTCAAGTGCTCGACGTTCCCAGCGATTAACTGATGAAATTTTAAAGACATATCGCCGCGATTATCGTTCACAGTCGATAATCTGATGAAATTAGAAGGGAATATGACGGAAGCCAACATTTGTCACTCCCCCAGCCGCTCCGATGAAAGTGATTTTCATCAAAAATTTCTCTCCACCGATGATGAGTCCCAACGGCTTATCAAATGTTGTGACACATTCCTTACGAAAATCCACAACCTCACGCATTGCGTAAATCAAGATCTTCCTGTACAACGATAGCTACCTCTTCTTCTCTTCTTCCATTTCATCAAGAGAATTCCAGTCACCGGCGGTGTGTGTGTAGTCAATGTGGAGTCTCTCCGATGGCGGAGAACTCTTCGGGGTAACCTTACGACTCACCTGGCTAGTGTTGCCCGTAGGCATCAGCTGGCTGACAAGGCGTATAATTAATCCCTAATGACGCCGACATAAATCCATCTCCCGTAAACCGTTCAGTATATCTCTTCTCACACTGAGCTTTTACGGATGGCTTGCGGCCAGTCGCATCGGTCGCGTTGGCCTGCTTGACTACTAGCTTTGTTCTTCATTCAGAGGTGGATTTCCTTGATGTGGCGGGACGGGGGAGGTCGAGGAAAGGAGGTTGTCGTATAGTTCAATCAAAACGTTTAGAATATACGCAAAAGACGAGGAATAATCCAAGTGACGCGATCAGTAGCTGAGCAGGACAGGGTCTGGCTCACGCTACCCTTCACCACCGCCGGGGGACGCCACTACTGCAGAAGCTGGCGCCATCTGTTGGGCGAATTTCTGATGTGACAGTGAGGCGTCTGAATCCGTTAATGAAGGTATTATGAGTTAATGAGTGGGATGATCGCCACAAATCATAATCAGCTGCTCTTCGCCCTTATATCGTAGTACAGTAGTTCAGGCGTGCGAATTGTGACTCGTTTATGCTGCTCAGCTCATGAATTTTCCGGGAAAAAATTGTCCCGTCCTCTCCGGGGATTATTCATCAGCTGCCCTCCAGAGAATTGAAAGAGGCTATTGCAGACTCTTCTCAGCCATTCATCCACATCGAAACAACCCACACTATTCAACATTAATACTTCATAGGCTCCCTCTCAAACCGGCAACTGGCGTACCGAATTGATGCACACGAAACGGTATCCCCGGAATGTTATAATCACCGACCTTTGAACTCAGAACGAACAAACTCCCACACCCTTTTACGTAAAATGAAGGGCAAGGTGTTGTTGGTCTTGCCGTGAAAGCAAAAAATTATGTGAATTTCAGTCTGCTATTTAGACGATAGTCTAGCCGCTTTGATTGGGCCCCAATTTGTTGAAAAATCAGGAGTGATTAATGATAAGCTATCGTGTACGTCGCTTGTACGGATATCTTAATTGTCGTGCAGAAATTAATTATGAAAACGCCCACTCGGTTGTGGGGTGGGGAGGGGTGGGCGTTTTGTGTGCAGTCGCGATCAAGTTCTGGAGAACTCTCAGGACACCCTGAGGCGATCTCGCTGGGAGTAGGACGATATCAGTCTCTACTTTCTATTAAAATATTCTCACAATGTGTTGGTTTTTCGTGTTACTGAGATTGAAAAATAATTTCTAAAATATAAATTTTAAATAAAATTTCCTTCAACTCAATCCATTCCTGTCCGACGACTGATAATCACCTGAATCCCTCCAACAATTTTTTATTCATTTGAGGAAATGCAAAAGAATACGATCGCTCGTATTTCATCATCACCTCGATCAAGAAGACCATTAAATAATGGGACTAAAAAACACCGAAAAATTCATCCTCCGAGAGAATGAATAATAATACCCACAATATTTATCAATAAATAATGCAAACAACTCATTAATCCTTACTGGAGTAGAACCAACAAGGTTTTTGCGGTTACCCTGACATGGCGTGTACACAAGCTGGGGATTATTAATTGTTTCATCGCCGCCTCGTTCAACGCCTCCCAACATCGCCACGACTAAGCAAATACAATGGGCGTAACTTCCCCTGAGGTGATGTACGAGCTTAAAAGCACCCACTTCCAATGCGAACATATACAATCATCGTGTACGAGTATAACCAAACGAAAGAAGCAACGAGTTACCAAGGCACATCTTGTTGGCAAAAACCTAACTCCCTCGTTTTATCTGTTCGCTGGGGGATTGTAATTTAAGGGCCCCGGAAACTTTTCCGATACGGGAAACATAATTGGTTTGTCGAAGAGGGGGGGGGGGGGATTTTTTTTTGATCGAGGGATAAGACAACGCGAAATCTACGTACCTCGCCCACGTTGAGCCATTTCTTTTTTTTTTTGCCGACGAACATCGGAAATGAATAAAATGGAAATGAGAATCCCTGCTCAAGGAGAATTATTATTATTGTTTTGTCAAATTTATCGGGCCCGGGAGAGGGATTACCGATTCTTTTTTTAAGATTTCTCGGAATTTTTCGAGGCGACCGTATATTTTCCGCTCATTAATCGACGGTAATTGCACTGATTATCCGGATTAGATATGTAATTAGTCCCGAGAACTTGATGAGATCGTCTGGTTGATTCGGAAGTCTTAAAGGGAGAATATTCCGTCCGCACATATTCGGAATTAAGACTTTAAGACCGTAGTTGCCGCAGTACACCGTACGCTATTGGTGCCCTCGATCGCTAATCTCGAGATGATTTTCTCTCACTTCGATATGTACGAGAGCTCGGCCGTATACATCTTCGCCTTGATTCTTTCGATTTATAACCTCGATCACCCGAAGGTCATACATGAGGTGCGAATCGAGACTCTACTCTCCCCAACCCCCCCTCCCGCAGTCCACAGCAACTGCCGGTCAGCAATATCATCAACGAGATGTAATGCAGCTGATCGATCTCCGGGTGAGTGAGAAAAGACATCATCTGTGATTATCTGTTACTTCTATTTTTATTTATTTTTATTTCTAGAAAAGTGGATACGAGTAGTTTTACTCAGCCAGCGCCACCGGCCTGTCGACCCGACATTCCTTTTTTCAGATGATAATTTATCATTAAAACGATTCTAAAAGGCATAAGAGGACGATGTGAATCATAAACTAAACGATTTTCTCGTCCAATAAAAAAGATATTCACCACAACGGCTTGAAATGAGACGATTCCATCCCTAAAAAATCCCCTGAATATCCACATGGGCCAATGATCCCCATCAACTTCAACCTCTCAACTCCAAAAAAATTGATCTCTCTATCCGCACTTTCCATCGCCTCCCGGAGTCCTCGATTTCTCGATTGGCGAAGACCAAAAAATTACCCACCCCATCAATAAATCCCAATGAGTCGTTCCTCCTCAATAGAACATTTTTCTCATCCTCTCGACGACTTTCTTCATCCTCACCTCAACCTTCTCCCTCCCCTCCTCCCCCTCATTTTATTCATCATCATCCATACCGGCCACTAATTCACCGCTGATGACTGGCGAAGGTCAAGCATAAGATGCAAATCGCCATTTTATTTTCCTCCCCACAAAGAAATAAACAACCATCACCAACACAGACTGTGTTAATCGATCGTACATCTCGTGGACGAGGAAAAACATAATTTCTAATTACACGATATTTTTTTTTCCCTCTCCCTCTCCCTCGTCGTTGATTTTTTCATCGGTTGAGTTCCCCTCCCCTCCCCCCGTCATCCACCACCGCCATCAATTTTTCTCGGAATGATCTCTGATGGATATCAACAGACTGGATGGTATTACAGCGAGAGGCACGTACGTCGCTGTTGGAAAATTACCATCCTTATGCACCTAGCATTCACAGACGAGAGTCCCCGTGGCAAATTACGATTACACTCTGATCTGAACACATGATTTAACGAGAAATATCATTTTTTAAAGTTTTTTAATACATGGGTATGTATATCGTCACGGGAAAATCCTCTTTGGGTATCAACGTGAGTATTCTCAACCCCACCCTCGAGACGAATATAATTGCGGAACAATTTTATCTCGCAATTGCCGTGTCATTTCGATTGTTTCACGTATTGTTTTGTTCGCCGCATGGATGAACAATTTGTTGCACGAGGCAATTGCTGGAATTTATGGGACACATTTAATTACTGGTGTGGATGGAAAATTTTATTTATTAATATTGATGGTGGGGGTTGGAACAGCGGGGAATTCTCCTCTGGAATTTCCTGCGAGGAAATTCCGTTGATCGAAGTCTGGGAAATTTCAAGAGTCGAGCAATAGGATGTCAATAAATAAATTATGCGGTTGGCCATCTGGTCACATTTTTTTTCTTCTTCAAATATTATCGAGATATTCAAATCGAGAATCGCGGGAAATCGACTTGTTCATGCGCACCTCTGTCCCCCTGATGACATTTAGCACCTCATCTCGTTGATTCGATGAAAATTTGAAGGGCGAGGTGATTCAAATCAAATATCATTACTCTCTGGAAATAGATATTTTGTAATGCAACTGATGCTGGAAATCACGATGGTCGGCGCGGAGGGGGGGGGACGAGGAAGATTTCATGTTCTGCAGCTCCTCTGGAATTCTTATTATCGAATGAATATATGATGCGGCATGAGCTGTGCTCGAACACAATTCAATTGAAAATGGTAATTTAAATTTTAATCGAACGAACGTCTCGATGGAATAAAAAATAATTTTTTTAGAAAGGTCGCGATAATGGCGAGACCTCGGTAGGCCGATGGAGGGGATGGGGAGAACTCGACATCTTCCACCTTCATTTTCTTGCTACACTGGGGCATCAATAGTTGTAACTCGCCTGGGAAGATATTTGCATCGTTTGCTGGGTTTCTGATGAGGAGGGGGAGGGAGGGAATGAGGCATCAATGATGCAACGCTTGATTAAGATCATTACGAGTGATATGCGGGCATCGTCATCACAGCGATCGATTCCTCGGATCCGCCTACAAGGATCCATGGGACTTGTGTGTGTGAGGGACAGTAGAGTGAAATTTCCACAAACCTCAAAATTTATAAAAAGGTCGCATCATCCCCTCTCCATCCACCACATAGTCAAGATAAATTCTTTCCCATTTGATTGGCTGCAATAACACGTATGAAAGAGTAAATAAGTGTAATCGAGTTGCCGTGAGGAAGTGGGTGTTGCCCCCTCATAATTCACTCGCATGTCAAGTGTGCACTTTCTCAGCGATCCACATCGCTTGCCAAACGATGAAGATGTTGGCGTTAACGTTTCAAGAACCGGGAGAAAGATACAAATGCCCTCTGTATACCAACATCTCTTACCACCCCAACCCACCCCCCATCCCCCTGTCCATCTCGAGCCGCGAGTCCTCATTCGCGCTGGTTTTGAGCGTTATATATATGTGTATAATGGGCCCGAGGCCGTGCAAAATTGTGCGGGCACAAGTGCATACGTGCATCCTGACATATTCACCTCACCTTCTCTCTCATCTGATGTTTTATTTTCCCTCCGTCCGCTGGATAGGCCGGGGCTGCATAACTTCAACCCCACGATCTTCAAGCTCAACTCCGTGTCTCACGCTTACCCGAGTGAGTCTCGATGAAGCTGTGAGGGCAATGTTTCTGTGAGATACGTTTAATGAAATGCCGACCCTTTGATCGTGCCAAAATCATCCATTCGCAGTCCTGTTAAATGATAAGGCTGAGGATCACTGGTGGAAGTGATCGTACGCGATCGGTTGGGGCATTCGATGAGGAAAATATTTGAGGAAAATTATGAGAAAAGGGAGGGGATGGGGGAGGGCCCGATACCCTCACTTTGAGGGCCCCTAGATCCCTCGAATCTTGTAAAACTCAAAAATATATAACTCGATGGACACCAGGTCATTTTTAGTCAGTTTAGAATTACCGGAAATTGTTGGACATTCGGAAATGTTATTATTATAATTATCAGATTTTTCTCGTGAGGAAACCGTCGATGGGACCTTGACGATAATTTTTAAAAACCCTCCCAGGAGAGAGGACAATGAAAGTCACAAAAATCCTGGCATTACGAGCAAATTGAAATGCATCCAGCATTCAACATGTCGGTCGGATGAAAGCACCGCTCTCAGACAATAGCCGTCGTTTCAGTATAACCCCGAGTGCCCCCCATTTTGCATCCGGGAGGGAACTTTTTTCAAAGAAATTCTCCAACCTCCCCCCGTCCCCCGAATGTCCCTCAGTACATATCAATTGACATACTCGTAAATTTATAAAGACATTTGCGGGATACCGTCTCGTCTATCACTCGTGAATCAGCTCCAAACGGATGGATCTATTTGACACGGGAAAATAATTATCGACCACAATTCTGCGGTTTTTTTCCCGATAAATAATTCACATCGATCAATAGCATTTCGCGAATATCCAAGAGTTTGATAAATTCATGTGCGTGATCACGCATCCTTCGGCTGTCTCACGTAGAGCTGGGGTAGTGAGTTGGGCACGTTCTACGCACAGCACGCGCTCTTGTCAATGTAAAACGTTAAGTCGATACGTGATCGAATTCGTCGAATTTGTCGTGCATACATTGACTGCAGGACATCGTTTTCATAATGCCTCGGGAATATAAAAATATGCATTGTTTAATTTCCTTCAAAATCCCTCTCCAGCCCTTCGCTGACCTTATCCTCCCTTCATGACTCTTTTCCTCAATTATTTTCCTCCATCCCAAAGTGTAAAACCAGAGAATCTCCAGTACAAAAATTCTGAAAAATTCCAATTACAATTTCTCAAATGAAAATTAACACTTTCACAATCGATCACGCGAATTCCTTTACAAAACCCATCTAGGAAAATATTCCGACTGGTAACAATTTATGCGTTGGAGTAAAAAAATAAATAAAAGTATATTACTCGCTGTAAATGATGGTGGATTACCGAGGATGAGCGAGAATTCTCAGTTCACCTGAACTCATACCCAAGCAATACACATATCCGCTTATGCTACATCCCAACGCAAGAGCTACCCATATCGCAGAATTAGATTACGTATCTCACCGGCCGTGATTTATTTATCGGCTTGAGCTCCTTGAGGCGTGCTTGGTGTTTCAACACCTCCCCGACGCGTGTATTTACGATTATGAGAATTACACAAGGCAATTAGAGTCCGTCGGGGCTGGCAATGGTAAATACGGATAATCGTGCGTCGGCCTCCAATCTCACCGTAAATTATAGTGCCGCGTTATTCGCGGGAGAAGTGCACCACGAGAAAACCCTGTAGTGGGGAGGGCTCGATGATGTGGAAGGGAGAAGTGATGATTCTCATACAAAAATGCGAAACGTTGCTCTGAATCCGACTTAACGCTGGGATCAAATTATACCGAGTTGAGGCTGTCAGAGGGAATTTAATACTTATGTGTCGGTGTAAAGTAACAAAATTATATTCAATATCGGAGTTTTTGCGGTTGTAATGTAGGATTTGTCGACTGTTTACCCTCACATGACCTTCTTATGAACTCCATAATGGTCTCAGTTGATGTTTATATGTCCTCGCTTTGACCCTGAGACCTCTATGAGGACTCAGGTGGCATAAGGTCCCTGAGAACCTACTGTGACTCTCCCAGAGCATCGAACCCTCCCCAGATATCCTAGACCGGCCATGAGGGCCATGGAACAATCGATTCTCACATCTCGAAAGTTGATATTTCGATAATATCGCGGCTTCTCGTTCGGGAGATTCAAAACCTCAATAATTACCATCCACAATCAATTTCCAAAAACCCCCAATTTTCAACGACCCCCAGAAAAAAAAATATTCCGAGCTGACCTCCAACATGGGAAAAATTCAAAATCTTCTGCTCCATTTTATCTTGGGAATCTCCCACTGACTGGCGTGTATTATCCCCAGAAATTGGTTCTAGTGAAACACGGGGTCAAGACTTGTATGGAGGTGAGTCAAAGCCCCTCCCGCCCTCCCCCATCGCCAGGCCCCAACGAGAGAAGTATGGATCGCGTGCAGGACCCCAAGACTCATCCGCACTCGCGTATTAACCATAAGTGCCACTTACCTATACCAGCACCAAGCTCCTCATGGAAGGATCTTCATGTTCCTCGGGATATGTAGAGATAGAAAAAAAAAAAAAAAAAAAAAAAAAAGACAAGAGCGTGTGCCCTTGTTGCCGTTGTAAATCGTTCGCGTATTATTCTCACCCAGACCCCAGTGCTCCGGGGTGAGATATCCACCGAGACCCCGTAAATACCTTTCCCGCATTACTTCGAATCCCTTATGAATTTTTCCACTTCAGCATCAAATCATTTCTACAATTTTTTACCACCTCATTTTTAACCCTTTGAAAATTAAAAGCTACTTTGAAAATTATTATTTCCACGGGGAGTAAAAATATGGATTTTCTTGGGGAGGTCTGAAGGTCAATACTTGGCACACAATCATCCGCCATTATGAGGTCGAAACTCATCTCGCACCTCCAGCCTGTGGCGTGCTAAATCTCGAGCAACGATCGCACAGGGGGTGAGAGGGAGGGCGAGGGAGGGGGATAACTCACTTTTATCCTTTGGATACGTTTTGTTTCATTGTTCTCGCGGGTCTTTGAGCCATTGTGAGCTCGATGGTACGGATTATGTTGGTCTGATTATTCTCGCGGGGGGTGAGAGCCGGGGCAACTGCCATTATCAAATTATTCACTCACACTGCGCTATCTATCTTCGGTGGGGAGATAGCAACGTGTTATTATTGGATCCTCACTTTGTTAGTGTTCGACTGCAGTTACAGGGGGGCAGGGGGAAGGGGGGCTTCTCACGATCGGAAGGAGGAATCGGCGATCGGGGAACGTGTAACAACAAAATGACAATTTATTGTTCAGTAACTGGTGTCATGATCCCTCTGTCATTGGTCCATCTTTCCTGATCGGTTCAAAATTACCTTAATAAATTTATTTTTCATAATCTACTGGAAAATAGAAATAATGTCTCTCTCTCTCTTTGATTAAATTAATATGTAATGGTGATATCAAGATTGTTAGTAATAATATTATAATTTTGTTATTCTAATGTTAAGATATTTTGCCAATTTGGCGGGAGCCCAATTCCCGGAGTACAAATTTATTACGGTAACTCCGGACTTTATCAAATTTCCCTTTTTAATTAATATTTACTCTTGTCTACCGGAGGCGGTAAACTCAGGTAGCCATCTAACGTTTCCAGATCCACCCGATAAACCCCCGGTGAATCGCTCTCGGCGACGTTGAAGATAGGTTCGTTCTACATCGCCGGATACGCGTGCGTCTACCTCTCCCCCATATTCTCAATCGAGAGACTTCCGGTTGGCTCTTCCCTTCGACCTCATTGTTAATTCACGTCGTCATCCCACCCCTACTCTCACCCGTCTTCAACGGAATATGGAAACGAAATCATAATGAACTGTCCATTGATTGCCGATGAGACCAGACGGGTTTAAGACCAAAATAAGCCGGAACTTGACGAAATAAAATACAAGTGAACAGTAATGAATAATCGTAAATGTGAATCAGTTAATGGGGGGCGGAGGGAGGGGAATGAGCCGGATTTTGTCGGACGTATGTCCATTTAATAAACAGCGGTAGAGGCTATTTTGTCATTTGATATTTAAGGAGGTTCGGTTGACACAGCACATACTGGCAATTGTTTATTATTCCGTCCGCGTAACGCTCGGGAATACGTCATCGCGTTCTCAGGATGTGAGTGTGCTTTTGAGGTTTTACAATCGTATAATCATTACAGTAATATAATACAGAGCGAGTGTTCGAGTTCGTACGTTGCCCCGGGTGTATTTATTTCGGCCTCAGGATTTTTTTTTTGAAAAAAAAATTTCAGCAGAAATTACCGTACCCTGGGACGCTACACAGACATAAATATTCAATAAAAATTCCATAACTTTTCCGTAATTGAGAACATTTCCTGATTTTTCTCTGAATCTATTTTTTTAGAATATTTGTCTCTCCGTATTCATTGAGTCGTCTTAATTTACAAATCGAGAAACCAAAAGAAAACGAGAAAAACGTGAATACTGAGTGGTACAGCATCACGTCTTGTGAATAAATCGTTGCTCTTTCCCCGAGTAGAGTTATTACGAATCAGATAAAACGATGCGGGGTGAGGAGGGGGGAGGGGGGGTGTTGAGAGAGGAGGGGAAAGGGAGGTAGAGCCGATAGAGGGAGATAGGGCGTGCAAGAAAACTCGGTAGCCCACCTGTCCCCCGCGGTGAGATTCGTCCGGAGATTAGTACATCGTAAATAGCACGCTTTTCTACTTCCATCACATTTCTTCTCTCCTCCCCTGGGTCCACCACTCTTTCCATCCTCGCCTAGCTACCCTCTATTCAATTAATCGCTGTTATCCGGGACTTTTTTGGAAAAAGAAAAAATAAACTGGTGGAATTCCCGGAATTTTACGGTGTCTGCAGACACTCAATCTTGCCCTGTGTCTGAAGATCGAGGCACGTTTATCGAATTTCGTTGGAATCGAAATGCTGTTCTAGGGTTTTTTTTGTTGTTGCGGACGTGAGAGCTTTTTCGGAAACTCGGGTGACAGTTTTTGAGGGATAAACATCGCTTCTCTTTTTCTCCCCAATGCATCATTTTTGTCGTCTACCGACGCCACACGCAATTAAGTTTCATCGCACAGCAAAACGAAATCACTTTCCACTCAACGCATTTCACCAACCCTACGCAATTACGATCTATCGAATCCTAAATTGCTATGCAAACACGCGTGACCGCGTATTCCCCCCCTTCCCCCGGCGTTAGCACATGCGTGCGGCTTACAAATGTCTCCATGCGTTCAACTTCGCGTGCACCGCCGAATTACGTAAGATTATGACATCCGTGACACAATCTGACGTTAGCGGTGAAGAGGGCGAAGAGGCGGAAAAAAAAGAATTAACTGGAGAAAAGACGGGTAGCGCCATGACTCGGTGCGCACACGCGGAACGTCCTCTTTCCGTGACACGCGCCCTCCGCACAGCGGACAGCACGCGCTCCGCATATTTTTTCCTCGAAATCCCTCCTCATTATCCACATTTTCGCAACTTTCCGAGTTTTCCCGGTCTAGGGGCTTTGCTTGGGATCGTCGGTAGCGGAGTTCGTTAACTGTCGCTCTTTTTTAAACGATCTTGCGCAATTCCCTCTTTTCTCCTTTCATTGGCGCATCGAAATGACGCGATCACTCTTTAGGGCATTTGAAACAATTATTTCTCTATTTGATAACGATAACTCGTGTTTCTGATTTACGATACCATCAATCGATAACAACCTCTCATTATTTTCAACATTTTTCTCGTCATTTACGTACAAAAGAGTAAACATAAGTTGCACTTCCAGACGCATCGTATAACCGTCGAAAATGCGACCGCACGTCATTCCTTCCCCAGTTTCTTTCTCTCTAAATCGTAATTGTTTTTCCGACTTAATACATTTATAATGTCTCGCCATCAACTCAAGCAGGGGCCCCTTGATTGCCTCGCGATTACGCGGGCCTGTGGGTTTTGCCACGTTAACGAGCTCTCGCGTGGAATGAGAGTTTTCGTTTCGTTACAACAAGGCATAACAAGATAGGGGGGAGGGGGAATGGGACGCTACGACTTTACACACTAGCGCCACCGCGACCGCGGCGCTGATGCCGATTTTACCTCTGCTTCTTCACCAATCGATTACCGATTTTCAACTGATCGATTATAATCCGCCATGTTGGATGGATGAAATCATAGACATGTGGATTACAAATATTTGAAACTATTTTGACTACCGATTTATCTACCCTCCATCGACTAGTCTCGCGTAGACATGTGGCTGCCAGAGGGAGGTGATTTTTTTTATTTTTCTGGGTCTGGGATCCTTCCACCTACGGGGGACCGCAGAAGTGATTCAAACCGTTGGGTACCTTATTTAAAAACATCAACCGGTAGTAACCATACACAATCTAAGTCGGTGGATCACGATGTAACATGAAGTACAAAGCGAAACACGAAGATTACTATCACGATTATTATATTGAAACTGTCGAATAGAAAGTTTAGGTTTCAGATTTCCCCCGATTTTTACACCCTCATTGTGTGCCCTCCCCTCGATGGTTTTTCGAATAAATCAGAACCGTTATGGGATTATTTCTGGTTTAGATGGGGGAGATTATGAATAGCTGAGTACTTTCTGAATCGATTTTTCAATTTATTTATGGTATGAAAATGCCGGGGATTTGCTGGGATTGGCCATAAATTTATTCTCAGTTTTTGGAAAAGTCAAATTTATTGTTTATTTTCAGTTCCGAGCGAGCCCCCTACGATCCATTGGAATTCCGACTGAAAGGGCCGATCTCGATCGAGATATCGATCGCCCCCGTTCATCGGTTCCCCATCACTCGGATAATCCGACAGAAACGACAGGATATCACTCCCTCCCTCCCCTTTCGACTTGTAGCATACGCGTTCGCTCGACTAATCGAATTAAGATCGATCTCACCGATAGGGACGACACGCGCTTCAACGCCTTGTCACTCGGCCGGTGGCAAAGCCATTCAATTAGGTACATGCCGCAAGGCATCATGGGTCTCTCCTTCGGCCGTACTCACCTTCTCCCCCTTTCGAAAACCGGGATCTAACCGTTCGATAATGGGGCACTGACACTTGGATGATTTAAATTGTCATCAGGCTGCCTTCGGGTGTAACAATATTTGGACGGACAGTAGCTGAAGACTTCTGAAGGGGATTCCCCAAATTGACCTGCGCGAACCAGCGCTGCTCCGACGATTCCGTCTCGTCTCCTCCGATTTCAACCGATTCCATGAGCCCTTCAGCCTTCCCCTGTTCATCCTCACAAGCAAATAATCCACTATTCGAAATATTTGCTAATAACACAAGATTTAACGTCAAGAATTTCTCCGAGCATTACCATCCAGACGGCTGCGCCCATCCTTCCTTAAACATCAGAGTCTCGAATCCAGTTTCTTTGAGATAATGCATTCAAATGTATTCTCAACGACGTTTACGCGAGACGCTTCATTAGCACGATCTATCCCCATGAGTGGTTCGCTTCACCTCCAGCCTCACTCCACACTCCACAAAATGCTATTCCATTCAGCTTTGCCATCACGATAATTTAATTATTACGTTAAATTTGCTAATTCAATGCGCGCGTCAGACACGAGGTTGAGAGTTTCGTTTTAAAGAAATTTTGTCGTTTTTTTAACAACATTTTTCTCAACCATCATTTTTTTTATTCTCTTGGGTAAATGAACAAGGGGTGGCTTGAGAAATGTGCACCTACGCCTGTCTCGACGACACCGTGACTCTTGTACACATGTACTCTCACATCTTGCCACAGGGTATTGACTGTGTTTTGCTGTAGTTAAAGCACCGATGGTACTTCTTACTGAGCTACGGTTAACTCGAGAGTTTATCGATTCACTGATTAATTACCATTTTCTTACCCATCGCTGTTCAACATGCTTCTTGGAGAATTTCTTAACGATATTTGTAATAGTTATTGCTTCATTCTCGTGTAATTGCGGAGAACAAAAAGGATGAGAATTCGTGGAGGGGGCGAGGGAGGGGTTGTTTTGGCACCATTCGGGGGGGGATCAACTGTGAGGAAGAAATATTGAATCGCTACTGAGTGTCTCAGTGCTACAGTAGAAGATAAGGGATCGCCAACGGTGCGCCGAGACTGCGCCAGGGTTGGCGTACCCTCGGCCGAATGTCGGCCATGGCTCCCTGTTAGCAGGGTGACTCCCGTGTATCGATACATCGATCAGTTACGATTGGGACACGCACTCGAGGTGCATTCAGCTGTTTGAAAGGCCGTGCGTAATGCAGTTGTGTATAAACCTCAAGCGTTTTGTAATACGTGACCAGACGCCCTTCTTTAACTTGCAATGGGCAGATGATTCAAAGGAGGTATTTGAAATGTCACGCGGCAACGTCGCAAACGTGCCCACCGTACGACGAATACGAATTATCTCCTGGAATCTGTCGTGACTTTGAAAAAATAAAGATGAGCCAAAAATCAGAGGAACTGCGGGGACGCGAGGACTGATGGTAAGACGCCATAATTATCCACAATTGAAGTGTGCGGATGAAGAGAGAATTCACTTCGCCAACGAGCTCGTGAAAAAATTAAAATGGTGAATGCTCGTTATCTCTAAGCATTATCGTACACCAGTAATATTTAAACCCCGAAGACCTGAATCACCTGTGATTATCCATGTGCACGGGCTTCACGACGTCTTCATTATCCCCACAAGTGCATCGGGGCACTTCAAGTCACGAGATACATTTAGATGTCGAAGGCTCATGAGTCCTCGTTGAAAACGAGGTACTTCATTTACGAGAGAACAATATTATGCATTCATAAGTCGAGCTGAGACCGAAGGTGAAGTGAAAAATCGCATTAACATTTTGTCCCGCGTTGAAAAGTTTTTTCTCCGGGGAAGATCTTCCTAAAATATTCAGGGGAACCATTACGAGATCTTCCGGAGGTCTTCACTGGAGCTGTTACTGATATTTTATTTGATCTAATGTCAATGTAATATTGATTTTACCGAGTGATGATAACAATGTCTGCCTTTCATCGCGCATTTTGTCGCCCACATTCGCTAACGTCTACCATTGCGCAAGCCATCCTACTGGGCGTCAATTACATCGCTGATTGAATATCGATACACGGCAAAGTGATCGATAGCAAATAATCCAATTGCCACAGCCAGAGGTGAATTTTTTTCCCCGGGAATCGCCGATCGCATGAGTCAGTGATTACGTTTGAGGTTAGGAGTTCGTGGTTCAGCCGGGCCTCGATCAGTGCCGGATGCGCGCGCGCAGCATCGATAAGTACATAATGCTTGATCGATACCCAGGGCGAGACAGTCCGCATGCGACCGATTGTTATTCGATTCGTGTGCTCGTGATTTATGAACTTGAATTTTTACGAGAAAATGAAAGAGTGCTTGAAGAATTAATAAATTCTCGTCGGGGCTGGGCCGTTCCTAGCGATCAATCGAGTTCATCTATTCGTCTTCGATGGATCGATCAATCGTTCTCCATCATCTGCTTTTCTTGCTGATTGCCAAATAATTCCATATTATTGTCGATTTTTCGCAATTCGTTGATCAATCGATGAATCAAAAAATTCGGTTGTCCACTTGTTTCACGTATCGATTCATTGAAATATTCTCCATCGTCGCTGAATCGATCCATCAGCCCGACCATTTTCTCATGTTCAACCAGCCAACTCCTAACCTTTGCATGACACACGATTGCAATAAAAGATTGAATCGTGTGGGTCGAATGCATCGAATTGCATTGACGAGAAATTGTGTTCGAGAAAATGAGAAAATAAATTCACCAGTCTAAGAATAACGATCGGTAAATCTTTTCTCACTTAAATTCACTGATCTATCTCGTGACTCGCTCTAGATCCAGACACATTAGAACCGCTGATCTTGTAATGAGCGTCAGTTGGGTGAATGTGCAAGTGCTCGAGGTGGGGTTAAGGGGTGGACCGAAAAATTAGCATCTACCGTAGCGCGGGAGACAATAGCTGATTTGAATAACAATGTTGGCTACCGTGTGGGCTCTCTCAATTGTTGCCACACATGCGCAGTAGTCACAGGCATGCCCATACACATGCACAATTGTCACAAACATGGGCTTTTGTCACAGACATGTCCCAATACATGTGCAAAGTCGTGTGGATTATTGTCGCTGTCGCGCATGTCGAAGAGCTGGGGATTTTTGCATAGGTTATGTCTGATGGGCGCATGCGCACATGATCAATGACACGTGGGGGAGGAGGGGGAAAGGGGATTCCCCCGATGCGATAATGTCGCCCCCGCGATTCTCGTGGCCTCGTTGCTCACTCGTTACGACGATGGAGAAGAAAAGACTTTTCCACTGCCGCCCTGGGGGCAGTCGGCATGATAGAAAGGCATCCGCGTGACGATTCAAACGTTTTGTTGAGAATATTGGAACGAAACGATGCATTACTAAGTTACGAGAAGTTGGCCAATACTGGGAGATATTCGCACGGTGAATTCACAATTTTTTTTTCCCTCCTCTTCCTCAGCTGTTCACTTTACTTTTACTTTTCATTAGAAATACGAGCAATTAGGGAAATAAAACGTGGAGTTATTTTCTTGGAGAGTAATGGCTCTAAGTGAGTTTAATTGCCCTGTCATTTTCGTTAAAATTTTTCGTTAGATCATGTCTGGGAGGCACTCGTTTGGCTGGGAATTCTACGCTGCCGTGATCTCTTTGAGCAGGAAAAAATATGTTTTTTTTCTCTTCAAATCCACTGCCGACGAGATCAATAAAAGACGCAAAGTGGTTTTATTTGGAGTTTCCTCTTCTTTTTGGGGCTCACTATCGTCTACAAACACGGAATATTTTTCTCCCCCTTCTCCCCACACTTTTTGCCGGCCCTTAGACCCATTTGTCGGCCTTTACCTGGTGGAAAGGAAAAGAGACGAGCGCCTCTCGTCCTAATTTTATGGTCACTAATGGTGGCGTGATGATTGCTCTCGCAGGCCATTTGTGCACCTGTCCATTGGAAATATCTCGTGATAGGGAGGGAGTTAGAGATATAATCACTTTGGTTCATTGTCAAAGTGTGTATGCTTAGGATCACACAAAACCGCTCGGGATTTTGCGTAATTTTATTCCACGGGGAGGGGAATGAGAGAGGGACTAATGCATTTTATTGCTGTGAGGTCTCGTCACGCTCGACCTAGAGATGAATTCTTCAACCGTATTAAAGTAACATTATAAAGTGCAATAAAGCGTTGGGAAATATCAAGACGAATGCTTTGTCTTTTCGTCGAATAATTCATTCGACGTTCGACTTCTTATCGGAGGCATGTGAATCTCGAATTTATAACTGAAAAAAATCAGGTACCGCATCAGGCAGATGGCATCGTGAATATTGAAGTCAAAGTTAATTGATAGATCAATTAATTGACTTAGAAGGAGACTGGGGATCATCAATATTCATGAAAAAAAAGGAGCGGATGGATGTCGATATTTTAATTATTCGATTATTTGGCTTTCGTGATTGAAGTGATTGATATTTTATTGATCGCGTTGACTCGGTTTATTAAAATTATTCAATTAATTTTTTTTTTATTTTTCAGTGATACGATCCTCTAACTTTTAAGATCGATGTCTCATTAATCGCATAATTCAATTCGTCTCGATCCATAATGGATTTCTAAATGAAATAGAAAATGTTCAGCTTTTTCATTAAGTCATTTTTTGCACTCACGTTCTAACGATCGGTAGCATATCCATCCCGATTTATACAATGAAAAAAAACCTCCAAGACGTCATTAGTCAAATGACTCCATGAATTATAGCAGCGAGTTTATTGAAATAGGATTTAATTAATAGATCAATTAATTGACTCCGCCGACAACTCGATCTGATAAATATTTATGAAAAAAAAAAAACGACGAGAGCCAATCGAAATACGTGTTGATCGATAATTTGTTTTCGATAAAAGGACGATGGAGAGGAAACATCATGGGCAGAAACCTTGGAATTACTGTATCGGCACAACATTGGCGAGTCGCTGAACGTTGCCCCGGTCAAGTGTACTCTGTTGCGCGTTAAAAGATATCACGATGATTTTGCCGGTACCGGTCACGCACAAACTATATTTGTCTCGCACCAAGACCACTCGATGTCGGCGGATACCTGGCCGGCCCCCACGATGACACCCGCGTGCCGGCAAAGCGATCGTATAACATTTTGCGAGGCTGAAGATATACTTATCGCCATGGCCGGTCATCGATATGAAATCCTCGTTTACCGAGGCTCACACGAGTCTCATACTTATCGATGGGGCATAAGTCGGCTGACTTCGACACTGTCCTTCGTGAATTATAATCATTGCAATGGATATTTCATTTTGACTCGTGAGGATACCGTGATACAAGAGATTTACCGGAAAATTCGTGGGTCAAACGCTGGAATTGAATTATTGAACACGAAGTCGATCGCATTAAGTCGCTTCTCCCCATCGACAGTATGTGCTAAACATCTCGAAATCTATCTGAGATAGCAAAATGTTTATCAAATATATCAACAATATTATGACGAAAGCAGTTTCCCACTTGCCTACCATCCACACAGACTCGAAAATACACGGAGCGTAATTCCGTCTCGCGATACCCCGGCTTTCCCGTGATTTTTCCTCAACCCTAATCTCCCCAGTAACAAAAGAAAAATTACTCCATCTCATACCATATCGCCTCGACAATAGGCATCCTCGTATGGAAGTGAGATTGGCAATGAGGGCGCGAGTCTTCCCGCGTGGTTAGAATGTTACATCCTTACGCAACATCATGTTGGATGTCTCTGGACAAAAGTAATGTCGCGTGGCCACACCAATGAAAGGAAAAGTGTAGGACACTCTCGTAGACTCCATCGATCGCTCCTTCCACCGTCCATAACCCCGACGATGAGCTGGTGGTGGGGTTGGTGGATGGCCTCACGATAGTCCGATAAAAATTTATCAAGACCCATTGGTATGTGTCTACAAAAATTATTAGTATAAACAGCATTTTGATAAGGAGAACACATCACGTCAACAGAAACAGAGAGAGATGATTGAGTGAATGGGTCCAGAGGGTGAAACCTCTGGTTGCTAGGGGTCCGTTGATATGCCCTGGTCATCAGGGAGACATCGCCGATATTCGGCCGAGGTTAGGCCAACAGTCGGCTGAGAGTCGGCCGATCGTTGGCCATTCCTCATCTGCTGCCACGATGGAGAGGAGAAAGCACACACTGAAGCGCAATTTCCTTCTGTATTACCTGTTCATAATCCAATGAAATGAAAAAAAATCGTAATAGAGGAATACGAAGAAGAAGCGAAAGATTTGCCTTCAGTTGTTGATGCAGGACCCACGCCCGCATTGTGTTTTGCGTTCAACTTGTCGCTTTCGTGCCCGTTCATTGTCCTCCCGCCGCTCCGCGCACTCCTACTTCAGGTTCTATTCACTTCAGCTTTTAAAATGCTGCTGTACACACCGGATTAGGTGGGCAGACGCTCATGACTCACACTTAGGCGCTGCTCTAGCTGAACAAGTCGACGCCCTAACCCACATAAATACGTGTCATTAAATGATTTCAGTACTTCAATTCATTTTTCTGGAATATGTCATCAATACATTATTCATTAGCTGGTTTTGAATTTTCCGAATAATTTTCCAGGAGTTTCACGACTCCGTGAAGACTAAAAACCCTGGAATACTCAAGGCAAGTGGCCCATAAAACCCCCCCATCCCCAGGTCAATTTTCCCGTCTCGGAGTCACACCGGCGTTGGCTGTTGTTGGTCCATCGGCTATCTCCTCCATGACAGATAATACAATGGCTCTAATACGCTTGGCGCGCCGTCTGAAAAGGGTAAAGCTGAAATGAGAAGTAAAAGATCACCGGGGAGAGAGACGGCCGGTATCGTAGCCCCGATGAATGGATCGCACCGGCATTTTTTTTTCATTTTTTACATTCCTTTTTTCCTTTATTCTGATTCCCTCTGATGGTCTCTAAAGCATCTCTATCTTATCGAATCTCAACTGCGGGCCGTTTGAGAGCATCGGCCAACGGCTCCAGACATAAGTTCCCATTGCATTATTCCCGGAGTGTCATTTGCTCCGGGGGAGATATGAAAAAATTTCCTGATGTGAAATGCCCTCATCCCCTCTAGAAAATCCACGAAAATTTTATTGTCCAACTGGCTAGGCAGACGCATTAATGCCCCTGGAAAATTAATTAATATTTTTTTTTTCTTAGTCATTATAGTCCTAAAACCCATCTTAATCCATCGAGAAATCGAAATATTCCGCAAACACCTATTCGTTTTTCGCGGGCGAAGAGGAGACCGTGACCCGGTGTTCGTAAGAAAATCAAGCAACAATAGACAATGGCAGAGGACTCCCATGCTCCACATATAAAAAAGAAGGGGCCCATCGGGGAGGGAGGAGGGGGAGGTGGACTATTCACTCCTTTCATGTAGCTATATTTGTGGTCTGCAGGTGAATGCGCACGAGATACACAGGCCTCCAAACACGTATGAAATCTAGGGAGACCGGGCTCTCCTTAATGGACAACGGGCTCACCCGCCGAGCAAAAGTACTGTCGCTAATTGTTCTGATGCAATAAAACCCATGAAGGCATTGTATATTATACTGTCGTGTCGCGTGGATTAATCGTCTTGAGAAAATGTTGCCGCTTTGAGAATTGAAAGGGGAAAAAAAACAGGGACGAGATTATTATTGTGGATGTTACGTTTCAAGAATTGTTAGCTCATAAGATTTTTTTAAATTGGGAATCAGCGGAGGGGGTTGGGGGGAAATAACGGTCTGCAGAGGGCGCTAGGAACGTGAGGACCTTTCTGGGGGAATTTATGGAAAAGGTGATTTATTTATTTATTACATCAAATAGTTTTAAAAATTCTCTTGAGATTATTTTGAGGGAAAGTTTTATCTTCAATCGTGCAATCGAGTTACTGTAATCTCGCATGAATAAGTTAATTACGGTTGATTTCAATATGAATCAATCTCTTGTGGAGGAATTGTGCTGAAGATAATGGCGGTAGATACTCGGTTTTGTTATGGAAAACAGGGAAATGCTGGAGATGACGCATGTAAATGAAGAGTAAGAAGGCACGTGGATCACTGGAGGGATCAAGGGATTAGTGGAGAAAGTCAAAGGGTTGACACAACTCATTGTTTTGGTATTGGAGAAAGTGCTGGGATGGAACTTCCGTTTTACGAATGAATTCCGGACTAAATTGGTGGGATTTCCAGAGGAAAAGGTTATATCGTAGAAAACAGATTGACTCGAGGTGAATTATGAAATTGGACGGTGGCGATTTGAAATTTTTCCGGAACATTAGGATATCATTCTCACAAAAAGACAATTCCTGTGGAAACCGTTCAATTTTGACATTTGAAATTCACTTTTTTTTTCAAAGTCGTCATTTGTTCTCAGAATGTTGTGCCAGGATGAAATATATACTTTACTCACACGATTTCCTGTAGAACTAATGCATTTATAATTTCAAAGAACACTAGAAAAACTAGTGTCGGTAATTGAGACGCTTTTGTCTTCTTCTGTGACGTTTGAGTCCCAAAATTTGTCAAGTCAAAATGGAAGAAAATGGTTTCCCTGGGATATCCCAATTGGTAATTCGAAAAATTCCTGAATTTCTATGGAAGTCGTCCTTTGTAACCCAGAAATGAATGACCCGATCCACCACGTGCACCCCCGAATCGATCAATCTCCCCACCCTCCCGCCGTCGATAAATACTCGTTAGAAATATTTCGAGATTCCAGTCTTTTGTTGTTACCCTTCACTCATAAAAAAAAATCTCGTTCGATGGAAATTCCGAGGGGGGCGGGCACACACAAGAGGTCAAATCACGAACCCCGGGTATGTGTAGAGGGCGTTGGAACGGTCGCCCGCAGTGCCGCGGACTATTTATCATAACGATCGATCGGTATCTCGCCGGTTCGATACCACCTAAAGATCGGCGTCCGTATCGATTCTTCTAAGGGCTTCAATTAACGTTATTAAAGCACCATTAATCTTGAATCACGACGTCCCAGCGTGCCCGAGGATGCCCATTGCCACAAGTATTTCAACTCTGGAATCCTTTCTCCCCCTAACCTATCCGTTTAATTCCGATGAATTTTTTCCGCGCGCGAACCAATCGGAATCTAGTATCAATCTGATGGCATGTGTGAAACCATAAATCCAATACAAATTGAGATAGCATCTGAAACGTATTGATGACTTTCAACAAAAAAATTCCTTTGCATCATCCCCCTCTCACTTACAAAAACAAATACGCTCTACCCCCGTAATTGATATTATTCTCTTATTTTTTCAAGTTCAGCGCACTGGTCCTGTGACCAAAGCGTCTTCTCCATCGCCGTAAAACCGGATATAAATCAGCCCAGAGACAAGTCCGGGTATGCGTCGGTACTGAGTCGGGTATCACACCATCGACACCACAAAATTTATTTATTGCTAAAACAATTACGTGATTTTTCGGTAAATTATGGATGAAATTTCCCTTTCGTTCGAATGACACAATTCATGCGATTCATCCCACCATCGCATAGTCCCCGTCATTGTTCCTCGGCATCAGCCGTTTTGAAAGCCATGTAGCTAGCCAACTTGACTTTTAAAATGATTAAACGGTGAATATCGACCGAGAGCAGTCGCTCGCACTATGGGCGTCAGCATCATGTCGGGCGTCAAACCGAGTTACCTACTCCCTCATTTTCTTATTCATTTATTCAACCACGCCCCGGTAGTGACTGTGTGGAGAGAGGGTTCCCTGGGATGCATGTTGCGCGCTTCTTGCTCCGTTTGTCTGAGTCGAGCTCAGCTTCATTAGTCTTTTCTCGCTCGACTTAACATACGCATATGACCCCGGTGTTGTAAACCAGATGGAAAAGAATGAGGAGCGCCTGTTATGGCGGATGGAGGCGTTGGAATATAATCTTTTTCAGATTGGTAATCAAAATAATAAAGTCAGATTTTTTTTTCGCTCTCTCTCGAGAAAAGTTAATGGCCGACTATTAATTACGGTGACGTATAGAGAGGAGTCAACTGCGACTGGATTTTTGGCGACGAAAAGCCAGATTTCTTCTCGCGTACGACCGACCACGAACCGCCACATGCATCTCTCATTAGAGAGGATCAGCTCTAGTCGAGCCCTCGGGGCTCTCGAACGATTCACTTCCTCTAATCAACTCAACACCAAAATCATCACTCATCAGATAAAAAAAAACTTGCACTCAGGACATTGCATTATCACGGCTGGTTGATTGTTCGTTCGAAGCGGGGAGGAAACCTCTCCTGCATTATCAAATAACAGTCGTCCACGGAAACATGGTAAGAGGGACAACAACCTGCGCTCAGTCGAGGATGCATCTAGCGCGAGGTCTTGTCGTGTCCTTGTCAGCGGCAGGAAGTGCTCCCGCTCCCCCAAACGCCCCCTTGCTTCCGGCAAATGCCACCTCCTCTCACCTCCTTGCTCGACCCGCATGACACGACATTCCGCCACACATCGGCCGAAAATCATCGGATCCGGTCGAATCACTGAAATTTTCCTGAATTAACCGCTGAAACGTCGGCTGAATCTCCTCCCAATTTCCTTTGGATGACAGCTCCCCTGAACTTTCACACACGAATCGTCAATTTAAATCGCAAATCAGGGAAAATCATCACCCGACGCCTTTCAGGACACCCCCGGGCGAAAAGTAAATGAGCCCATCGGCAGATAGCCGGTATCAAAGAGGTGATGCAGCCTCGTCGACATCCTGTCCCGGCATTACGAAATTCTCAGTTAGAAGCACACAGGTTGGGATACATAACCGTGCAGGTAGGACTTGGGTGAACCACCAACGGCCGGAAACACATCTTGCGCAATGTATTAGACGCCCATTGTCTTGGGTACAAACGACTCACCTTCTCATTCCCTTCTTGAAAACGTTACTTTAGTGGATAAATCCCTCGTACCTCTCTCCACCATCCCCTGATCCCATCGCGGGATGACTTCAACTCGGTCGTGACTCCCGTCGCGTGCGCGCTTCTAACATCTCAAAACGTCCTACTGCTTATTCACAGTCATCAAGATATTCCGCAATGCCGATGTACTAAATGATCTTCATGTGATTGTACTCCGGGTTCTCCACTCGTTTCCCGGCATTTCATTGATACAATTTTTGCATATGATCAGCAATTACAATCCCCTCATTTTTTCCTGGGAATTTCCCCTCATTTATCACCTCAATGGAGTATAAATAATTATAATACCGCTCCATAAAATTTCCCAGTCGATTTCGTGATTGGTGAGTCACCCTGGGAGGTGATGCGGGAATGCCAACATTCGGCCGTAGATCGGCCAACATTGGTCGAGCCTCGGGGTGACGTTGGCCACTGCTCATCCGAATATTGTCCTCTGTCCTCCGAGAGGGAGAAAAATCCGAATCAAGTTCAGTAAAAGTTACCGTAATTTCAGCTATCGAGCAACATTACCTGGCTCGGCAAAAAATTTTTCCTGCAGCACCACAATTACCGGTCATTACGGTAATTTTTTCCGGAAGGAATTTCTCTCCGCGCAGTGCCAACATAATTCCGTAGCAACGGACCAATCGGCCTCACTCAAAATAACGGATGATGGAGGTCTCAATTTAATTAATACGAGCGCTCACCTTCGGGGACATCTCCACGACCTCCAACCTCATCCGGCGATTATCCCCTCAGACCCTCAATCGATAAAGTCCTCTTGCAAGTCGCACGGGGGTACGGCCTACTCGCCTCTCATCTGGGACGAAAGATTCACCAGCGGCGATCATCGCACGCGATGCGACTATAATCCGCCGCGAACCGTTTCGATTTGCACGACTTGTCCGTTATACGCCGTAGAAGACTCCAACTATACTTCCTCGACATGTGTGCGCGAAAGGGTTTTAATATAAACCGTGCGGTCGATCGGAAAGAGAGACGTCGCTGGAATTTTCCCATGGGATAGAGAGCGCATAAAACACTTTGCCATTTTATGCAATTTTTTTCATTTATTTTTATTTAACTTGACGTATGCTTTCTATGTTAATGGTGTTGTCGATAAAAATTGTGGATAATTGAGGGCGATTTGTAATTGGAAAACGATTAAAGTTATTATCGATCAATTATGGGGCACACGTTGTGGATCAAAATTAGTTTATTTCGAAATACCATCGATCTGCTTGAGATAATTATTGTTTATGATCGATTACGGAAATATCATTGCGCCCCATTTCTTATCGAGATTTTGCTAAAGTTCATGGAGTTAATCTGTCGAATTAATAGACGAAGTTGTTCGAAAAATTTATCGTTTATGGTAACATTTGCGGCAGGAAAGAGTGGAAATATTTCACCGGAAAAATCACTCGATTCTTTTGTCATCAGGTAAAAAAAAATCTGACATTTAAAAGTAAAAACGAAATCGTCTAATTGTCATTCTCAATGTGCCTGTTCACTTCCTCCGGTTTTCTCATGCTGCATTACCATTCTCTCTTGTGCATAATCATGAAAAGGTGAGGATGGTGAGTATTGAAAGAAGCTTTCTGGACAGGTTGAGGGCCCTCACTGAGATAGGATGTTCACCCACACTAGTATTGCTGGGTCTCAACATGTTGGCTAACTCTACTAACAAAAACGAGGCACGTGCGAGGTCGCCCAAGGAGCGTTCACTTTTCCACCCGAGTGTTGTATGGGCGGCATCACGTACCTGGACTTTTCCTCGGACGCATGTATGTGAGTACAATACATTTGAATGTTGCGAGGTGTCATGGGTTGGGTTGAGACAGTCTTGTGAGAATTTTGAGACATTTTTCGACAGGGAAAACGCCCGTAATTTTTTATCCTGACCTTTGCGCGAAGATTTCCGGGGGAAAGTCACCTCGTTACCACCCTCACGTGCCTCCCATGCAGTTGACGTCTACCCTTGGGAATCTGACAATTAGCCCCAAGATTTTTCAATTCTGCTGAATCCGACAGTTTCAATGAAAATCTCATGAGCCCACCAGTGACCTGAATCGGATTATCGTCCACCGTCCAAACGACCAAAAAAACTCCACATGAAATTCACCCCTCCCCCTCCCCGGAGTCTTTACTACGTCATAACTTATAAATATTTATCTGTCAAAATAAAGAAGGTTCCTCGGCACTCGTGCAAATCCCCCGGTCGCATTAATTTCGGTGGTTAGCGTTCTCAAATCGCAGTGGAGTCTTGCATATTTATTTTTACAACTACATGTGCCCAACGAATTTCTCGTGCGACCGTTTGCCATGACCCAAAAGGTGTCCTAATCCTGACAAACGTCCTCGCGAGTATTCCTTGCGACGGATTATACAGCGATGGAGAGGGGGAGGAGAGGATTGAAATGAAAAATAAAACATGAAGACCGAGAGCAGAAGAGAGGCACCTCAATTCTCAAAAGAGGCTCCTCATTGTCCGACATCTCTATCGACTGTGTGCCACCTTTTATTCTCATCACCGGCGCCTCATTCTTCTTAACTTAATCCCTCGTCGGTGTTTTTTTTTTCTTTCCTCAGTGTCTGACTAAACGATGTGCCTTTGTTAATTTATTCGGGTGCTTAGGTGCTACTGACGCGCATTAAGGAACCGGAATGTTGAACTAGTTCCAGTCAAAACTCGGGGCGGGGGGAGGGGATGTTGGTGAAAGATTGATATGTGGATTTGGGGGATCTGGGAGTCGAAGGGATCTGGGATTTTTACTGTTCATTATATGTTTTTTAATCAAAATATTAACAATATTTATTTTATGGGGATCAACATTCGAAAATCTGTTTTTTTAGGTCAGTTGTAGAGACGAGAAACAGTTAATTAAGGGACTGTTACTTAATTAAATTCTTGAGGTGCTTAATGGTGTTGAGAGTCATGAATGGATAGAGATATTTTGTAAACAAAGATGTAAATGTTTAGAGTAAAGTTGTTAAAAGAAAAACGCGTTTTCCTCTCGCGGGTCATTTTCGGAAAATTAATTCAGAGTCGGGAGAGTTAGTTATAAATTATCTGGAGGGTTGTGTGGGTGGAACGGTTGAGTACCACCCAATTTATTTATTTATTCATGTCTCTTGACAATATGACTCGTCCAACGACCCAGATTTCGATGTTCACGAAGGTAAATGACACTTTCAAGAGAAACAAATAAATGAAACAGTCGTTGCTTTCATTCGAGTTACTTTTTGTCCCGATAAAGATGAAACAGTTAATGTCATTTTGGAGCATTACAGCGGAGGTCCACTCATTGTCCCTTTCCACACGAGCCAACCGAAAAGACAAAGACACAATGGCTCATTTGTCGGTGGATTTTTGGTTGACTCAATGAGGTCGTGAAATCGGAGGGAGGGATATCGCGGTTATAATACCACCGTTTGTATCTCATATTCGGAGCTATTTCCGGTGCATTGTTGACGATTCCCGAGACTAATTTTCTTGCCACATTTGTCATTCTTATCACCAACATTTTGGAGCGAGTTCATTAACAAACAACTGCGCACGAGGTAAAAACGATCGTCTTCGACCATTTGTTAATCCCCCTCCCCACCCTCAGAGAGACAAACTTCACTTGTCCAAAGATTTTTTAATTTTGAGAATATGTTTTCCGCCTTCAAACGAGACGTGACTCACTCGAATCGCATCGCTCAGTCAATAGATATCGTCGATCAAAGGCGCGTTCGATTTATGGAAATCTCGAGATAAGAATTTCCAAATTAGTTGGCGGGATAAATAATGAACTATTCAAAAATTCCGGGTATATTTGATCACTGGGGACACCTGATTCATCGTCGAGATTCTCGTGATCGTCTGGTGATTACAAGTGGATAAAAAAATTATCCAATTCTCGTGTTTTGATTCACGGAAATAGAAATGAAACGAAGCGCGTAGAGACCTTGGGGTAACATCGAGACATCCGGCGTAGATTGAATTAGACCGTATAATGGACTCAGGTGATCGCAACGAGACCACAGAAAATCCGGGACGGTAATATCCTTACCCGGTGTAATGAAGAATTACGCAATGTAATTAGCATTAATCATGGAAGATGTGTGTGGTTGAACGTTGGATTATTATTCCGAGTAATATTACACCCATTCTCGCACTCTCTTTATTTCCTCAATCAAATTCCTGGGTTACGAATGTGATCATTAATAATTCTATTTCTGGCGAATGACGAGACATTTTATCCACTCGATGTCAGGTGAGGAACATTTTATTTGAATTCTCTCAAATATCCGGACGACGTAATTACCCGAATTCTAATGAGGTACAAACTCACACTTCTTTCGCTATAAAATGTTAATGGCATTTAATTTTAGGTGATTCTGACACATCAAATGGCGTTCGAGACTATCGATACATCGAATCCCTGTCCCGCTGGTTCCTCATTGACTCAGCCCTTGGAGGCGGGTAATTTGAATTCAGGTCTCCGTCAATTTTGAATGTTTGAATGATAATTTTTGTAATTACATCGCACGGAAGCGCGCTCGGTCTCGTTAATTTCTAGGAGATGAGCGTATGAAGGGGACGATTAATCGAAAAACATACCACAGCCGGTGGAGGAAGAGCTCACCATCACGCAGGATAGATTCATCAAGAGTCAGAGCATATAACGCTGGCATTCAATGGCCCCCGTGAGGTCTTCATCGAATCGCGACATTGAGGTATATCTCACCTACCGCCACGAATCAACTGCACACCAATGATTCTCATCACGTACAGGGGCAATATAAAAATATATATCGCATACCTTGTACTGATGGTGTGCTCACTTCATTAGCATACTCCCTTTTGACCGTGATCATTAGCACGAGAGGATTAATAATTGCATTGGATGAAAAATTAGGGTTACCCTATTTATCAAGTCCCATTCTCATTGATTCATCCGTTTGAATGCGATACTCAGAGCTATTTATCGTGGATTTTCAATTATATTTTTTTTAATATCGTGGCCGCAGCGTTCAAATCATTATCAAGGGGCATTTCAACGATGTGCTATTCATGGACAATAAATTGGTGATTTGCTGGATGGAAAATATCTGATGAAAAATATCGTGCTATGAAAATTGCAGTTCGTTGTACTGCGGGGGAATAAAAGTCGAATATACATGATATTTTTATTTATGTGTAATACCAAAAAACATTGAAACAATTGGTTAATTTTTGAGGTAATTTGATTGAGTAAATTATACCGTCAGGTGACTTCCAAGTGCTTGAGACGTAAATCAAAAGTCATTTAATTCCGTGCGAGAATCCCTCCCTGAGAATATGAACGGTTAAATATATAAATAATTAAGAAATCCGGCATTTATCATTATCACTAATCACCTCGCTAAAAGCCTCAACTGATTACCAAGAATAAACAATATTTTTTTCTCAATCCGATTGTGAATGATCCGACTAAAACCATAAACGAATCAATTCCTCCTCACGATTTCGCGTGATAAAAAAAAAATAACTAGGAGATCGCGTGCATGAAAACTGTTAACTTCGTACAGATACCATGTGCAAATGCCATATGTATAGCCGACACCCGTGTCTTTGTGAGATACCGATTCACCAGTACAAATATCGCGTGTTTATGTTAGTCATTCGGCACCTTATATTTTTTTTTTAATGTCCGATTTTTAATGTCCGATTAAAGTCTACTGAGGGACTTCAATCTCCGTTTCGCAAAGGATCGCATCATCGGGGCCCAATTTATCGCACGGGGCCTCACCCCGACCGAAATTCTGACGGATTTCATGGCGAATTCGAGGACGAAATTGTCGGGGTATTTCACTTTTTATGGAGTTTTCGAGTGGAAATACTGGAAGCAAAATGAGTCAGTTGTGTTACATAAAAAGGGGACAATAAATTTTAATTTATTTTTCAGGAATTTTACGGCAAGATTGTACTATAAAAGGTTGTGGTTACGAGGCATCTTCATTTAACAGATTGTACATTAAAATGTGTCGCAGTGACTACTTCGTGACAGCCAACATTTCGAGTGCCTTAAAATAAGTGATTTGATGGACGAGAGATTAATTCCGTGAAAATAATTCTGGGAGAATTTCGGGCTGATTTTTTTGCCAAAAGAAAGAGTGAATTTTCCCCTAGAATTTCCCCCATTTCTCTCCAAAAATTCCCTGCCTTCTCTCCGCGCATAAATTTCATGTCTCAACCCTCAAAAAATTATTCCCCCCCAGTGTTTCACGAAAAAAAATATTTACCCACCATATCCTCAATTTTCATGCACCTCCAGCGTTTTAATTATTGCATGCGTTCCCCCGAACGCGCCTCCAAATGCGTGGGCGATACCTCAGCTCACTCCATCCACCGTGAATACCTCGGGGAAGGGTCGACTAGAGTAGATGGATTCGTTCAATTACAGAGAAAAAGCCCTTAAAAATGAGGGGCGTCTCAACGAGTACCTCAAGCCGTGTAAACGACTCGCTGTGGATAGATTGCTGGTCGTTGAAGTGGACAAGACTCTTCTTTTCTACGGGGATTTCCGATTTTGTTAATCGACGGTCCCGTGTCTTGAACCCTCCGACCTTCCTGGCTGGAGAGCGTGGTAATAGGTAAGATATATGTACTCAGTAGAACTTGTCTTCTGGCCCTCGTCCACTCAACTCTTTTATTCTCGCTCTTTTAATGTTATTTAATTGCAGCTGTTAGTCCTCGGTGGAGATGAATGGATGGGTGCAATGGACTTGGAAAATAATGTCCACTGATAGAACTAGTAAAACAATTTTGTTCCTCCGAGGGCATCCGCCATTTTCCCCATTTTTCTGGACCAAAATGTCCGCCACTGGAAGAAAAATAAATTTTATCCATTAAAAATTCCCCTGAGCGGATTTTCCCGTGGAAATGTCGGGCGTCCGTTTTTCCAAAACAATTATCACGGAAAACCCGTCGGTACTGACGGGCACTATGTTAGCGACCTCTCTCTCCCCGGTGACGCCTCAAAGACTTCAGTTCCACACGGAATCGAGCTCACAACCTTCCGAACATTGGACTCGCACCACTGAGCTATCGACGTCGGTGCAGCATTTATTGCCGCCGTATCGCCGATGTTTCCTGCCATCTGAGACTGTGTAAGTACGTAAAAGCAAGTGGGCCACAATATGCTGAGAAAATTTTCAACAGAAGTGGTCCACGAAGTGACTATTAACTCGACGGAAACAGACGATGATTGAATAACGATAATAACAGCCCCAGGAGGCCGTAAGTTAGTTTCGACTGACGTGCATTCTAACTCGAAATTACGTCATAAAACTCTGGATTATATTATCCATCTTCTCTTCCTGATAATCATTCCGTTTTCGGATATTCAAGTGCACCCGGACACCAGACGTCATCTTGATGTCTTGGGTTTCTCGGGTTTTTATCTCGTTGGGTTTTTTTGCAAATGTTTTTTATGGTTTTTCGGTGTCTCCCCGGGTCGGATTGAATTGCATGCGTGGGGATCATTCATACGTCTGGCACGACTACCGTATTTTTAAAGATAAATTTACCGTTTAATCACGAGGAAATATTGCGTGAGGAGATCAACATCCTCATTATTTCTTTATTCATTTTTTCCCGAATGAAATTGTTCCTTCGATTAGAACGCGCAGAATATTCGGTACAAATAGACGTAAAAAATATTAAATAAATGAATAATATATTGTATCACATATATTATGTACATATAATATAGAAAAGGGTCGAAGGCCTCACAATTCACTCGTCCCCTCCAGACGGCAACGAAAATGTCCCCGAAACGTTCTGTTTTCCGACTGAAAAGGCAAAGTGCCATTCAGAAAAAAAAGCATCAGCATAAAAAATTAATTGATATTTCATTATCATATTTATGTAAATAGCAACACATACCCTATTCCATTAAACTTTACGACTACAATTTTTACTTATTAAACAGATGTCCCAGATTGATGTCTAGTCTTCCTCTTCTAAATCTTCCTTTTTCATCCTGTACATGCCTCGAAGCCATAAACGCAAAACGCATAATCCCACCAGGTTTTAATGCCATTCGATTGCCGCAATTTTCGGCTAAACATTCACTTTTATAGCAAAGAAGAGAGACTGAGACTGTGCAAATGTCTACTACTTTCGAATTCTCCTTTTATACGGCATGCGAAATTATTAACAAAAAGACATTTATCGTGGATAGAGATGAGTTGAAGGTGGTGGGGGAGAGGGCAATGATTGAATGAAAGTGTCAGTCACAACACGTCATTCTTCATGAGGTGCTCCGAATTGGCATTTATGATTGACCGGAATTATCCGGGTGATTTACCCATCTCGACGGGCCAATAAATCTCTACCGGCAGCAGTACAATTATTGTTGGGTAGTTATTTGGCTTTTCGACACTGACTATCGATCATGCGCGTCGTGATCAGTCGATTTTGGATATTTCAATGGTTCACTGTCGTAGGGTATGGAGACACGGAAAGGTCTTTATGCTGGAAAATGTCGGGGGTAAAAAATGTCGTCCAACATTACATCACCGGAACGAGATCCACATAGATGGCACCTTTATATTGTAAATAAATTGTTACAAATAACCCCACCATCTCACTTCCATCCCCGTGAACATTCCCGTAAATCGTCTAAAATCGGTGACGTTGAATGAGTCGAAAAACACCCAGAGAATTAAAGTTTCCCGTAAAATTTATTGAAAAACACTGAATACACATTAAGCCGAGACGATATCGATCAATAAATCCAAATATTGTTGTGTAAAAGACGATGTTCGCCAGTGGGTTGATTTTAAAATCTACGAGATATACCTTTTTCGAGCCCACAAAATCATAAAACCGATCGTTTACGATCGTAAAAGGCGACGATGATAAAAATGAAAGAAAAAAAAAATTTATATAAAGGAGGAAGAGCACACACAACACCACGTGTGTATAATTCTCCACATAAAAACCTACCTGTATACCAGTAATTCGATAAAGTGAAACTACGTGATCGAACGGTAAATACCGATAAAAGTGAGAAAGATTCGAGGCTTAAAATTGGTCGGCTGTAGGGCCTCCCCTCCTGTGTGTGGAGGTTTAAAGGTCGTCATCGAGCTCGTATATAATCAAATTCGTAAATGATACATCATTCCGGTGTTTTCGCATGAAACTTGAGACACGATTAATAGAACCGTGTGTTCCTGTCAGCTTTAACAAATACGGAAAGATATGGTGGTAATCAAATGTATCCGTATTATTGAAGAAATTGACGTCACCGGACGCTCAATATTTATGAGTTGTGATTTTTTTGACGTGCGATTCTCTAGAGCTTTTGAGAGTTTATCATGTTGACGGGTTGAATAAAAAATCCAGTCGTTGAATTTTGTTGATATTCGCATTTTTGATGGAACGGAGGATTTAAAATCGATTTATGATAATATCGTAATGCCCCAAAGTCCGTGCGGGTCAGGGTGAGGGCCTCGGTAAGAATCAGAGGGTGGTTATGACTTGGAAAAATCATGAGGGAGATATTATGGGGAATGGGAGGAGCACGGTATGAAGGGGTGGTTCGTCTCCAGCGGGGAGGGATCATAAGGGTCAGGGAGGCACGAGAATGGGAACCTCGCAAAGGTCAAGTTATGCCCTAAGATTTATGAGGATTTTAAACACTAGACCTCGACTTACCACTCATAATTATGGTAATGGTCGCATTGTAACCCTTACCGAATAAGGGTTGGAATTTTACAAGGGCGGGTGCTACCATTCCATTTCTACGGATGGTGAGCGGCAGATTGGGTCAGTTTATAACCTTTAAGTACGGAAGCCACGGTCAGTGGTGAAGACTTGATTTATAAGGGTTATGGGTGTCAGTTTACGCCCCTTGAGGCGAAAGCCTCCTCAGAATCGTGTTATAAATCTTGAATTATGGAGATCATAACTATTATGATTATGACCGCCTTTTAAAAGTGAAATTTTCTTTGCGGCCCTTGACTCGTAAGGGTTGCGCGAGTCAAACTGCTACCCTTGACTCAGGAATTATAGCGATTTGATGGCGCCCTTCGGTCCATAATTAAAGAGGGACAGAAAAATAGAGTTTCAACAAAAAAAAAATTTATTACTTTGGGCTCGTCCGGGATTTGAACCCGGGACCTCTCGCACCCGAAGCGAGAATCATACCCCTAGACCAACGAGCCGTCTCGACTCCTCGATTTAAAAATCTTGTTATGACTCATTCGTTATGATAATTGTAGCCAATTCAATTTTTTACGATCAATAAAATATCGTTCCTTGGAAATAACATTTTAGACCAGGGAATACATTATCTTCTTAGCAAATAGATAATTATCATTTTTGTGTAATAAAAACTGAGGCCTAATCCAATTCCGAAAAATGATTTTTCAGTTGATCATAAATTCTCTGGAAAAAATTCGATTCAAGGGAATTATTAAGTTGTTTTATTCAATTTTATGGTAATCTGTCTGGTGTGAAGTCCTCTCAGTCGTTCGATACTCGAACAGTCCTCGTGGCACTCTCTACCGGCGCAATGGTCCAACCATTGCCACCGTCTGGTCCAGGCATTGATGTCCCCAGTGGCTACTCCCGTAAAAATAAAGGAACTTGAAAATGTTGCAGAACTTTCACCCACAATAGAAAAAAATAATATTTACAACTGAGAATACCTAGGCCAAGTACCGTTTATATTTTTGTCAAGCAAACATCTCCGCACCTTTAAAACAATTTTATAACGGTTTTTTATTATTACAACGAGTACCGTTGCACTTCCAAAAATACCTCGATTTTAATTGAAAGACCGGAAGAATGTGGAGCTGTAAAACCCAACAAGGGACAACCGATTAACAGTTTTGGCACGATGAGGACCATCATTGGTTTATGACAAGTTGGGCCTTTTCACTCGGTGGCCACAATGGAGGCCATTGCTAGTCCCTTCGGTAGTTCTTTCCCGCCCAAAACCACTCGGAGGCTTAATCCTAATCTTCAATTCCATAATAAATGTTTTTTTTCCCGCATGTTTGCAGTCTGGACATGCATTTGAGAGGATTTCCCATGTTTTTTCGTGGAGACAGACTAATCGGAAAGGGATGGGGAATCTCTCCCCGTCAGGGCTCCAGTTTTAAAAAAGATAGATAAAATTTTGTCTACCGCAATATATATTTTATATTTTTATTTTATCCCCAGAATCGATTTCCCCATTCGATGATACCTCGGAATATCTAAACTTAACTGTTATAAATAGTACCAAACTGCCAATTGATCACACATTCAACCAGAACATTTTCATTCACATCAACTTTCGTTTAGAATTTCATTCAAATTTCTATCTTCAAAATTTAATCTGACATCTGACCCGGTTTTGAGGTGCAAACGGGGGAATTTTTCGTTTGACTTTCTTCTCTCATCGTGAGGCATCAATGTGGGAAAGGTCAAGTTTATGGCATCCTATTTTTTACCAGAAATGTGAACTGCTGATGTTTTTGGAGACATTTCTACCTGGAGTCATCAGAGAACTGGGGGGTCGTAGAAAACTACCCATAAAAAATTGAAATAAAAAAATAGATACAATAGAATTTTTTCGAGTTGAGACCAGAGTACATTTGAAATAACTACGGGAAGGGAGGAGGGGGGATTATGAGACAGTCGTCTAGGAAAAGATTTGCCAAATGAGCAGACCCGAAAAAAATAAAATTTTTTGAAATAGTCCCCACGTGATTAATTTCGTTAACAGTACAATTTTCCATAAGAAAACAACAGTTTCCACTTGAAATTATTAATTGGTGTATGGAAAATTAAAATACAATGTAACACCATTCACTAGATAAAACCAGTGATAGTTCTTGGAAGAACGAATAGGTTTACCCAAAATATATAGAAATATCTCCAAAAATAATTACTCCTACAAAAATTATCAAGTTCTGGTAAATATTTTTGTTCCAACCACAACATAAGCAAGTTGTTATTCGATTAACAACTGATAATATCTTCATTTCTCCTGTTTACCCTAAACATTTTTTTAATTTAAATTTTGATCGCAATTTAATGAGTGAAAAGACTGAACTGAATTCAAGTGAACTCCATTTGCCAATTGAGTCAATTTTTTACTATAATTTTTGGGCTCACCAAAAAAAAATTACATAGATCCTCCCCCTCCCCCCCTCACGTCTTGTGAAATCCAAATTAAGCTGGTTATTGATAAATTATTTCTTCATAAATTCATCCAACATTTCCCAATCATGCTAATGAGACTATTAACAGAATCCAATGTCTTATCAACGTCGCCGCAGTCTAACTATTTCTAATTACGCATGAAACAATAGCATTGAAATATCATTTGAGAAAATGTAGAAATTTTGTTGACAAACTGAAAAATATTGCCCCCAGGGGGTCATGCGTATAATGATAAAATATCGTGTGAAATAGTAAGAGCTCATACTTTCGAATAACTTCGACACGATTGTCCGTAAAAGTATGCCTATATCAGTATCTGTACGAGAATCATAATCTCTTTAGCTGTACATTTTCAAGCCATTCCATGTATTTGTGTTTAGAGTTAATTACGACCACGCCGGAGGGTACGCAGACATAAATATCATTGATTATTGTCCATGCGACCTTTCCCCAGGCAAGGAAGCATCACAAGTTTCTCGTATGAGTGAAAATTCGTTCGACATCTATGGAGTGAAGACATCGTGAAGTGAGAGTGCATTTTCAGGGTAATATATTATTATTCAAAGAATTATTTATCCTTCTCGCGATGATTGCGAACGAATAAATGTTTTTTTCAATCCTGATGTCCTAGAATTTATTCACAACAGTGGATACGAAGGTGCCGTGATACTGCAGCACCTTCAAGTGCGATTTGCAAGTCCGACATTGCGATGTTGCGGTATTCCTAATCCTAATCCTAATCCTGATCCAATTTTCCGGGCATTTCACATCACAATGTGGTTATAACGCCTGTTCTGGTCTAGATTTTTTTAATTTCATGGAGCTCACATTCCTGACATCCTAATCCTAATCCTAATATCGTAATCCTGAAATTGGGGTATTCCTAGCCTTTGGATAATATCAATTTACCGAAGTTAACGGGATGTTTCTATGATATGATTAGGTTACGATGATTTTGGGATTATAGACAATCTGATCCTTTCAATCCTAGCCTTCCTGAACTCCGAACATACTCTCACTCCTAGTCCTGATATTTGCGATTTATCCCCGCTCTCCATTATCAATCGAATCGACGTAAATTCCTACTCCTGATATCACGGAAAATCGCTGATAATCCTGACCCAGTCATATATTTATCGTATCCTAAATGCAGATGCTAATCCTGACAAAAAATTCCCGATCTCCCTCCCATTGCAATATTTATTTTCATCTCGTAAACCTTTTTGCGATAACCGCCGCCCTCCTGACCTATCTTCAACCCGAAAATCCCCAAAATCCTAATCTTAATGGAATACAAGACCCCAGACCCTCCTGATGCACTCCAACTCGTCCTCTTTTAACCCCATTACCCCGGATAATTCTTTCAAGGCTGCCCCACCCCATCACCCCCCAAATTCATCCCAGTACCGTCATCCCCCACCCTCAGCAATAGATTATCAATCACCCTAATGGCATCCCCTCCCTCACATCAATATCATCATCTTCTCATCCCCCCTCTCTCGCCCGAACGCCTAAAAAGGTGGGGATAGATCTCTTCGGTTCCGTTCTGCGCTGTCCTGTGGTGAAAAAAAAAAAACTTTAAAAAAACATCCGATCGAGGGTTAGGAAAGGGAAGGCCCCTCCCCTCGAGTGCGTCCCACGTGAGGCGTCTTTGGCGCGTCCCACCCCAGTTATCCCAGGCATAAATGCGGCGGGCCCCTCTCCCCCTGCCGCTCTCACTTCACCCGGGGGGCCCACCTGTGCCGCAGGATGGACCCAGCACGCTTCACCGTTCCCATCCAACACACAGTGGTACTCATAAGGCCCCCGGAGGTACTCACCTCAGCGCGGACCAGCAAACGCACTTATTTTTTTTTTCCGAGTGTTAAATAGTTAATTCGTCGGCGGAAAAAAAAAAATTGGTATCGTATTCTCGGACGTTTGAACATCAACTCAGGATTTTTCTTTCTTTTCTACATTTAATCCTTTTCCTCACCGGTTATTGCCAGTGGTGGGGTGAAGGTACACAACAGGAGGTGACAGGCGTAAGGCCCCGGGGGTGGGGGGAGAGGGGGGAATAACAACTCGAGGCGATTCGAAAATCTACGAGTACCCTCTACATCGGAGTCATTCACCCGTCGGTCATCGTCGCATCAACACTTTGTTTTTTTTTTATTTACGTTTTTTTTTTTTTTATTATTTATGGGTGGACAGTTGAGACAATTAATCTGAAAAGGTGAATGGTGCCAGTGAACTGGTGATTTTGTGACACTCTGACATTCAGTGAACAAAGTGATACTTATGGTGAACTATGAACTATAGGATTTTTTTTTGGAGTTCAGTTTTTTGATTTTTTTTTCATCGCCGGTGGATTGGCCGGTGACGAGGTACGAGAAATTGATTGAAGGTTAGTTGTTTATCATACGATCAGGGATTTTTATTGGTGAGAGGTGGTGACCCGTGACCCAGCGGGGAAATTCATTATTTGCGAGGGTTAAAGGGGGTTGGGGATGTGGTAGGGGATTTTATGGGTTGGGATTGTCCATCGTGAAATTTATCGTCCTCAGTGGTTTGTTGTTAATGTTATTTTAATATTGAGACCCGAAGATGTCGGGTCAGAGACATCTGCCCTCTACGTGAGTTTCTTTTGAGAATTTTTGGGAGGAAGAAACGGGTGCTTCCACTTTAGGGGACGTTTTCAACCGGGTAAGGGGAGAAATTAATCTTGAATGTCGGATGGCCTTGATTTATGATAGTTTAAGACGGTCAGCAGGCTGTTAAAATTATTATCTAATTATGGCCGCCGACGGTGCGGATTATCGAGTGGCACTTACTGTGGGTGGAAAACTCCGGAGTTTACTATTCTCCGAGTCTTGAATGAGAAAATTTGGATTTTCCCATTTTTCCGGTACTTTTGTCAAGGATTAAGGCAGTGGAATATACGGAAAATTTGTATCTCCTATCTTCAGACCATCAAAAAAGTGAGTGCCTTCCGTCCTAGGGTGGAAAGCTATCCCCAACAGCAAGACCTCCCCCTCCCTACACCACCTCCCCCCCAAACTCCTCACTACCCACCCGAAAATCGTGAATTCCCTCCGAGGACGAAAATCCCTCACTTTCCACGCCCTCACCACTCCAAAAAAAAATCGTTCCAGCCCCTAAAAATACCCCTCTCACCCCCCTCCTCCCCAACACACTCCCTAACCAAAAAAAAACCCCAACGACCCAAATTTAAATCGCAAAACATCCAGGAACGGCTTCACCGACTGAAACCCCTTGCCCCCCTGCCAGGTGGCACATTTAACACCCTCACAACCACCTCACCCCTCCCCCCTCATCCCCCCTTCCTATCTGAGATCGAGAACCCCTTAAATCTCAGCATCTCCCCCCGACGAGATAACAATCCCCCATTTTTTTTTTACTAAACAAGACGCAGCCCGTTCATCTCCAATAAATCCCTTCGCGATCACGCGATTCTGGATTGCAAATAGAATCAAATATCGAGTGAAAGGTATAATGGAATATATACCGTAACGAAATGCAACCGACGTAGGAAATGAACAATGAGAACAATAAACAAAATGTCAACATAACGCGGTAATATCGCAATAATACCCGTGTGTACCGATGTATCGTTGTATTTGTTGATGAGACGAGGGGGGGAAAGGGGCAGGATGAAGCGGGGGTGGGAGAGGGAGGGGGTCGATTACTAGTGCGTCACGAAACGTCGAAAAATTTCGTCAGAACGGAAACTGCCATCTGACCAACGTAACCAGATCGTGACGATGACCGCGCGGGGAAGAACCCACTTGGGATAGATGTAATTAACAATGCGGCCGATTGTTCCGGGGGAACGTTACGCTGATGGGTAATTAAGTGATATAGGATGATCAACAAGGCGAGAATTATCAGGAGCCATTATCGGAGGAGAGATAATTTTCGGCGACTGTAGAATGAAAATATTGTCCGATAGGAGGAGAGTTATCGATGACATTGAAAGAATTTGGTAAATTATGGTGTCTGGTGGGTGGGGGTAAGAGGTGGAGACTAGAAATATATTGTGCAGGGATTGTAGGAGTTGGGGGTGTATTTTTTAAAAGGGGATAAGGCACTTTCGAGTGTTAAAAAAAAATCGGTTTTTTAGAACAAAGAAATTCATTCTCTCGGGTAAATTGGGATGAGTTCTTTTAAATAATGTTTATAGGTATTTAATGACTCCATTATAGAGTCTTCTATTTTGGTATAAAATTTATCAGTCCGGAGAAAATGAAAAAATTGTTGAACTCGACAAAAGGCATTATGAGACAATTTTTCCACCGTTTTCGAACTCGTGGACATGAAGGGAAGGGAAAAGTGAATTTTCCAGAAAAAATAATCTCTTACCTGGGGCAAAATGGATTGAATATTATGGAGTAATGTTTCTCTCGACCTTTAATGAGTTTATAATCGATTATTTCATTTTGAAAGGCGATTTCCCAGAACAAAGTCATGAAAAAATGACTGAATTCCATAAAAGATATTCTGAGATAATTTTTTCCACTGATTTCGCACCGATTCACATTAAGAGATAAAACAAATCAGAGAGAAATTCTTTTCGTGAGACCCTTGAGGAACTTAACTTTTTCCACACCCAAAACTTCTCTAAAACTTTATTGTTCTCACAGCGCGATAAAAATATCTTCGGCACTTGTTATGAATTATTACTGGGGGCAAAAAGGATTCGATTTTAGGGAATGCCACTGCTCCTGGTTTTTAATAGCCCCCAATTTTGGTGATGAATTTTCTCGTCGCGTCAACTACAAGGGTCTGACCGCCCCAGGGAATTGTCCGTTTCTTTATGGAAAGTGAAAAAAATGGGAGAAAGGTGAACCCTAAACAGAATGAGCCCTAGCCCATAAGAATCGACTGCAGATGACTTCGTAAAAAAAATGGAATGGACCATTTCTCTCTCCACATTTTCTCCATAAACTCGAGCCAATAGTAAACCCTCCACAACTCCACAAACTCTTTACCGCACTTGTGTCGAAACACATTGTTTCCGAGTAAAAAACAGTCGTGAAAATGTTCACGATAATAAATTCTTTTGTCTGGTAGTCTCTGAAGGTCTGACTGTCTCCAGAGAGTCGTGCTGCATCACTTGAAAAAAGAAATGGGGGGAAGAAAGTGACCGGAACCCTAAACAAAACGACTCACGGCCCATAAAAACCAATTACAGTTCAAGTTTGTCAACGCAAAATCAAAATTTTGGTCCGCAGTACTGGACAAATGGAAAAAGTCCTTCTCGTATATCTGGAAAGTATTTTTTCTCCCAGGAGCAAATGGGTTGGGGTTTATTGAACGACGTTTATCATCTGTAACAACCCCCAATTTCGGGAAAAAGGTTCCAGCGCAAAAAAGTGCAATAAAGAGAAAGTGGAACTTGAAAACAAATTTTATACGATAATTGTCATGAGGGATTTTTTTGTAGAGTTAACTGCATAGACCTCATTGGCTTTAGCGAATTGTCCTTCAGTTTGTTAAAAAAGAAATGTGAAAAAAATGGAGAGAAAAGGTGACCTGACCCCCTAAAAAAATGAGTCCCATAAAAACGAATTACGGTTCTGTCTGTAAAAAACAGAAAACAATTTTTTCCAGCTTTTTTGAGGAAATAAAAAAATTGACAAAATCATTTTTTGGGAGAAATAAATTTTATTCTGCGGGAGAACGAGTGACCCTTCGATTTTTATGATTTTAAATTCTGGTGACGAGTTTCTATCGCTGAAGGCGCAATTAAAGGCCCTTTACTAACCAAAAAAAAATTTTTATAAGACAATTGCGATAATGGATTTGTTTGTGGAGGTGGCAGTGAGGGTTTGACTGTCTCCAGCGAATTATTCTTCATCTCCTAAAAAAATGGTCGAAAAAACGAGAAAAAAATGACCTGAACCCTAAACAAAATGGGTCCTATTCCATAAAAACGAATGACGGTTGAGTTTGTAGAGAAAAAAATGAATAGACAATTTTTTCCACTCTCGAAAAAGTCCGACAAAAATTCAGGTCCCATTGTAAAATCGCCCCACCTCTGGTATTTCTCGGGGTGCGAGAGCGCGACGAGAAAATTCCGCCGGTTTCAGGGCAATATCGTCGATTTTTTTACCTTTAAAAATGGCACGTGGGTTCACTAAACATGTTTCACTTTTACAACGCGAGGTAATAATGGCCGCAGCCGAAAAAAAATGGTGTGTCGCTGTTAAAAAGTGCTTTTTTAACGATTATTACAACATATCTGAGCAGAAAAAAATATCATTCATTGAGTGCAGCAGTATTTTTAGGACATGCCAATACAAGTCTTATTTTACTCGGGATTCTGTCATAAAAGAGACCAAAAAATCCAAAATAATAGAATTTTTTTCACCCTATAATGTCCATGAAATTAAAACGTTGGGAAGGTCTTAAATTCTGGTATAAAATGAAATATAAATGATTATTACTGATAAGAATTTGCATAGCCCTCACCTTCTTTTTTCTCCGCGTTATCGATAGTTGAACGATCGATCTGTTGATTTTCCCGATGATACCGGAGTCATGGAGAACGCAGGGGGATGCACGAGGAGAAAAAAAAAAGGTTAAAAATAGCTTGAATATTTCGTTGCCAGGGAGCCGCGATGATTCTCACGGCTCCGGTATTATATCGCGCAACCTCTTGCCTCTTGGCGATTCTTGATCTCGATCGTCGGCACTCTCGAGCTGCTCGTCGAAAGATCCGTGTGTATGAACCCATTTTGTCTGAGATAAAATGGAGAAAAAAGAGATCGTTCTCTCCCTCATCATCATCCTTGAATTCTCATTGAAGTGCAAGGATGAGTCGTGGAATATCTAACTACCTCGACTATTTTTCCTCAAGTGAAGGCTCTGGCGGCTTAAAAAGGTCTTAATTCAAGACCCAGCTGAAGACCATAACGTACAAGGGTTGAAAAATCACAAGAAATAAAGGGTGACGTCTCCAAAAAGTCCCCACGACTCCAAATTGAGACCAAATTGCGATCACGCAGTCGTTGATAAATAACATAAATGTGACACTGGCAAGACCTAAAGGCCATCTCCGACTGTTTTAAGTCATGACAAACGTCTTAATTTAAGACTCGACTTCTCGTCGCAATTACCAAGGTCATTTACCTCATCTAGTTTATCTCAGAACGTCCACACCACGCGCCGTTCTATCCTCACTGTCATTTGGGACATTTGCCAAGAACGCAAACCCAACACCTGCGATTCACCATGAGGACATTGCCAACACAGAAAGAGAAAAAAAAAAACATTCACCGGATACGCACCTGCGATTCCACCAGGGTGCGGGTAGGATAATAGACACGAAGCACGTGTGTGGGTCGCTAAGAAAATTTCATCCATACAAATAAGTTTTGTCGAGGAATTTTTCCATCAGTAAAGTAACGTTTTCTCCGGAGAAATAAATATTAAATGTTTGTAAAAAAAAATTATTTTAATAAGGGGCATTAATTTTTCAATTACCCATCGAAGCTCAAATTGACTGTTATTACAGGTGCATTCGACAGACGGTGGAATATCACACGGAATTTACATGAGCCATTTTGCCCCATTATCCTGGAGAATATGAAATTTAACTTCGTAAAATTGAATTTTAATTAATAAACGGTTTAAAAATACTCCGGATTTTTATATAGAAGAAACGGTAATTTTAGTGATGCCATTTGTGGGAGGGAGGGCCTAACTTATTGTCAAAAATGACAGTTAAATTTTTTGTCATCTTTTTTTCTAGACTGAGGGGAAAACGTCTCGCTACAGTTGACGAAATAGTTTCCCGAGTTCCCCACAATGCCCGTAATTTCTCAAGATGTTGAATCAATGATATGGAAACGGCCGAGTGAGATAACTTGTTAGAAAACCGCAGTGATTACTCCACGACAGCTTCAATATCCGCTTTTCTACCTCAAAAATACCATTGACTGTTACAAAACTGGTCCTGCGGTGATCGATGAAATTGTCTCAATGTTTGCGTTTTCACGGGCAATTTCACTCGACGTAAACCGCAAAAATGAATGAGGGGAGGAGATAATATAAGGAAGAGTCGTATGATATTTACCAGAGATTTTCATTCTGGAGGAAAAATATCTGTCACTGAATGAGAATGAGCAGAGTCAATTACCGTGTGTCGTGTGTAGGTCAGGAAACAGTCGTTTGACTCCTCGGTATCCACAACATTTGCCTGATCAAACATTCCCGATGTCTCTTCCATTAGCTGGGAATTTACTTTCCCATTTAGCGATTGGCTGTCACCTATGAAAGTTCATATGTGGGTCATATTGTTCCACCTAGGTGGTAAATACCTCGATGGGTTCATCCAGTCCGGAGATAATTCATAAACGTCAAGAAAATCGTTAGGAGGGAACAATTTATCCCCGACATTTCGTGGTGACCGTCATTTGACTCAATCAAATAATCCAGAAAAATGATACGGGTGCCCCCGGGTTAAACCCGGGTTCTCTGACTTCACAGGCAGGTGCCTTACCGACTGAGCTGTAGACCGGGGTTATCCTAGACTTAATTTTGTTTAATGAGCATTTTAGGACATGATACAATGACTCGCTTGTGCGATTTTCAAGTTACAGCACATTGATGATCACTTTAAGACAATTCCTTGCCATGACAAAGTTTCACAAATTAATTTTAAAGAGCAAAAATGCCCTCTTCTTAGCACTCCCATATCTTAAACAGTCTTAAGACCCTCAGAAAACCCTCTGGACCTCATATATCCGTAATAACGTGACTCTCATTTATTTTCTCTCACCCACAGATGAATCAACAGTGCAAAGTCTGCGGAGAGCCAGCGGCAGGTTTCCATTTTGGTGCGTTCACGTGTGAGGGCTGCAAGGTCAGTAACAATAAAAAAAAAAATCCCACTTATTTATTTTGAAAATGTGAAGCATGGCATTCATGAAGTAGAGAACCAAAACACGACGAAAAAAAGCTAAAATAAAATAAAATGAAAGAATTGAACAGAATGACCGCTTGCTTTATCGTAAAGGCTGTATTTCCTTACTGGATGTCGCAAAAGCCACAGAGCAATCGCTTTCACGACCCGAGGTTAAACGTTTGGTTAGGCATGCGTGTATAGTGACCCCTTCGCTGTATTTGAATTGAAAGAAAATCCAACCGAGAGAGAGGATACAACTGGAGGCTCAATAAAACTTACCATCCCGGGCGCAAATTCCAATATTAATTATCGGAATTAAAAAGCCAGGGATTTATAAATTATCCGATAATATGAGGATTAATGATGCACCATATACGTGAGAAATATTTACAACAAAATTGCTGAACAAAATATTTATAACAACAAATACATGTTCATATGAGTGATTGATTTATGGGACAAGATCCTTTTATTTTTATTTCTGTTCTGTTCACTTCGAAAAAAATATCCAATTAAAAATCATTAAAAGCCCTGCGATGAGTGAAATTCAAAAAACTCGAAATTATCTAGAAAATGATCTCACCCACATCAGGTCGATCATCTCCCTGAGTTCGCGCTGCCCGTAATCTCGAAAAAAAAACCCAGAAATTCCATCATCAACGAAAGTGGGAGATGTGACATGCTAGATGGGCCTGAAAATGAAAATAACGAAATGAAAACAATGTCGCGGATTGCGCAATCGTTAACTAGGGCGGAAACAATTGTGGCGGGCAAGTGCGAAGCGCCGGAAGAGGCCACTGTGCCTCAACAATTCCCCCTCTTGCGTTATGATTTCATCTCTAGCAAGTGCCCCTCACCCATGGCATAACCATAACGATCTAATTTCCCGGCTTTTGTCGGTCTGACTAGACAATCAAAATTCAAAAGCAGAACGATCCCGATATTTCAAGTCAAAACTAAAAATCGCACTCGGTCGGGAAACGTCGGTTTGCGCACGCTGGGCGGGATATAAATAAATCACCAGGTGGCGCCGTACTAATGTTGTAAACAAACGTATAGTTACCCCGTTAAAATCAATCGATTCTCATCAGCTGTCAGCAGCCGAACGATTTCACTTCAATAGCTCATTAAATTTGGCAGCGAAACGCGACCGAAAACTCGGGCACGAGGTTAAAACCTTTCTCGCGCATTGCCATTTATATTTTCCCCCCTCCGTCACAAATTACATAATCCAACTACTTAACTCGGGTACAAGTTAGTTGTGCATAATGGTGGCACTGGTTTTTTTTTTCACGATTGTGTCATCGTAGTTTAAGTTGTGAACCGACAAGCGTCACGCCATGACAGGCCCAGTGGCTCTGCAAGACAAACCATCGGTCAGACATTGCGCGGAATAATCGACTGATTGTGATCTCCCAGCGAGTGTCCCACATGTGGTCTCCACCTTGCTATTATACCCCATTGCGATCATCGGCCTTTGGGTGGGTGACAGTCGGGGGCTCATTCTCCTTCTAATATTGTAATTCCACCTTCACTCTTTGGTGGCCACCTTCAGCGTGGTACGCGTCTATGAACATCGGGGACTGTTGGAGCGCGGGAAGAGGCCACCTGAAAGGAGGCGAACCGACCGGAAACTATTAATAATAATCCACACACGCGCCTGTGCCGCCGGAAAAAAAAGGGAAAGCGCAGGAAAACGACGAGGTCTTGTCATGGCTGCCTTACCCGCGTTATTTTTCGCATCAGCGCCAGATAAGATTGGAGATGATGGCTGATAGCTGATTGTGAATGGAAGTTGCCTATCGCCGACAGCTGATACGACCTCCCTAACCTTACGGGCCCTTCAGGACATCAAAATACTTCGTCCCAATTTTTTTATAACGAACTCTGTAACTCTTCTATTCCCTAACCTCCACTCGATTAATTTTCAAGTCACGTGACACCTTCTGGTGCCCTCCCCCAAATCTAATCCATTGCACCAGGACATTCGTTTGCACTCAGATATTTATCTATCCGGTTTCTTTATTCTTTATTACAACCTCCCCCACCCCTCCCCACCCACTTCCCATTGTTCCATCGTCGACGACCGTGTCCCTCTTAACCGAGAAAACGAAAACTGCAATTACTTTGTTTACCGCGTGTGCCACACTCGCACGCCAATTTGTATCAAGCGAAAGAATAGGGATATTTCGACTACCTCCACTGCCTCCCAACTTATCACGATTTTTGTCTTCTTACGGAGTTGGAATCTCTCGATTACACCACGTACAACAATTAGGGACCGAGGCACGAGGATTACGGGACCACTGGCCCAGGCGCACGCGCCTTGACTAGAGTCCTACCCCTCCCTCCCACCCCTTCCGGCCCCAACGCCGCCCTCTTGGGCCCCCCTTTTGTTTCAGTAGCGTGTCAGCTCCGATGAATGAGACAATGAGAGCGTGATTGCGAAAAATTTCCCGCGCAAAACGGCCCGAGGTTACGCGATACTACTAGACTAGTCATAATTGGCGAGTTTCTGGGCCTCTGGGGCACGAAAACTTGACGTTTTCTAATACAATAACATGAAGAGAAATAAATGCCGAAAACAATGTCAACTAACCGTGCAATTGTCCTATGTTGCAGTCATTCTTTGGGAGGTCCTACAACAACTTGAGCAGTATTTCGGAATGCAAAAATGGCGGCGAGTGTGTAATAAACAAGAAGAATCGTACGGCTTGTAAGGCCTGCAGATTGCGAAAATGTCTGCTGGTTGGAATGTCAAAGTCTGGCTCGCGATATGGAAGACGATCGAATTGGTTTAAGATCCACTGCCTTCTCCAGGAGCAGCAGCAACAGCAGCAGAATCAGCTGACAGCCCAGAGACATCAGACAAACAATCCTATGAGTTCGTCCATGGGATTGCACACGACACCGAGAAGTAAGGAAGACTCCATCATGCTGGGACTGGATGATTACAAGAACTCTACATCTCCCTCGATCAGTTCCCCAGAGTCGCATAACAGCGACAGTTCGGTGGAGGTGTCCGAGAGGCGAGCAGCTTATGGTCTGCATCCAGGATTCAGGCCACTCCATCCACACTTGCCACCGTCCGATCTGTCAGCACTTGGAAAGGAGATGATGGGCCTTCCTCTGGGCTTTCATCTTGGTGGTATGTCACTGATCCCCCCGACCTTCCTGCCACCACCGAGCCTAGCCATGTTCTCGCCCTATCATCTGTATGCACCAGCTCATTCAAGCCTCATTCCAAATCATCCGTCATCAGTTAGGTCGCCCATCGGCAGCAGCAACACCACGACTATTGGATCAGTCGATGATTGTGGAAATAACAACAATGATCGGTATACACATAATAACAACACATCGAAGGGGAATGAGCCGAACATTCCAGAGACGTGTCACAAGAGGTTCTACCTGGACGCGGTACTGAAGAGCCAGAGGACGTCATCAAGTCACTCGTCAGCGTCTCATAAGTCAAGATCAGCTGACCCATCACCGCGAACAAGTCCGGATAGAGAACTACCCCAGGACAATCCCATTGATCTCTCCATGAAGACCAACGTGACGACAGCTAGTGATGAATCAGACGAGGACATCGATATGGAGGACAGCGATTGTGACAGTCCACCACTCAAGAGACGACCTATTGATCTTACGACGAGATCGTAATAGAATATGGGGATCGCTCATCACCATCAGCTCGCGCCATAATCAGACGTATGGTAATAACAATGATATCAATTTGTTTGGCGGGGTAATTAACCATCGGAGGGAGATCTCAATGAGGATAAACAAGCTGGTGGTTAATGCTGATGGTTGTACCCTGGCACGTGTTAAATACGTGTTACAAGAAGCTGAGGTACACGTGTCCCATGGATGCATTCAAGAACGTTTTATCTTGCAACTTGGAAAGGACTTCGATTCCCTGTCGATGTTTTAAAGCTGTACACCTTCATCGAGGGTCATCTCTGTCTTATTGATTTTGTCCCTTGGTTTTTTTTATTCGTTGAAGGAGTTTGAACGGATTTTTTTTTACTCCCAGAGGATCAACCGGTTTCCCATGTCTGGGGGAATCGTAACAGATCGTGAAACATCATTTCTGGATGATTCAGTGAAACTTGGCAATGAGTCTGCTGTGAAACACTAGTCTATCTGCTGGTGAGAGGGGGGATTATGAGCTGGACAATACATTTACCACTATGTTATCCGTGGACACGAGCTCATCTTGCCTTTACACAGGTTGGCTTTTAGCGGCTTGTACTTGTTTTGCATTTTCGCTTCTTTATTTTCAACCAGTCTTGGGTTTTTAATTCATGAGCTGGACGAATCGCCTTGGAAACATATGAAATTGCTCCATCCTGAGTTGACAAACGAAAATACGATAGCGATGGTGGCCAGGGGGGGGAGGGGAGAGATGAGGGTGAGAATGTGCAATCGGCCCTTTAAGGGGAGTCCCACAAATTTATGATTGTTAGGGTTAGGAATAGCGTAAGCGGAAGACGAAGAATTGTGTAAATATGGAGATTTGTTGGGACCAAGGCCAGTTTGTTTTTATCACGTGTATATATTAGTTGAAATGATTTTATCGCATTGATTTAATTGTAATTGTTAATCAGAGTAAGTTAAGGCATTATGGAACGTCCAAAGACGTGAATTATCGCACTTTGTATCCAGACGAGGCCGTTTTTGTAAATCAAGAAATATATAAATAATTGTGAAAAATATTGGTTCTTCTGTTGATTAATTGATTACCGTTCGTGGATAAGATGTCGACGGATCAACTGGTGAGGTTCCAGAGAAACTCCAGCGGCTCCCGGGGCTGCAGCAGGGTTCCCTGGTTTCGTAGGCAGGCACCTCGTCGACTCCACCATATTTTATCAATAAGAACGAAAATAATTTCTCGCGATATTTCTGTGCTGTGTAAGAGCTGTTTATCCTTTAATCAAATGCGTTGATTATTTTTATTGGCATTGTAACGTTGAGATGTTATCTCAATAGAATAAGAATAGAACTCGACGTTTGACTGTTTCATCTTAGCACGGAAATACGAGGTTTGCGTGTGAACCTAACAAGTAAAAGGTTACGAGCATAAATAGGCAATATAATGAAGCACAGGGTAAAGATGGCCTGGGTAGTAACTCATAATGCACCCAAGAGCCATGAATATTCAACGTACACGCAGTATAAATTCCATCCTTACCTCTTTTCCTCCCACCCCCAACAACAACTTGTCTTGTACACCCAATCTCACATACAAAACATACATATGCGTATAATTCACGGATACATCTATATAACCCTGGAAATAGCCGGAGATACCGCTGGTTAGATAAATTATTACGGCTCAAATATCAATTAGAGTTGGTCACAAGTGCGTTCACACTTTCCAGTGGTGACGACTTCTAGGTGGAATTCGGTCCAATCAGTTGGATATTTGAGCCCCGGGGGGTTTCGAAATATTTTTATCGCTTCACTGTCGAAATTTCGAAAAGAAGTTCGCTTCACGGAGAGAAATACGATTTTTTAAAATTCCGGGTAAATTTTTTTCAAGACTCGTGCGATATTATCGCAAAATGTAATGGGCAATGAATATATTATATACTTGTATGTTATTTAGTTTTATTTATTGATTTAGTTTTTATTGAGTGGTCGTTTCGTAGGTATAAAATATCCATTTGTCTGTTATCTATTTATATATTATGTAAAATATATAGTTATTGTAATTATATCATTCATTATTTTCTCTCACCTCAGTTCTCTCGGGGAAAAATTCCTAATTTTTATTGAATATATTTCTCTCCGCGCTGAGACGCGATAAAAAATTCCAAAAATCGGTCTCAGATGTAAAAAACTGATGAATGAAGTCTGGTACATCCCAGACACAATGATTGCTACCATTCTTTGTAGCAATCATTATTTTTTTACACCGGTTATTAATTTTTTTTCATCGACTGGAGTGGAAAGCTATTATCTTCCGTATTTTCCTCCGCTTTTTTTTTTAACAGAAAAACCTTTTTTAATCTTTTCACGAGACTCATAGCTCTGTTATGTGTTTCTCGAATATAAATCCGTGGTTTATGTGACCACAGTTCACGTGGGGTTACCGTTGGGGTCTGAGTTACGGTTCACCTCGCATTATTAAACCCTCACGAATACATCAGGCGTCTTCACTCGTATTTTCCCGCCTTATTTTCTCCTCCCCCTGTGGCGTGGTGGATTTTTTTTTTTTTTTGGGCCATTTTACTTTTTCTTTGAAGATGCTTTTTTACGCTCAACTACTCCCACGCGACGAATATTACTCACTACCGAATAATCACCGGGTGATTGGTGTTGCCGTGTTTTTCGAACTTGTATATTACGGTATACGTGTTTATACATCGCGTGCATTCCCTCCCTCGTAATTTTTATTTTTCATTTTTCAATTTTTCATATTTTACGGGAGAGATCAAGGCTTCGGGGGTCGTGGAATTTCATTAGCTATTTCCAGCACAATTTTGACTTCTGTCATTATACAAATGATTTTAAATTTCCATTTAAAAAGCGATTCAGGCTTGGGAAGCAATAAATCAAATCCTAACTTCGATCAGAGCTATCAATTTGTTTATTACGAGGTCTTTCCCCTCGAGAAATTCATCAAAGAGTCCGATAAAATTTCGTTATAAACATTAAATAACGAAAAAAACCTCCACTTTTTTTCCAAGGAATCGTTCATCACCAGAATTAATCCCCCGACTCCATTGAGCATCATCTGCATATTCTCATTTCCCCTATTCCCCCGATGTTGTTTCTCCTGGTAGCGATACAGATTGTACGCCACCGTTGAAAATTTATGTGGTCCCGGTTACAAGTGGGCCGCATTCTCCACAATGCCCCCTCAACGCGTTTTGACTCTGAGCCAGGCCTATTACTTATCAATTAAACCGATTTATAGGCTCTAAAGGCGTCGCAGGCCCCCCTGGAGGGGGGCCCATACACCACACAAGAAATTGCACCATCGAATTCGCTGTGTTGGAGCCTCTTTTCACTCTCAAAATTTTTTTTTCCCCTCTCTTGGCCATTTAAGGGACCATTTTTATGGGTTTTCACTTATTTTATCATCATTCTGGCTCCACTAGATATTTATTCGGGGCGGTTGAATTTACTTTTTCGTCTCTTTGTGCTCAACCCTGAACATATACCAGAGACAAATATCTCTCAATCTTCTATATTACGAGGCAACATGTTATTCGGAATATATTTATCGTTTTATACCCTGTGGGTATTACAGTGTATCAATTTTTTATGAATCACCGGCTAAATATGAAGAGAGAACGAAAATATCGGGCTGGGATTCATTTAGTCATAATGACTGTAATTATGCTGATAAAATACACGAGACGAATATTTTACATAGAACTATTTCACTTTGCGATATTTATTCATTTTTAGGAGGGGGCTACGCCCCCTACTCGCTCCGCTCATCAACCTCGAGGGGGGCTGCGCCCCTCCCTCACTCCGCTCACCAACCCTGGGAGCTGGAGCTTCCGAATTACGTGGGATTTCCGTTATTCGTTAACGAGAATAGAGTACGTCATTTTTACGGAGCCTTCTGGCCGCTTCACTGGACTCAGTAATTTTTATTGAGAATTACGGAACTCCGATGTAATTTTTATTGAAATATCTCTCGCTGTGTGAATTCACATGGAAATAATTCGTGTTTCGACACCGGTATGCGCAGATTTTTAATCGAATAATCGTAAAAGTTGAAAAGTGAGGAGATTTAGATGCAAATACGAAAAGATCAATCATGCAAATTTTCAAAATGCACTAAATTATTGATCCAAGATACAACAGAATGGTGTGCTTTATGTCCAAGGATTATCCCGTTAAGAGACCTTTCGCTTAAAATTACAATAAAATTTGTTGAATGATTAATTCAGCTGTAAAGTGTTGTTTTCGCTCAATATCTCTCGCTTCGAGGAAGATCGAACAATTTTCATATATGTCTTTATTTCTCCAGCTCTCGTTTTGTTCCACTTGTGTATCTACGATACTTGGATATCCTTAATCGAAAAATGACCCTCGAGATGACTCATCTCGCTGTAACACTTCGATATTGCATCGATTATCTCCATCACCTTACGGTATTCCATGAATTTATGAATAAAAAATTCTGGGATAGCGTGTGAAGAAGATTGGAATTTAATTCGCGATATCTTCTGAGAAATTCTGGTCTGATTTATATTTTGATTATTCTTATTTTTTCATGATAATCTTAAATCCATTGATTAATTCATGATTCAGACGCGAAGTCTTCGGGTTTCATTCGCATCGATTATTTCATAAAGCGATTGAGGTTCTTTGATTTTTGCAATTTATTTCCGAGTCCAGGAATTTTTTATTTCTCAGGCAATAACTTTCTACAGTAAAATAATCCCCTTGTGAAATATAATTTTTTATTTTATTCGTAAATCAATCAGAAGACATTAAAATCCTTCTTAAATCATTGAAAATTTTTATTAGATCTTTTCTAGTCGTCAAAATAAAATCATAGACAGAGAACTTTTGAAGGCATTTGAAAGATAGGAAAGCAAGGATCGAGGATCAATGTCTATCGGATTTTAGGGGAAGGTGGTTGAGAGTGAACACTTCATAATCCACAACACTAAAATGATAATCCCCCATCAAAATCGTATTCGAGGCATTTTCGCCATCGTAGCTGTGAGGTAAATTACTGTAGCTCTCCAGGTTGTTATTGCAGTTATTGGCAATCATCAAGTCTGCACCTGCGCCAAATATCGGACCAATGCTGGAATAAATTAATGTAAAATACAGATTAACAATTAGTTACTTATCATATCATCGCTCCGATGACATAGCGAAATATGTTTACGTACTCGGGATGATAACAGATGGCAAAGGATTTCTTTATCAAGTCGTACTTTGTTGGTGGCACATCTTGATTGTTGGTCAGTGTAAAGAGGAATGCCTTCTCTGAAGATATGTATTGACCCTTCGTTGTGGTTTTATCCCAGGCGACGTCACTGAATCCTCCACATATTTCACCACGGGTTCCCTTGAAAGTAAATAGTGGCAAATATTTTTCATACTTTTTAGACAATAAAAAAACTCTCATGATAGTTACCAGGGCTATTGTGAATGTAGGAGCTATCCCATCACAGTGACGATGAAATGCAGCAGCTGAATATCCATGATTAGATGCTCTGAAACGAAAAAATGGTCTCACGTAGATAAATACAACTGAAAATATCGTCTATCGAGGATTTCAATGACTTCGACCTCCATTACCTGTAAATCAGTCGCCAATTTTGTTTGGATACCCCGTACCACTGATTTAACAGTCTCTGATAGCCCATCTTGTCTCGTGAGAGGATCTGGGAGTTGGGGAACATCAGGGGGCCCACACGAGGCTGCAGACGTTTGTCAGAACAGTTCTCAGCGTATTTGTTCGGGACAGCAGCGTATCGGTATCTAAAGAAATCGCCAAAAATGATTTGCTTATTTAGAAAAATCAGAGGGACAGTCTCGACCCTGAACTTTTCATTGATACCTTTCCAAGGAAAGTTCGATGGGGACAGCCCCAGTGGGTTCAACCTCCTCAGCGAAGACGTGGCTGTCGATGAGAAGCAATCTCACGTGATTTATCACTCCAGCCAAGTGCTGACAGACCCTGGCTCGTTCTTCTTCAGTCCAGTGTTGAGTCGGTTGGGTTACACCTGCCTAAATAAATTAGTCAGCCAATGAGTTTTATTTGGGTTATGGAAAACAAAAAAATTTAATTTGAATCGCTGAATTCCCCTGATTACCTGGTACTTGGCCCAATTGAGAACAGCACGCCATACGTCTTCCTCTTCGAGTCCCAGATAATCCGATGAAATTAATTTAACGAGTGCGTCCTTAGGCAGATTGCAGAATGCCGTTGTCTTCACAGTGTCCAGGGCATTGTCCCCGATGAAGGAGTAACATCGTTCGATGAACGACGAACAGGCGCCTTTGCCACCTGAATATTTGTCAAAAAAATTGTGAACTGTCTCCAGGACTTTACGAAAAATGTCAATACCCATCAGAAAACCCTTATGAAATAAAAACAGCTGTTCCATCAAAATTCTTTATTAATATTTTTCAAGATAAAATACACCTGGTAATACTGAACTCTCAGGAAACATTCAATTAATCCTTAAACAAACGAATTCACTCCGAAAAATACCTTCCACACATCATCAGAAACGATTCGTTGAACCTTGCAGGTAAAATCAAATAAAAACACTGAACACACCAGATATATCCAAATCTTACTTTACTCATCCCTTCGTTTACAAAATATTACATTTCGATGCCTCATTGATCCCAAAGGAATGAACAATTAAATCTATCAGAAAGTCTGTCCCATTGTTCGTGAATGCATCACTACACAGAAGAGAGTGTCCTGGAGATCCTGGAACACCAGTTCTCCCCAGGAAGTTCCTTTTGAAGTCCCAAGAGTCGACTGGGAGCGTCCACAGAGGTTATGTTGGCTAGTTTGCCCCAGGATTCGTATTTTGTATGAGAGTAATGTTGTCGCCCTTCAGCATGATCCGTCCCAACTGTTTCCTGGCCTTCGTCTTCACGTGATACTCCTCGGCGTCGTCCAACACCAGGTTCATGTACTCGTCGAAGCCGACGATGTGTCCCTCGATTCTGAGGTTAATGTTCTCGAATAACCACACTTGCACCCTCGAACGATTTTGGAGGTACCTGAAGATGAGGTTGATGGGCTGTACCATCACCTTCTGCACTTTCTGAGGCCCCTTGTACGACATTTTCGTGGGGAATTGGAAGTTCTGGAGATAGAGCGTTTGCTAAACGCGTGTTTTGATAATTTTTATCAGGGATAATGCCGGGATCCTGGTGTGAACACAACAGCGTACGGACAGGCCAACTCGGACGCCATATTTGTAGTGAGGAATAAGAAATTCCCCAGAATTCACTAGATTCTATGGCGGTTTAAATTTGAATGTCGACAGGAGCTAACAACTACGATATTCTCACTTCCTAGTGCATTGACGTTAATTAATTGACTTTTTTTCATTCTTATGTCTTCACATGATCTCCGAAATTCGGATTTTTGCCTCAAACTTCAAAGTTGGCAAAGTAATACGTAATGTTTTTACGGGAGCGGTTCCTAGATGAGCTCCCGACAGCAGATACATTTATTACCTGTCGGTAAGGAAGACGCACTGCCATTTAAAAAAAAAATAAGTTCCACGTATCGGTAAAAGAGGGCAAGCCATCATTTCAAAGTTTCAAAATGACAATTTAACGATTGTTGCGTGCTTTTGAAATATTATTCTACATTCACGTTGATCCCATAAATCCCTCAGGCACAATCTGCATCAACTCGCAATACGAACGTGAGAAACGCACAATAAAAGGCCATTCAACCTCTGTATCAAGTGGAATAACTGGATTCATTCCCTGCTTGAGACGATTTTCACTTCACAAAAGTTCATTCCGAGTCCACAATTGCAGAGAATAAATTTTGGGTAATTTTTTGAGACCGAAACTGCTCTTTAACTGACTCACATATTCCGTAATTAATTACGTTTCTGATAGGAAGAGCCGCATCTCAATTAACCCCGACTGTATTTACAAATAATGTAGTTTGGCTTCTCATTAAATTCTTTTAATTATTTAAGTACCTAATGATAAACACAAACGTTACGAAGAGGGTCATTAGTGTCTGCAATAATGGGGGAAATTCCAGCGAAAATATGCGGGAATTCCCGGGGCATTTTCAAAATTCTCCGGCCAAGTGTTCGCCTCCCTCAGCCGTTATTTCCTGGAGACCCTTCATACCTTCTGTATTGCAGTCCGGCAGTTGGTATTAAATATGAATTAAAATAATGGTGATTGATGACGCTAGAAATGTCAGGTTTTTACGGGTCACTCGTTATCCCTGGGTTTTTTTAAACCAAAAAAGACAAATCAAATTCAGGCGCGTTGTGTCAGCAGAAGTGGATCTCGTTACCACTTGAATGAATTTTAAACACGGGAAAAACTAATGGTATTGGCCGTCAAACTAATTTCATTTATGTTTTATTTTCTTTTTCCGGGAACAGATGCGCTAGTTTTTTTTATACGGGAGGTAATCGATAATTCTGGGTTAGCCGTGATTTAAAACATCCAATATACCTGCCAGTGAGCTGAAAGGCTTTGAGGATACGCTTTTTCTATCGTCTCGAGGCAATATCGAACATCGGGGGACGATAAATAATTCAGAAACGAGTCTGGATGTACCTTTTCTGAGAGAGAACGTTGGATTAATTTCCACTCCAAATTGAGGGAATTTTCTGAAGTCAAAATGAGGAATGAACTGTAATCACAGTCGTAATTACAATTATTTCCCTGCCCTTAATCGTTCAGAACTGGAGGAGAGACTATTTTTTAATGCCTTCGATTAATTGCCATCGCAAACCCAGAGGTTCGATCAATGGCTACTCTATACGGTATCGACTTGCTTAATGTAATCCTCACCGAGAACCCTCTCCTGTGCGTCCAACGCCGCCGTCAGGAGTGCGCAGGCATTACCAGGACTCAATGTAGCAGAAACGTGCTCCTCACAACTTCTCCAAAGCTCCTCGACACCCAATTCCTGGGCAAGTGCCAGCATCTCAAAGATACCACTGTCCTGAAGCATAATCTGAAGAGAAAAAGAAAATGGTCAAATGAATTCCCCGAACATCCTGTGGTCATCCTCTGGCCAATATCACCAGTGGTATTTCACCTTTCCAGTGTAGACGTAGTGCACGAATTGCCGGAATGTTTCTGGATGGGCATGAGGCATGCGAACTGGTGTGGGATTCCCCGATGTGCCGATTCGTTTTGGTGCAGTAAAATTCTTACATCTGGGGACATAAAGAAAATATCAATATTTCGGGGAAATTTAATATGGCGACGCTCCCTCGTGGCCCTTTCGCGCGAAAAATTCCAGAATTTTTGTAATGGAATATTTTTAATTGGGGGAATTTCGAACGCGGAAATTTCTCTGGGGTAAAAGAACTCCGGTCATCGCTCTGGTATTAACTTTAGTCCTCATTGAATGAGGGAATCAATGAGATATTTTTTTCTCTATTCATCGAAATCCCTTAGGAGCATCGAATGAAAGGCAAGCGTGAGGCTTAAAGTCCCTGGATTTTCACATTCTGCAGAAATGAGCAGAGAAAAGCGATCTATTGAACGCAGAAGACTTGCTCACAAGCAATATGTAAAGGGACGCATTGAATCAAAAGAAATGTGTCAAAGGGTCTGAGCAAAGCTTGACGGCGAATAGTTCATACGTTACGGGCGTTTGATGGTGGGCGTAGTTCGCAAAAGAAGTTGGAAATGCGATAGCGCGCCCTCTCGAGGTGTGTTTTTTCATGCACGAGCCTAAAAACACAGTCGTAACACTCAAAATGGTTGAAAAAATGAAGAAAATCAACATCAGTCACACGAGTAAGGGGGAAAACTTCTCACTGATATTTTTCAACTCTTTGATGCTTTTGAAAACTACACGGAATTCTAGCTTCTTGAATTATCAATGTCGAGGCGAAATATTTGAATTAAAGAGATCATTTTTTTTTTCTTTTGATGTTCACTACCTGAATTCGTTTTCTGCCTGTTAAAGGAACGGGATTTTTTTTCGCGTTTGAGAAAAATTTACGCGAGTTGTTCGGGTTATTTAAAAAGACTAGGGGTAATTGACGTAAAGGGGAATTTAATCATCATTTTTTTCGCGCCAACGGGAATTTGAAATCGCTTCACTGTTGGTGCATTTTTCACACTCCCACCACTTCTAAACATCAAATTTATTAATTAAATTGGGACGGAAAAAGTTACGGTATGATAATTATTCCGAGTGAAAATTAACAGACAAATGTTTGAAATTGTAGACAAAAGTGTCTGCGCCTAAAAATCATTCGGGCATATTTCAAACAATGATTTCGCTACGAAAGACCCCAGCACAATTTTTACAAAACCCGAATGCAATTATTCCGCCTGAAGTTAACCGTAAAATCTACAAAATACCGCGGGAAATGAGGAAACCATTTGACTCGTCAGAGAATAGGGGAGTGTGAGGACAAAAACACCTACCCCTTTTGCTCGCTCTCTGGTTTGTCAGAATCAACTTCGATAACGATTGTGGGTCAATTTTAATGACGCCCGCCGCAAGGAGAAAAACCACACCAGGAAGTCATATGCCACCGCACTCTGACGGAGTGGTGGAATCATTTCCGAGTAGACGTTGTCGTGTTCGGTATGAGTTGAACGAAAAAAAAATGGGATGAGAATGAAAAGAAAAATAGTGATGCACACGGGGATTTGCGCAGTGAAAGCCCCTGTGCTGCTATCATTTAAAAAAACGGCGAAAAACTGCAATTGAAATCCAACTCGATATTTAAAAGCTCTGATTGGAGGTCGGCCTTCAAATATTGATATTAATTGAGTGCAAAATAATTAAAAAATATTCTAATCATTGAACTATGGAATAAAACAAAATTTAAAATATCAGAAAAAATAATTCATCGATTGAGAATAATTTGACTGATAATACTAGAGGGTTTCCATTCTCCCATTTTTTTTTAGTACTGATACTTGATTGTCCCCCCCCCCCAACGCCGCTATTACCTCAAATGATTTTCCAAATAATCTCAAACATCGTAATTTCCTCGGGAAAAAAACATTCAAAACCGATATAACCAATTTCCCCCTAAAGCTATTACGTCAACAATCGTCCTTGGCTTCTCTCCCTGTCCTCCCTCCAGCCAACCAGAAGAGAAACCAGAACAATTGACGAAGGGAAAAGGATAAAAAAAGGAATGGAAGAGCCCTCAGGAGGTTTTCGGTGTACCGAACGACTCAACGCGGTTTTTCACGCACTTTTGTTGAAAATCGGCTCGTACTTCACAAATACACACATTGGACGTGTGTATAATCGTCCTTTGGTCGTTAGCAGCCAAGCCCACAGGCGACATTGAACCCTCACACCGCAGACCCTTACCTCCAGCTTCCATAAAAAAAATCTTCACCCTCATCAGCCCCTATCGCCTTTTCTCTTCTCCCTATTAGTCAGCGTTTGAACTCTTCCAATTTCTTTGACGCGCGAGTGATAATTTTTTTTTCATTCTGCTCAGATGTCTTTCTCATTCATAATTTACCGCAGAGAGAAAT